>NW_015548246.1:141392-164729 GCF_001515605.1 Sinocyclocheilus anshuiensis | reverse complement strand
TGCAGCGCTCAAGTTTATTCAGTGAAATCGTAGCCTTTTGAAGTTTAATCGTCATATTAATCCATATAGCAATTCTTGTCTTTCCGTCCCCAAAGACCTCTTATAATTTAGACTTTTTGTACCATTTAAGAGTTTGCATGGCCTTAAATCTGAAGACGTTTTAAGAACCCGCGGAAACCCTAATAAGAACATAGTCCAGTGCAAACATTTCTGTCATGCATTTGGCAAAAAGCTTTTGTTGACTATGAATTTTACCTTTGAAATTTGAGGCAAGTGCAACTCTGGCATCCCCGTTGTTTGTGAGCAGTGGTGTGATGGCGATTTAAATAAAATACAGATTTCCAAACAATCCAAACATATGGGTATCCCCTTGAACTTGGTAAAAAGATAATCTGTTTACCATGTTGACTTGAAAATACTGTTTTCATGGTCAGTTTTTCATTTATTATTTGCTAATGTTAATGAATGTTTACATTAGAGTGCACGTCCTACTACGCTGAAATTAATAGGGGAGCGGCTGGAAATATAGCAACCTCTCCTGGTTGGAGATAGTATTAACATCATAAACTGAAAGCAATCTTTACGTGACTTGCTATTCAAATGTTTTAAAATTGATCATCCGAGTCTAATATGATCCAGCGGGCCATACTAAAAGACACTGCGGACCGCCAGTTGCCCATCCCTGACATAGTTAATTAAAACAATGGTTTGTAACCTACGAGAATTCCAGTCTACTTAATTAGTTTGGTGCCACTATAAAGGCCCTGGTACACTTTTAGTGAGGTTTTTCACTCTGGGATAAATGAAAGTTTGAAATAGCTTTTCGATGGTTTGTGAACATCTGATCATATCGATGTCGATATGTTTGCGCCAGCTCTACAATTCGACACTCTAAGTACATTCATGGTTTTACTCGTGTCTAACCTCGACAGTCTGAAAGAAATTAACCTTAAAAGATTTTCATGTCAAAGAGGGCAGAGCCGTAAAGCACACCCACCTATTATGCTATCGTCATGAACCAGTAGTGGCTTGATGGTGTTTAAAAGTCAACACATTTTCTAGAAACGAGTTTTTTCGAATCAACAAAACAAACTCAAACATCTTTGTTTTGGCCAGGTTTTTAGGGGCGTTTATCTGACACCGCTTCGAACTTTTGCGGTTTGGCTGTTCACTAGGGCTTTCGCACCAGAGGAACCTTTCCATAGTTCCTAGAACTATTGGCGGAATTTCCCACTTTTTGATGTGTTCGCTAGAGGTCGACCGATGTATCGGTTTTGCCGATTAATCGGCACCGATAGTTGATTGCTGGAACTATCCATGCCGATAGTTTTCCGGGTTGCGTCCATTGCTGGAGTGGCTGAGAAGGGTCTGCTGTCATTAAACAGTGCGAGAGCGCCCTCTAGTGGTTGAAATCACTGACAGCACGTGCTATTTGTTTAGACACGTGATGCTGCACGCTGAACAGAGCGGGAAACTTCAGACGCGGATTTAAATGCAGCCGACAGAAAATCCTGCCGCGCTATTCACATAGTTTTCCATTGTATATAATTTTAATGCTATAGCCTTTGTGTATATATTTAAAGATGTGCATCTTTAAGCATGACAGTTGAAATTAAGTGGCAACACTTTAAAATAAGAGTCCATTTGTAGCATTAAGATTAATGAAAGCTGTGTAAGTATTGTTCCTTGTTCCTTGTTAATTTCAACATTTACTATTACTATTATTATTATTTTTACTACTACTACTAGTATGGTTCAGTACTGTTTTTGTTAATAAAGCACTATTTTAGTTTTTGTTCGGTATCAATTTTAAAACAATCGGTTAATTAATCGGTATCGGATGCAGGAACTAGGAATGTATTTAGTTCTAGGAACTCCATTTGGGGGAACTAAATTAGCTCCTACTTCAGAGTAGGCTCTAAAACAGTTCTATAGGAACTACCAGTGACGTAAATGTACGCAGATTGGCCAAATGCATATGAAAAACACTGGCTACCAGCATTTTTAAAAAGCCCTGTAAAAATATTTACATTTACATTCAGACATTTTATCCAAAGCGACTTACAAATGAGGACAATGAAAGCAATCAAAATCAACAAAAGAGCAATGATATGCACGTGCTATAACAAGTTTCAGTTAGCTTAATGTAGTGCACGTATCAAGGTCTTACAAATGAGGACAATGAAAGCAATCAAAATCAACAAAAGAGCAATAATATGCAAGTGCTATAACAAGTTTCAGTTAGCTTAATGTAGTACACGTATCAAGGTTTTTTTTTTTTTTTAAATCATATAAATAAAAATAAAACAGATAGAATAGAAAAAGAATAGAGCAAGCTAGTGTTAGAGGCCTTTTTTGCTTTTGTTAATCAGAAGTCAGAAAGTCAGAATTATAATTGTATAATAAATAAAAAGAAAACAAATAGATGGAATGCAAAAAGATTAGAGAAGCAAGTGTTAGTTTTTTTTGTTTGTTTTTTAAAGAAAAACAAGCAGTTAGTAAATTCCAAGAAAGTCTAAAAGGGGCAAGTTTTTTTTATAAAGAATAGAATTAGAATAGAGAATGCTAGAGTTAGAGGGTCAGATAAAGATGGAAGAGATGTGGTTTTAGCCGATTCTTGAAGATGGCTAAGGACTCAGCTGCTCGGACTGATTTACTCCACAAACATGGAAAACCGCGATAATGGCATTTACCTGTTGTCTGCAGTGTTGTTCTTTTCTCAGCCTTGATGACGTAACACTGCAAGTTGTCATTAGTCAGATTTTAACGTTCTTTTAATCGCGTAAATTGTGCGTTTACATCCCATGTCTGTTATCATGAAACCTACGACACACAACAAAAACAGCTCCGAACACGGCGCTCTCCATTCACCGGTTGCTGATGTTTGTAAATGCCGCGAATAAAGACATGACTGTCGGCCGCTTCAGAGTTCCTGCTGCCAGTGCGAATGCAACCAGGAAAACGGCCCGAGGGAGAAATTGGTTCTCAAGGAATGACCCTGCTGGCTAGCTCCTAGAACTACATGGTGCAAAAGCCCCTATTTAGAGAGCGCAAACTTTTGAAAACAGATTTTAAAAGTGCACGTTTTTTGAAAAAGAAACCGTTAGCATCTGTGTAAACAAAAAAAATAAAAAAACATGAATTTTGTGAAAATGTTGACATATCATTGTCAGTCTATAGGTATGTGAGCAGGTGTGAAGGTTTATTTACAAAGTGACATCGCCATCTAATGGCCTGGCATGAATAATACAGGATTTTTTGTTGTTTTCGCAGATCCATGTGAAACGAGGGTTTTGATAATATTGTCGTCTGTACGCAAAACTTTTCGGAAGTTCAAAGGAAAAACTTCCGTTTTTAGTACATTGTAGTCATGTAAACATACCCTTTGTTAGAAAATATGCTACACCCGTTTTTGTTCTTCGATTGCACTTGATGTATATCAGTCAATGACACAAACTAAAACTAAAAACGGTACCAGTTTTCACTTTTGTAAAGTGACTATGGCTATAAGTTAATAATTTGGGGTGTGGGTGGTTGATAGTTTCTGGTTCCTGTTATGTTACCGTCTTGCATAGGACCGAGTACCACTGGCGATTGTATGCCAAAACCATTTTTTTTTCCGCAAATGAAAAGAGAACTGCTAGGCATTGTTGATTAAAAAAAATGATACAGCAAGCAATATCTGGTTTTGTACCAACTGAGAGAGATGAGCCTAAATTAAGACGATAAGACTATATACGAATTAAGCCGATATATTAAGCCAGGGCTGTCCAAACTCGGTCCTGGAGGGCCGGTGTCCTGCAGAGTTTAGCTCCAACCCTAATTAAACACACCTGAACCAGCTAATCAAGCTCTTACTAGGCATAGAAACTTCCTGTCAGGTGTGTTGAGGCAAGTTGGAGCTAAACTCTGCAGGACACCGGCCCTCCAGGACTGAGTTTGGACAGCCCTGTATTAAGCCAAATATCAAATTTTTACTATCTTATCAAATTTTTTAGGGTTTATTTTTGTACGTTTGTGCCTTTATTTGGATAGGATAGTTCAAGGTGTGACAAAAAAAGTGGGAGAAGGAGAGAATGATGAGCTGGGATTCGAACACGAGGCTGTCAACTCCAGCTTCTTTTAAAATCTTTACTCGCATCTAACACTCAGCTTTTTTCGCTTATTTTCTTCATTTCGTACACTTTTAATCCTTATATTCCCCTTTATTTCTACATGCCTAAGTGAGGCAGTAACTGAAGTTGCTGCAGTACGGCTCTGTGGCATCAGCACACGCTGCCCTGCGGATGACACCCGATAGATTCAAAGTGCTTTCTCTCTGCATCTGCTGCTTGTTTCCTGTTTCCTGTCTCTGTCATTTCTGAATGTGTGTGGTGAGTGGGTTGTGGTGTACAGTGTGTATAACTGCTCATGTGACTTTTCCTCCTCTTTACTTGACCCTCTGTGTGTTCTGTAGATGTACTCCAACCGTGTGGCTATAGGTGATGACTTCATCGCACTTCAGCCTCTGTCCAGAGCCAAGAATCAGCTGGGCAAGATTAGGTAGAGTAGGAGAGACACCCTCACACTGCATGCGGAGGAAAAACTAACAGAGGAGGAGGAGCGAAATAAGCAACTCGTGTGCTTTAACAATTCACCTGCATGCGTAACCCATACCTGCAAGTACATGATTGTGTGGGTCAGATTTAAAGCAAACGGGGCTGTTTGGAGATGCGTCCTCGTACAGCATGAGCTTGAGCTCACAGCCCCATTGATAGATGCTTTTTGTATTGTTTGGAAGCTTTCTAATGAGTTTTTTTTTCTCTCTGAAAATGTTCCCAAAACGATTATTTTTAGTCTCTACCAACGAGCAGAGAAAATTATCTCCAGTCCAGCTCCAGCGAGACATCAGTAAAAATGCTTACTTAAAATCTGAATTTAACTTTGTGGAAATTCTGCTAAAATATTCAAAAAATGTTCTACGAATTGGTGTTGGGTGATATGTTCGATTTTATTATCGTCCTCTCGTCAGCCTCTGAAATCGCCGATACACGATATTATCGTGCTAATTTATTTAATTATTTATTTGCTTAGTTTCATTCCTGGAGAGTGAACCACCTTAAGCGTAAGGCTAAAACTGAATTTGTATTTAACATAACAATTTAATAGAAACATTGTAAGTTACTAATCATAAGGCTTACATTTCTTCAGTTATTCAAATAGCAGCTACAGAAAACGAGCAAAGAACATCATAACTAGAGATCGACCGATATATCGATTTACCGATATTTAAGCATTTTACAATAATCGGATATCGGTTTTGTAATATCGGATTCACCGATAAATGCCGCCATCTTGTGGCTGTTTTGAGAATTGCGCGCAGGATCAACATTGCAGTGCGTCTGAGGGGAAACAAGGCAACAACAATGGCGTGCACAGGTACTTGATTTACTGTAGTTAGTAAACTTTATTTAACATAACAGCCATTAATGCACAAATTAGATGTATTACATAAATGCCTGATATGCAGTTTATGCAGCTTGGCTCGAAGAAATAGAGATTAACTCACGGAGTCACGTAAAATAATCCGTCAAGTCCTGTCACAATAAAGACGTAACTTTGCGTGAATGAAATTTAACATGAAAGACTGCTAATTTTCAACACTTTTTTTTTTAGATGACAAAGGAGGAAAAACCAAAGTGAAGCATGGACTTACTTCACTCAGTCATTTATTTACTTTATAACAGTAAATAAATATCAGTTCTGCATATCGGTTATCGGGCACATAAACATGCAAATAACTGGCATCGGTTATAAAATATCAATATCGGTCGATCACTAATCATAACCGATTTCAGGCTAGCGTGAGTATTATGCACTTTAAAAAACACTCCCGTTATAATCAGTGAAGCCATCTACACCAGTGTTCTACACCACCTGGTCCTGGGCGCCCCCCAGCACTGCACATTTTGTGTGTCTCCCGAATCCAACACACCTGATTCAACTCATTAGCTCATTAAAAGAAACTCCAGGACCTGAAATGGGTGTCAGATAAGGGAGACATACAAAATGTGCAGTGTTGGGGGCGCTCAGGACCAGGGTTGAGAAACACTGATCTACACTGTATGATGAATACATTTCTTATGCTTACATTGCATGTACATATGCACATTGTTGTTTATCAGAGAATTTGCGAGTCAGAATTCAGTCAGCGCACGCTGAACAACAAAACTCCGGTGTTTCATCGATGACTCATCTGAACTCCTCTGATTGGCTATTACATTCATAAGCCCAACATAATTGTGTGTGATTGGTTATAACTGGCAACACTGTAAAAACGTGGAAAAAGAAATATAATGGAACAAATAAGCCAAAATATGAAATAGATAGTATTACTAGCCTGATATATAATAATTACTAGCCTGAGTAATAATAATAATCGTCTTGCTATCGTCAAAGGCATCCTAGCTTATGGCTAGGAACTATACTCTTATTCCGGAGTAATAATCAAGGAACTTTGCTGCCGTACTATGGGTGCAGCAGGCGCAATGATATTACGCAGCACCTGAAAATAGGCTAACTTCCGTTCATATCGGCCTAGAAAATCGCAACTTTTAATTTTCCGTCGGTCTTAGTACACGATGTAACTACAGAAGAGTCAAGTTTTAAATAGAAAAAATATAGAAACTCTTTGGTCATTTTTGAGCGAGATGCTAACGGTCTAATCAGATTCAATGATCTATGCTAAGCTACAGCTAAAAGTGCTACCGCCAGACCCGTAGATCAGCTGAATGGATTCGAAAACGGTAAAACTCAACTGTTTAACTCTAGGGGAGTTGGAAAATTAGCCTATTTTCAAAAATAGTGGAGTGTTCCTTTAATTTGGCCAAAAGTTTCTTAAGCTTTTTTGGAACAGACTTCACATCTGGATAGTGTCCAAGATGCCATAAAATGCTGTCTACATAGGCAGCTCACTAGGTTTTGGAACAGAGCCTTCAAGTTCAGAAGGAGTGTTTTCTCACAGTGGACATGGGGCAGTTTCATGCTCATTCACCTTTCTTCTGTTTTCATCCGTTTGGGAGACTTACCGCGCTGTTTTGTCCTTCCAGATGGAAGCGGATAAGGTTTCAGTCAGCTCAGAATATGACACTGCTGAAATCGGGAGCAGAGGGGAGGACAATCGGCCACTGATCGCTGCTTTTCCTCCACCTCTGGTGCAGCCCCACCCTTCCCCTAGGTAGTACTCTACCCCCATCAGGCCTCCGTCTGTGTGTGTACAGTATGTGACCGCCATGACCCAGTCATTCTGTCATGTGACGCTAGCTCTCCCTGTGATGTAACCAGGAGAGTCTTAGATCTTTGTCCGTTACATGACCATCTATTCACTTGAGACTCTGCTGGTCTAATCTAATCTCCGCCTCAAGTGCATTTTATGTCTGCATGTCTTAATCATCCTTATTTTTTTTTTCTCCCCATAATCGTGTTTGTATTTAATTTGACAAACATTTGTTTTTATTTTCATCAACCTTATATATCATTGATTGAATGAGCTGTTATTTTTCTATAATGAATGAACAGTTACTGATGGTTATGTGTGATTCACTAATGGTTGTTAGTAACTTTTATGCTGCTGGTCTTTGTTTATAATATAATAGCATGTTTTTGTCATACTATGGCCATGTACACACTGCAGGCAAATATGGTTTTCTGTCTGTTCCTGAGTGCTTAATTTGCTAGTTTGCTGGGCTGCAAACTAACACTAATTTGGAAAATCAGTTGATCTGTTGATTATTTCTTCGATTAATCGGATGAAAATCCAAACATAATTAAGATTTTTAATTTATTATTAAGAATTCAGTGTCCTCCACTATTTTCCGAATGCACTTTATCCATGGAAATGCACTACTTTTACACGCATTTCTTCGATTAATTAGATGAAAATTCAAACATATTTTGAATTAATTTAATTGATTTTTATTTATTATTTAAAATTCTGTTCTCTCCACTATTTTCCAGATGTGGTTTGTCCATCGAAATGTACTACTCACTATTATAAAGTAGAATGATTGGTGATATTTTATGTGCACAACACACAGACCTGAAAAGTCAATAATCAAATTTGCTGGTTTATTTTTGTTTTCGATTTTATCGATTAGTTGTTGCAGCCCTATAAATTGTCATATTTTTTGGACACCAAACAAAATTGCCAACTGTTAGCCTACATGTTTTTGGTTCACAGCCGCAATATGATGTTATTAAGTCAATCATTATGAGTTCAGGAGAGACTTTTGTATTCAGTACTCAGAGTACTCACTAGTACTCACTGTGTATTACTCACTAAACAATTCTTTTGGAGATTTACTCACATTTTCACACTAGAGCTTTTACTGAAAACCAAAGTTTGGTCTGTTTGAAAAACAGTTTTCCTAATTCAGGTGTGTACCGTTCAATTAAACTCCGGTTGAGCCTCAGAACTCAACAGATTGCTCCATTAAATGAGCTCTTGAACAGTTATTCATGTGACTCTCTTACCTCTACAGATATTAAACCGGTAAATGTGATTTATTAATAGCTAGCACATTTATTTGTAACTGAGATGAAATGACAGCAGCAGCCTGCACAGGTTCTGCTTTTGATTAGACCTGCACATTTCGCTTGAACTGTCTCTTTATTTACAGTTACAGGACACGGTGCGGCATTTAATCTTTCCGCAAGTCCCTGCTAATATTGATTTTTTTTTTTTTTTTGCAGAACTGCCAAGGTCCATGTAGTAATAGCTAAATCTTTAACCCAGCACATGGTCAAATTCAGATTAACAAGAAACATCATAGAAAAATGGACTGTATTTATGTGGTCACCGAATGTGTTGGAGATCTATATTTGTTTTTTTTTTTTTTTTTTGCAGAACTGCCAAGGTCCATGTAGTAATAGCTAAATCTTTAACCCAGCACATGGTCAAATTCAGATTAACAAGAAACATCATAGAAAAATGGACTGTATTTATGTGGTCACCGAATGTGTTGGAGATTGTCTGTCATTATAGTTGTGGATTCTAGTAGGACAATTGTCAAGCATCTTTTATTGTAGATATAGAGCAAAGTGTACATGAACCTAAAGTCCTCAAACACATTTGTTTCAAGACTGTGTAGCAATTCTGCAAGGCATGCTGAAGTGAGTCTGGAGGGATTTAATGTTAATATTGGTAGTTTGCATAATGCCTAGTCAGGTTGCCTGAGAGAGATCAAAGAATTGACTTCCTCAGTTCTGGCTGCATGCACTCTTTTTTTCCTCTTTGGTTGGTTTTGAGAGCATCTGATTGGGAATCTGATTTGAATAAAGTCGTCTTGGAGCACTCCGGCTGTAATTTAACATGCAGGTCTTTAGCGTCATCTTAGTAATTGAGTATTGAGTTAAGAGAACTGTAATTTCTGTCGATGCCAAGGATGTCTGTGGTTCTGATGAGATGCCATCATTCTAATGTATAAATTTTTTGGTCATTCATTGTCTCATTTCAGACCTCTCATCTTTTAAATGTAAAAAATAATGCACTGCATTTATGATTTGAGTTCAGTGTTCAAGCTATGTCTTTCATTATTGGTATGACCAGATGCCCTGTATTTGAGGCTTTGTTCTGGTGTTACTTAAATACACCCTTTTCTCAAATTGGGTACAAATTGGTGTACTATTACTTTTTTTTGTTTAGTTTTTTTGTTTAAAGCAATAGACACAAATATATGAAAGCTTGTTTCTGCCACTGAATTAAAAAAGGTAATTGCAACTTTTAATCACACAATTCTGACTTTTTTCATAATTGTGAGTTTGCATCTTCCTTTTAAACCCCACTTTTTTTCATAATTGTGAGTTTACATCTTCCTTTTAAACCCCTTCAGGTTTCAAGCCCAATTTTGTGCCCTTTTTGTGGAAGTGCTGTTGTAAAATGCAGGACAAATTCTGCATTTTAAAGTTGATGTGTAAAGAGTATCCAGTATGACAAAATATTAAGACATCTAGTCATTGCCCATTACGGACATCAAATCAGTGCAGATATGTTTGTTGGGAACCATTTGGTTTCATCTCTTTCATGTTCTGGTTGACCTCTCTTTTTCTTTTTCCAGTTTACTGAGGCCTACCAGGGCATCGGATGCGTGGACTCCATGTGCTGTTTCTCAGAGGGGCAAAACGCCTGCTCACGGCTGGGCCGGCTGGTGGAGCGAATGATGGGCCGCTGCGACCCTGCTCGGGCCACCAGGTGCGACCTCTCTCTCTCTAGCCTCTGCTGTAAGCACATCTCCTACAAGCTGGAGCACGACGAGCCCGCGGCCCTGGAAGAGAGAGGCCTGCCAGTGCACTCAAAGCATTCCCTAATGATTACAATGTAGAATTTAAGACAGAAACGGGTGCATTCATTTGCCTTTAATGTAACAAAGATTAGCTAGAAGTTCAAGCGAGCTTCATCGCCTGGGATGCTCCAGGTATGTACGTATACATGGAAACGTAGAAAAGTTACATTGAGTCTGCCCTTCCAACCCATTGTCTTCGTCTTTCATCGTCTTCACCTTCTTTCGAGGTGCGTCCTTCTTTGCTGGTGTCGCTTTCGTGTCTTATCTCTGTGGCAGATAAATGTTCTCTGCTGAAGATCTTGTGCCTCCATACGAGTCCATAATCTCGTCATCCTCGTTCTCAGACAACACACCCAGTTATTAGCAAGGCTAACATTTGTAGCGCCAATTTATGCAAGTATTTGCTCGTCGAATGTTGGAATATGTGACTTGATCCATGGAACATCCTGTCATTACGTGTTCTGAGACGTTGCATCCCTGTTCAAGTGTTTGAATCTGCGTCGTAGTCTTTGCCTTGCGTGTGTGCCTCTCCGTGGAGGGGTTTGTGATGGCATGCGAACGCGTAATCAGCTTTTCGCGTAATCGTTTTGACTGTCTGTATCCGCACTTTGGGAAGCAAGGCGCTTCTGAAACTACTCCGCAGTGGTGAGATGAGTACAAGGAGACCTGGTCTTGCTAAATCTAAGATTCCTGTTCCAGTATAACGGCTAGAACACTGCCATTGAAGCGCAGGGTACTAGAGGAGACCTCTGCTCTGACTGGCCAATGGTAGCCACGGTCAACAGCTACCACCGCTGTGATCGGCTCATTTATCGCAAAGACAAACTCAACAAGGGACCACATCGTGATTGCGTGAGACACTGCTAACTGTAGTCTCCAAGAGGATTCTTGAGTTGTTTTTGTTCATCTTTTTTTGTTACGTTAAACTTGAAGCCTTACGGAAGTCAAATCAATCTGTCTAATTGCATGACAGCAGCGTTTCATATTTAGTGTGTTAAGTGGTGGACGAATGCCAGAGAGTGTGTGCGTCCTCCTAGAGTATTACTAGGCACTTTACTACGCTTTATCGCTGTCCGTTTACTGTCTTCGTGTCACTCAAATGAAGCATCTAAATGATTATATGTTGTTGCATTTATCAGTGATCTGTACTGCTTTTCTTCCATACGTCTTCAGATCAGTGGTTCTCAGCTGGTGGGTCATGGGCCAAAAATGAGTCACACATTGCTATGTTTAAATTAAAAAAAAAGAGGGTCAAAAGATCCTCATATCCTGATCCTATATTAGAGCCAATGGATTTGTGAGCAGCATTCCTACATGTAGGCAACCTAAGTTCGTGTCCCGGCTCGTAATCCACATCTCGCTTTCTCTCCCACTTTGCTTCTTACCAATTCCCTATGCAGTCGTGTTGCATTAAATGCCAAACATTTATCATAATAATAATAATAATTAAAATATAGCTGCAAGCAGCAGTTAAGGAGCCAAGCACAAAGAAGGAACAATGACTACAACAGTGAGTAGTTAAATACATTTTTTAATTATTTTAGTCAAAAAATACAATAAATAAAATGAAGATATACAGTCACTAGTAATACGATTTAATTGCTTATCACTTTTTACCAATAGGTGGCACTGTTATCTACTTATGTTGTTGTGAGGTGACAATGACACATAAAAAGTTTGGTGTCAATATGCCAAAGTTACAGCCTCAGAAGCAGCTTGGCGTCATGCTAACAATCATTTATGCATTACTCGAGAACTATTTGGTCTATCGAAAAGCGTTTGATAACTTTTGCCAGCATGGACGGAAGTCAGTTTCGATAAAAATCAGGCCAAAAGTTTAGGAAGAGTTAGAAAAAGTAGGTTTTCAAAGAAATTCAAATTTGCAGATTGCAAGTATGACCGAATATGGCATAAATGGTATCGATGCTCTTGGGATGATCCAAGGAAGATATCAAGACCATTTTCATTAAAATAGGCTCAATTAATCAAAAGCTATTAGAATTTTATTTTTTTAATTTCATTATAAGTTTTGACCAGAAGGTGGCACATTTCTTATATTTTGGTCCTGATGACACATACCAAGTTTTGTGACAATACACTAATGAGTTCATTAAAAAAAAAGAAAAAATAGCCATTTTTAATATCCCCTGACCAGTAGGTGGGGCTATGCCAAAACACTGCATGTAGCCTCAGGTGATGCTTACGACATGTACCAAGTTTTATTTGAATATGCAAAAATCTCAATTTGGCGTGATCTTCGTCAAATTTGTGCACATGTTGTTTGAGAACTATTTGGTTCATCAAAAAGCTTTTAATAACTTATTGCCAGAATGATCTAAGCCAATTTTGGTGAAAATCAGACAGACTAGGATGAGCTCAAAAAAGTAGGTTTTTTTAATAATTATAAATTGAAAAATTGAAAAATCTTGACCTCTAGACATTTTAATTTTGATGTCCATTTGAGTCAACATGAGCCAATGTTGGAGCTAAGTTATTAGCATTAACCATAGCATGTTTATGCCATAAACTGTTTAAGTTGAGACTGTCCTCTTATCAGTGCCAAATTTCATAACTTTTTTTCTATCGGCTGCCATAGGCTCGAGCGGAAGAAGAAGAAAACTAACAGATACAATAGGTGTCACCGTACCTTCAGTGCTTGGCCCCTAATAAAACACAAATACATCTTTTGTTGAAGTCAAAGTCTGTGCGTCCCATCACACTTTACATTGGTTTGGCACAAAATCATCTGTTGCTTGGTAGAATGAAGTCACATTAGGCAGATGCCAACATGCCCACATCCTCAAAAACAAGCAATTTATTAATTTTCTTTCACCTTTCTCATTTTTTTTATGTACTTAGGGATGATTTTGGTACTTGGTACACTGGGTCATCACACTTGATGGGTCCTAAAGCAAAACCAGTTGAGAACCACTGCTTTAGATAATAAAGGAGAGTGTTACTATGGTATGAAGCCAGTAAGCCGCATATACATACATTTAACTATATAAATGCAAATACACGTTCTGATTTCAACTTTTTACCTCCTCAAGGTCTTAAAACGGTTGTCTTCATCTGCAAAACATGATGATGGTACATTTACATTTGCCCTCTACCAGTCCTTTCTATCCAAAGATAATCGCATTATTGTAGCTATCAATGTATCCTTTATCTTATATAGCATGGATCTATTTATAATATGGCTGCGCTTCAGAGGGATTAGTCCATTGGATGAAGACAATCCCCTCTGGTGTTCAAGAGTAGCAGGTCTGGCGTTTGAGGACTATAGCTTTGGAACGGCTCCGATCCTCAAGGGCTGCTTAATTCCACTCTATTTACAAATATAATATAAATTTTATAGTGAACCTATATACACATATTTTTCTACAAACAATAGATTTACGTTATGTATATTTACTTATATACTGTAAATTATCTTTTTCATAAATAGGTACCATGCCCAACATATTCTGGCTTGGAAAAGGTTAATACTTTCATTAAGAATGTAGTCTATGTGAATGTCGAGGCTGTGGAAGTATGTTGTGTTTATATTTGTTTATTGTCTTTTAACCATCCACATTAACCCATCTTGTACTAATATGCAACTCATCCATTTCTCCATTGGCTGTGACTCTGACTGTTGCTTGCTGATCTTCATGCACAAAGAGTTCATTAGTTAAAGAGATTTATAAGAAGGGATGCACAGATAAATGAACACTCTTGTGTAAAAAAAAAAAGTATACTGGACTTTCGGGAATATACTCTGGTAACCCAGTAATTAATAACCAGTCGCAAGACATTTTACATTATGGAACCTAACAAGATGTAAATCAAGAGCTAAAATTAGACATTCCTCAGTGAGAGATTGAGTTACATGAGGTGTCCACTTGAAGTTCATTTTTATTTTTTAACTGTTATTCGATATTATATGTTTGGCATAATACAAATAATTTAGTCATTTTAAAGTGACAAACCAATTAAAGCCACGAAACGAAGAGTTGTCGCTTCCTGGAGGACGGTGTAGTTAAGGCCCATTAAAGGGATAGTTTGGCCAAAAATGTAAACTGTTATCAGTTATTCACCCTTGCAATTCATGTCATTCCAAACCCAAAACCCTGTGGTTCATCTTCAAAACAGAGATTTGCAGAACTGCAGAGATTTTTCCTTCCATTAAAAGACCAAAACTTTGACGCTTCAAAAGAGCTTAACCGTGCTTGTGCCATCTACGAGAAAAAAAAAAAAAAAACTAATTGATTTTCGCTCATTAAGTAAGCATGTTTAAGCTTGTGTTTACCATATTTGATATACTTGATGTGTCTCTTGGTCAGTTACTTTTTATGCATTGTTCTTTAACTTTTTGGTGTAAAGGACTTTGAATGGAAGGAGCGAATTCTTTAATAAAACATCTTTTGTGTTTTGAAGATGAACGAAAGTCTTATGGGTTTGGAATGACATGAGGGTGGAGTAATTAATGACAGAATTTTCATTTCTAGGCGATCTATCCCTTTAAGGATATTTTATCAAATATAGTAAGACTTAATGGCCAATAGTTATTTATTTTTCATAAATTCACACTGTTTTATCTGCAAAACAAATGTTCACAATTAGTCGTTGACCAATTTGTCATGTTTCTTAATGGTTGATGCATGGATATAATCATAATACCAGTTAAAGATTTACATAACAGTTGTTTTACACAATATATACTTAAATAAATAAAAAAAAATCTTAATAGAATAACAATTACTTTTATAGTCTGTTTGAATTGGGGGAAAAAATAGCTTGATATTTATCCAAATGCTAGCACTAAAAACTGAAACATTGTGCATCCCTAGTATTCAGGTCGTGCACTGGCCATGAACGTCCCTCTCTGGCCTATATAGCTTTGAATTGAAATCTCCAAACTGTCCACACTGTCCCCCTCACTGTTCGCACTTTCCTTGATCCTTCCAGATCTTGGAGCGACTCGGGCACCTTCTTCTCCAACGACCGGAGCATCCTGACGCTCTCACCCATGGAGGTCTCTCATTGTTAATGCACCAGCCCAAAAAGGATCAGCTCATAGAGTCTGGAGACACCTGCCCTTTACCCCGTCCCCCTGCCCTTGTCCAGTCACCAGCCAGACTGTCACACTTTAAAAGCTCTGAGTATCACATCATATGTGATCAGCAACAAGGGACAGGCAGTGGCTCCTGCAAAAACCAAAGGATTTGTGTGTCTTGAGTTTCCGCTGCTAGTAAATCCACGGAACTGTACGCGAAGGGCCGCCATCTTTCCTGAGGAAAACGAGGGGGTCTGTTTGAAGCCATATTTCCCTCTTTTAATTGCCTGATTTTCAAGGTATTAAATGTAAGCACCGTGTAGCGCTAGCTCACAAACCTGTAGCCTCCTACCCTAAGATGCCTACCTGTACACCCAGCCTGAGTTGTGGTTCGTACAGACAATCATGATGCAAGAATGTCACGATGGAGTTCTTGATGGAAAACTCGCATATCATCCTTGAACTCGATCACTTTATCCTCCATCAGTCATGTGCCTGCATATTATTTCTCGTTTCCTCTGTCTCGCACATGCTATGTTGTCATTTCTAACCATTGTCACCGGTTAATTTATCATTGTTGCCGTGTTCCTTGTTTTTCTGCTTGTGTTGCTAACCACTCGTCAAAGCTGTATGATTTTTTATTTTTCGTTTGCGTGTGTATGCGTGTGTGTATTTAATCGCATACTAGGGCATAGTCGAAGGAAAAGGTATGAAATTCATCCTACATGGGCCGTGGGTTATTGTAAGGCCAGAGCATTGAGACAACCGTTTTAAACTTGCTTAGATCAACTATATTGAAGTTTATGATATCAGACTGCATGCTGCACTTGGGTCAATCTGTCTCAATAACCCTAAGTCAACTGGACCTAAATGCTCCCGATTTGAGGAGTCTAGTCTTGGGATTTGTCTTTATTTTTGCTGCAAAGGCCGTGACGCCCTGGATCTCACAGGTATCGGCTGAAATCTGGTGCCGTGACCCGGGTGGCAGTTGGGAGTCAGATTTTATGATGGAGTATGTTTACGTTTTGAATTGTGGATTACTCTATTTTGGTACTTCTTCTCTGTAGTCTTTATTTGTATATCACTTTTTTCATGTCAATGTTCAAACCCAAAATGACTCCTGACCGCTGATCATTACTATTTCAGATCTTGTTGAAATCCAACGGCGGAAGTGTTTTGCTATATAATGTATTTTCTTGGATTATATAGCAACGCAGTATGCCACTTGTTACTCAGAGACATTAGCAATAAGACTCAATCTAGACTGGAAATACCTGATCTAGCTGTGATGTCAGTCATCCATGTTGCGTTTTCATCTTTTTTTGTGTAAACATATGTTCTTCTAATTGTACTCTCCTTACAGTGAACATGTTTAATTGCCGATGTTTATGAAAGTTCTATTTACAGAATAAATACCTTTATAAAACCCAGTGTTTTATGATTATTAGTATTCCGCATTTCAGGTTTTTGTACAGTTTTACAATGCAGTAGACTTGCTTTTATAAAATGTTGTGTGTGTGTGTAAATATAAAATACTATTTCAGTGTTTCTACTTTCAAATGTCATGTTTAATTCAATGTGTTACTTGCCATTTACTTGTAATTATTTTGTGAAATTAACTAACTTTTTTCCAAAGTAAATCCCACACAAACCTTTTTTTTTTCCAGTATAATTGTGAACTATATTAACCAGTGGCAGAAGTAATGGTGTGTGGTCAGCACTAATAGCCTCGTGGGTAGCGCACCAACATATGACGCCTTGCGCTTCGGGAGTCCCGGTTCGCAGGCCTTTCCCGATCCCATCCCCCTCTCTCTCACCCACTTCACTTCCTGCCTCATATTCTGTCCTATCCTAATAAAAAGGCAAAAACACCAAAAACAAATCTTAAAAAAAAGCAAATATTTGCATCACATTATCACTCTAGATTAATTGTGGGATGTTTTTCGCGTCACTCGCATGAATAAAAACATTGCTTATGCTCTCCATTTTCTGATACAAACTGGATTTGTGAATAAGCTCTTCTCTGATTGGCTTGTGCAACAACATATCATGCGAATTTCCGGAAGATGTGATTGAGGCAATTATTGCGCGTTTGTGGTAATCACATTGCCCAATTTGCGTCACCCGGCGCAAATTTGTACCAATTCACGTTTTTGCATTGACTTGTAGGTAATCTTCTCGTGCAAATAATTTAATTATTTTTGGTGTGCACACCATATTCAAGAGATATCACTGTGCTAAGCAGTTTTTTTGTTCTTTTTTCTTCAAGTGTGACTCTGGCAGCACAAATGTTTGCAACTACTCTTTAAACAGACTTGTACAGTAGGCACAAAGTGATTACAGTTTTATCTGCATACTTTAGTGGTTTGGTTTTGTTGGAATGCAAATACTTGCAAATTTGTTTAATGGAAGAGTCGCTTCAGTCCACAGTCATCCAGCGGTTAACCCGGAAAATCATCCAAGCATTTCAGATGGTGGACATTCAGGAAAATGGGGCCAACAAACCCATCTTCATCTTCCAAACAATGACATCATGGTACAAAATAACCACAGGGACTGAATGTTACAGGTGACAGCAAATACAAACTCTCAATATGGAAAAGAACCATTTACTCAGATATACAAGAACGTTTCTAACTTTCATTTCAGAGCAAACCTCATAAACTGCAAAACTAGAAGAATTTTGAGTCGTGCTTTCTTAAAATATTGTAATGAGTAGTGACTTTCCAATCAATTTCTGATAGCAGTTTTAAACTGGCCCTGAACCATCTTACTGATCTTATATATAATAAAACACTTTGCATATTAAGTTCTTACATGTATATACTTGGATAATATGACAACATAAGAAACACTACCATTTCATTAAACTTGTGTTCAGTGTATATTAGGGTTGGGCATTGCCAACTAACCAACACTGACCTATGATTTGGGATGCACCGGTCCAGTTCTTGCATACTTTAGGTACAGGACTTGAGCCTGAATTACCTTTTAAGTAGTGCCCGTCATGGGTGCAACAGCGCCACCCTGTGCACTGGAGACGCCAGGTGTAATATACATAATATAAATATAAAATTATAAATAATATAATACTGCATCTCCTCTGGGTGACATTTCTTCATGAGATTCTCTCATCCACCCCACAGGCCTTGCGGTGTAAAATCTATTTAAGGATTGTTATGCTGACATCCTTCTTCACTATGATCAATCGCTGCTCATTAGTGCTCATATATAATGCAGATGAACTGTTTCTATTTCAAGAGAATGATCTTGTAGTTTTCATATGTTGAAGAATGACTGTTTGAGTCATGCATATGCATTCATAATAATACTCATGTTGAAGTTTTAGTCAAGAGTCTGATCAAAGCAATTATTACAGGATGCTAATGACCCCTGACCTTTACAAAATCTTCTAATTGATTTGAATATATTGCTAAAGCACTGAATAAATCTTGAAAAGGTAAAAGCAATTTAAAGGGTGATTTCATGCAAACTCGAATGAGATTTGAGGTATTGAGGAGGGAAAAAATTAGCATATTACATAAATATAAGGAGCAATTCACAGTTTGACAATTTTCAAACTATTCCTTTTGCAAAATTAAGAAATGAGGCCTTCAATACTTAGCTCATTATCTGAAGCTTTTCTGCATGGTTCACTTTAGTGCCATCTGGTGATCATGTCCTGTGTTCCATTACAACAATCGTTATTCAATGGATTTTAAAGCGATAAAAGTGATCAAAGTTATAATGTCATTTATATGTTACTAAAGTACTTGAACGCTTACTGTCTTCCCCGAGCTGCAGTGTCAGGTTCCTGCAGTGCAGGACATTGAATCGTCTCCCGTTACTGGAGGCAAACGGAGAGAACATGTCTGCAACAGGAAGCTTAGGTTAACATCTCAAACAAGCTTCATGTGCCAAAACACACACTGTACCATCAATGAACACCAAAACCCAGCAGACTAGTTTGGACACCCCTGAATTTGTTTCTCCTGATCTTAAAAACCTTTTTATCTTAAGATCGGTAGAAATCGCATTCCAGGATTCTGTATTCCCCACTCAGTTGAAATGGCATTCCGGAGTTGTGGGGGACTAACGCCTAAGTGGTCCGTTCGCCGCGGGGCCCTCAAGCACAGGGCCCGGTGCGACCACACCAGTTGCACCCCCCTAGTGACGGCCCTGGTGGGGAGGCAAGGGTATGGCAACTGCCATACAGAAACACCACCCCTGTGCACGAAGTGGTCATGAAGCAGGCCAAGGGTGCTTTTCAAGTTTAATTTGTGCATCCTCGATCCTTTCCTTTCATCTTAGCTCCACCCCCGTTAGGATATGAGGGAAGGATGCAAGGAAAGAAAATGAGGACAGAGGAATCAAAGAAACGGTTATTTGTACATTGAAGGGACGCTTTAGTGATCAAGAATATTACAAAGCGTCATCTGCTGCGCTAAATCGATCTGCCCTTATGTTGTTAAAGTTTGTTATTTAAGACATAATAAATATTAATAAAGCAAAATGCCCTGTTAAAATATATGAGTTATTTAATCTGCAAAGGTCAAATATAAATTAAAAGTATTACGACAAGATGTGAATGGGGAGGAGAATTTATGTGCATCAGGTTTTTCGACAAAAAAGACTTCCGCACAGGATACACCGGTGTATCCTTGCTCATAGCTCCTCTGGAAGCCTCCTCGCTCCTCGTTCCTCGACTTCTAGCGGTGCAATTAGATAATTGAGATCCAGGTCACAGGATGGAGGAGCGAGGAAACAAGGAGGGATATTGAGAAGCATCCCAAGAAGTGGTGGCTCATCCCAAAGTCAGTGCTACAAAAGTCCTGATCCTAGGCCAGAGAGGCCACCCCAGAAATGCTTAGCAAGCTCTCACTGCACACACCTCTCGAACTTTGGTGGCCAATGTGCCCTGTAACGGATCTCCCTTTCTCTGTGCAGCTTGCCTTGATGTTCCAGTGGACCAGAGGAGCTTCTACAGGCACCTGACCTCCTACCTGGCCAGCATCTATGGACACCGTGGCAGGGTGTTTCAAAATACAACGAAAGGTGGAGAGCACCGAAAAAAGCTCCTCTGGGTCACTTATGTCATCAACATGAGTTTTTCTTTTACCCTGCAAAACTCTCCCCAAATGCTGCTATTTCCTAGAAAATTGTGGCCTAATTGTTGGAGTCGGATGCAGGTTCGAGTCTCAGCACTGGCAGGAGTTGTAGGTGGGTGGAGTGAATGAACAGTTCTCTCCTCTACCCTCAATACCAAGGCACCAAACCCCCAGTTCACCTTCATATTCAAGAAGGTCAGGCACAAAAATAACTGTCCATGCCCTTTCACTGCGCGTCTTTAGTAAATCCTGACAGTAATATTTTAACGCCAAAAGACGGTTTGCGCTGACACAAGCTGTTAGTAAATCTGGCCCTTTATGTTGCTTTCTCTTTGTTGTACGCCATGTGAATCTCTGACAACAAAATATTTGTTTGAGCAGCTCAGAAGAATCCATTTCAGTAATAAAGGGAAATGAATCCCCTTGTAGCCCACCTACCACAGCCCTGTACCTAGAGCAGGGGTGGCGAACGTCAGTCCTGGAGAGCCGCAGCCCTGCAGAGTTTTGCTTCAACCCTAATCAAACACACCTGAACAAGCTAATCAAGGTCTGAAGGGTTACTAGGAAGCTACAGGCAGGTGAGATT
Source organism: Sinocyclocheilus anshuiensis (assembly GCF_001515605.1). Lineage (NCBI taxonomy): Eukaryota > Metazoa > Chordata > Actinopteri > Cypriniformes > Cyprinidae > Sinocyclocheilus > Sinocyclocheilus anshuiensis. The sequence goes on along the minus strand of NW_015548246.1, from coordinate 143,678 downwards.
TAAATAGAGTTGGAGCTGAACTCTGCAGGGCTGCGGCTCTCCAGGACTAGAGTTCGCCACCCCTGACCTAGAGCGTTATTCACAGTCTGATCTTGGAGCTTTGGCTTTGCTTTTGTCGCTACTCACTGGGGATTTGTTTAAAAAATGTGTAAACAAATCCCTGTGTACCCTACCCACCACCGTATTTGTGAGTTGCCATTGGGGTTTCAATTCGCCTTTGTCACTTAAAATCATAACTTGATTAAAAATCGAGATTTGCTGGGGATTTGTTTAAAAAAATAAACTGAAACGACAACTGAAACGTTTATGTTTTCGGTCACCATTTGACAGGGTTTAACGCAATGTGAAAAGCCCTACTAAACTCTTCGGGACAACTTCAGTCTTTATTGAAAGTAATACCAAAATCTTATTTTATAAATAAGAATACCATTTATCATCACAGAACTACCTTAGAGCTTGTGGCAAATCAGTTTTGGAAAGATGTGTTGTTGTTCACTTTGTCTGTGAAGAATGGTTTTGCTTCCAGAATCACTTCAGTTTTAGCCTGATAAATGGGTGCGGTATTAAATCTTGTTGGTACAGTACTAACAACATTGTTTAATTCTAAAATGTATAGAGTATGAACAGCTGGAGCATCAGTCCTAGGGCCTCATTTATAAAATGTGCGTACACACAGATTTGATCTTAGTGCATACGCTTAAATCCACGCCAACGCTCATATTTGTAAAAACTGGCTTTGACGTGGAAAAGTGCTTAGCGTCACGTCAGGGTCTGAGCAGACGTACGTACTTTTTCTTGTCGGAGTACTGCAGGTTTTTGGAAATGTAAGCTGTTCTTGCAGCACACTGTTCTAAATTAAAGAATGTGGATGATGACTGGTGATCTTTTATATGTTAATGGTATTAATTAGGAGTCGTTTACAAGACAGAGAGCTGAAACCATTCAGTTGCGCGCAAGTTCAAGATCATTTGCGGTTCATAGATTTCACATCTGAAAGAGAGGCGTACTTGCGTTTTCTGTGCGTCTGTTCATTTTATGAATCACAACAAGTATGCATATTTGAGAGATGATCGTAAGATCAAATTTAGGATGGTTTCTGCGCAACATTTTATAAATGTGGCCCTAGAGTCTTCAAAATCAATTCTAAGCCAGTTTAAAGTGCTGATACTTATATAAATCATTTAATGGCTTCAATCTACATAAAAGATAAGCTTAACTGACTACTCGGACCATTAGGAGCACATTTAAATGTTTAAAATTTGTATTTTAATTGCTTATGTACTTTTTACTTTATCACATTTATGTAAAACACTTCAAATTACTATTACATAGGACACTATAAATAAACGTACTGAAGCTTCATAATGAATATTGAAGTCGTTACCAGTTGGCGGGGTTTATGCTCATGAATTTGGATCAAAAACTGAATTAATGCAGCAGACTTCTTACAACTGTTACATAGATTGTGAACAGTGTCTTAATTTTGTAACACAGTGAAGAAATTCTTTTTACCTGATTGGTCAGAACACAAAGGTGAAAAAACCTAAGTTTATGCATAAAAAAGCTTTAATGATTAAGGTTAAAAGTGAACAGATTCTAAAGGTTTCCTTTAGTAGTCAAACTAACAACAAGGCACCTTATCCACCACAAATAAGATTACTGTATTAAGCAATGCTTCATTGGAGTTTTCTTTTACAGGTGTGGGACAGGCAACCACAAGTGGGTTTTTTTTTTCTTCATGAAATGCATATACTTTATAGGGAGATGGCAAGTCATTCCACAGTCATCCATCCGTTAATCTTCACTCACCCAAAAACTGACAATGATTATGGTACAAAAGAACCAGGAGACCAAAACCACAAAAACACCAAGTTATTGGTGACTCCTCACAAACAAAGTTAAAGGTGAGAAGATATCTGTGCCCTTAAGAAAGCTTCTAGTTTACTTGTTAAATCTCAAAAGATCCAAACTAATTTGTAGTGCTTCTCAAGATCAAGATCGTTGTATTGAGCAGCAACTTATCCAAGTTCAGGATTTCCAGTCATCTGTGTGTGATCTCACTAGTTTTACTCTTCCCCAGCTCCTTCCTCTTGCTCAATCTCTACCAGAGCTGCGTGACGGCTAGCCTGTGAGCCCTCTTTGAAGAACACCTTCTTGATGACTCCTGCTTTTGGTGCACGGATTGTATGCTGCCCAGAAAGAGAAGGACCCGATCAGTTATAATATGAAAGTGAAAGTGCCGTGACGTGGCCAAGTATGGTGACCCATACTCGGAATTAGTGCTCT
>NW_015548246.1:140786-141279 GCF_001515605.1 Sinocyclocheilus anshuiensis | reverse complement strand
GGGGCAGCCAGTTATGCTGCGGCGCCCGGGGAGCAGTTGGGGGTTCGGTGCCTTGCTCAAGGCACCTCAGTCGTGGTATTGAAGGTGGGAGAGTGCGCTGTACATTCACTCCCCCCACCTACAATCCCTGCTGGTACGAGACTAACCCACAACCTTTGGGTTATGAGTCCGACTCTCTAACCATTAGGCCACGACTTCCCGTGTTGGATGGACTATATGGACTATTAACATGCACTTAATGAGAAAGTGACAGAGCCTCACCTCCATTTTCATGGCAATCATCACCATTAGAGGATCTCCTTTCTGGACCGAGTCTCCAGCCTTGACTAAGACCTAGAAACAAAGCAAAGGCAAGTTCCAGAAGTTGCTTTTTGGGTTCCATGTAGATTTTTTAATAGTTTGATTTGGGATGCATTATTCTGGTCTCACACAAACTGGGTTTCAACCACAGATGCCTTTTAAAGGGGTCATATGATGCGATTTCAATTTTTCC
>NW_015548246.1:127058-140490 GCF_001515605.1 Sinocyclocheilus anshuiensis | reverse complement strand
CATGTCAACATATTCTGTTACACCAAATACACAAAATAATGATCTTTAAAATAGCATCATATGACCCCTTTAAATACCTTTTCGATAGTGCCTGTCATGGGTGCAACAGCGCCACCCTGTGCACTGGAGCCACTAACACCAGCCAGGAACTTGGGCACAGGTACGTCCACCTGGGCACTTCCCTCCTAAACAAGGGCAAAAACAAACCACAAAAGATCATCAATAGTCTTGACTTAATGGTGAAGTGTAATATAAGGATGAAAGAAACCCACCATAGAAAAGATGTGTACGGTGTTGTCCAGAATGACTAGTTTGGGTCGGGACAGCACTCCATTGACGGAGCACCACAGGTAGGTCACGTCTCCCTCCATCTGCAGCTCTCCTGATACATTAAACACCTGACCTCCAGTCTAACAACCACAAATGAAGACGTGTGAAAGTTCATGTTTAGTACATAATGACACTTAACTTAAGACTATGTGAAATAGGGGTGGGCGATATACCGGTAGACACAATTAACCGAAGATAAGCTTAAATATATATATATATATAGATATATATATTGGACTATCGTCTCTATTGTGGTTACATGCTCACGTGATGTTGATGTGCTGTGTAGCCATGAAAACTTATCGTTTGCACACATTTTTAAAGCACTGCGGGTTAAAAACAAGCCACTGAAACGCAATCAGCAGCGAAAGAGAATTAATTACGCTATATGTACGTGCTGTCAGAGAGGCGCGTGCACATGAAGACGGTTATTTTTGCTGCTTTTAAGGCCTTGAACAGTTAAATACACACACTAGTGTGTGTCAAAATGCCCGTCTTTGCAAGTATTCTCGTAAACACAGTAATTTATGTCTTAAGGTAAAGCAAATGGCTGTAACAGTATTTTGGATCCGGGCAGCTCTTAAAGTGACAGCAGTCTAATACTCCTGCTGTCTGTCATTCATGTTAATCAAACAACAAAAGAGAGAAAATCTCTCACTGCTCTTGACTAAATCACTTTTGTTACTTTAATAAGAATAAATATATAGTTCATTTACACAGTGAAGAATATGCAGTGTTTTTATACATTTGATTAGTTTATAAAAATGTAGCATTTCTTATTTGTTTTGTTTTTTTCTCCTATTGCTTGTAATTTTTAGTCTTGCTTGTATTGTTAGTTTCTTATTTAATCACTGACTGTCTTCAGTGAGCTAGTTTTTATTTATTTATTTATTGTTTTTATTTAGGCTAGTATTAGTTTTTTGTGATATGACAAGAATTATGAAATTTCTATAGTATTAAAATTTTTGATATCATAAAGACCTTATTTAAAGCAAGTTTAAAGCAAAAACATAACTTTATTGAGATATATATATATATGCAGGTGTGCATATAACATTTTGCAGTCTAAAACAGAACTTACCTCCATACTGTATGTCCCATCTGGATTGTAAGTAATAGCTAATTCCACTTCTGCAAAAGAAATATTTATTACTTATTAAATAATAACATTGTCAGAAAGCAAAACATCATAATGGTGCTAAAAATGAGCTTTGTTTTCTTTAAGCGAAATATAATTTACTATATTTGAAGACACTTCTTGGTGAGATTCACTCATCTATACAGATCTTGCTGTGCAGATTCTATTTAAGGCTTGTTATGCTGAAATCCTCTATAATGATCAATGGCATCTCTTCAGTGCTCATATATAATGCAGACGTTTCTATTTCAAGACAATGATTTGATAGTCTTGACAAGTAGAAGAACTGATCATTCATGCATTCATAATAAATATTAATGTAAATTGACCCTCTGGAACTATTAGTCAAGAATCTGATCACAGCAATTATTCCTTTGACTGCAGAAACTTAATCATGATTATTCTGCAAGAGCTTGACCCCGGACATCAACAAAATATGTGACGCTTATCTGAATACTGAAGCACTGAATAAATCTTGAATAAGTAAAAGCAATTTTATAAAGTCAAAAAATAAATCTCAAAATTAAAAGGGTGCAATATGCACAAATTATTCATGCAGATATGAAAATGTACATAATATTTAATTAATATAACAAAATTTTAAAATGTGGAGAGAAATTGTTTGTCAGGAGTAGCTCTTCTTCTATAGTGATCATTCAAAGTCAAATCATATTGACAGGAGTGTATCAGTCACTGCTTCGGACTGTGTGTGTGTGTGTGTGTGTGTGTGTGTGTGTTTATCAGAGCATGAACGCTTACTGTCTTCCCCAAGCTGCAGTGTCAGGTTCCTGCAGTGCAGGACATTGAATCGTCTCCCGTTACTGGAGGCAAACGGAGAGAACATGTCTGCAACAGGAAGCTTAGGTTAACATCTCAAACAAGCTTCATGTGCCAAAACACACACTGTACCATCAATGAACACCAAAACCCAGCAGACTAAAGTTTGGACACACTTGAATTAGTTTCTCATGATCTTAAAAACTACAAACGATGCATTCTCACCACTGGTTTGGTTTCTGTATATCTCTGTATTCTGTTTTTCGCCGAGCAGCAGACCCAGGGCGGCCTGACAGAGCAGTGCATCGGATGGCCTTTGAGCTGCTGGGAACAGCTGATCATAGTGCTGCGGGATGAAGCTGGTGTGAACGTTTCCTGCCTCGAACTCCGCGTGCCCCGAAAGACTGAGTAAGAAGTCGATGTTGGTGTTGAGACCCACAATCTGTGAAATGCACATACACGATGTTAATATTAAGAATATTGAAGGAAGTCAAATTCTGATTCAGCTGTTCAGGTTAAGTAAATTATGCAGTAGTGTTGTTTTTAAATGTCTTGGAAGTTTATGGTTCAATATGTTACACAGTGGTGGCCAAACTTGTTAGAACATTAGTATTTTCAGCAGCTAAAAATGGTGTCAAGTCAGTTATTTCTATCTTTTGCTGTAGTGTGTCAGTAGGAAATTTCAGTTTACATTTCCAAACATTCATTTTGCCATTAATTGTAATATTCCAGTGAGATTTTTGTCTGGCGACAGCCAGTGCTCCACACAGAGATCTGATCTGATCATCATCCAGTCTGTCTGGAATGACATGAAGAAACAGAACAAACTGAGACAGACTCAATCCAGAAGAACTGTGGCAGCGTCTCCAAGATGCTTCAAGAAACCTAAACCTTTCCTACTGACACACTACAGCAAAGGATAGAAATAACCGACTTGAAACCATTTTTTAGCTGCTGAAAATACTAGTGTTCTAATCATTTTGGCCACCACTGTAGGTGCGGTCACATTTATTGTTGGCCTGCGAAATTTTGCTTACAAAATCCAGTCATTTCAATCGCAATCCGTGCGAATGGCAAAAAAGCTCCTTACGCAAACTTCACACGCATTTGGTTTGCTTGGTTTGAAAGTGCTGCAATATTGACAACGGACAACAGACATTTCCTCAGCAAAATTTCGCCAACGCAACCGTAAAGATTAGAATGTGTGCTTACGTTGTATTGTCGAAGGCAGTATCTGAGTCTCTTCAGAGCGGCTGAGCGATCTTCCCCCCAAACCACCAGTTTAGCGATCATTGGATCATAATGAGCAGACACTTCATCACCTTACATATGTTCAACAGACATACAGCAGTTAGCAACCAATCATAATTAAAAATAATTAACTTATAAATGCATTTTTTTAAAGATGCTCCATGAGTGTATCCTCCACTACACACAACTGTCGATTGTATTGTCATAATTATTACGTATTTTTCCTTCAGACTTTAAAGCTGCAATGCCACAGATGTTTTATGGTTTGTTGTGACGTACATCCATGTTTTGCCGATTTTATCGGCCGATATGAGCCTGTCATATCGCTTGCAGATGGTGTAATTACTTGGTTTGTTCAGCAGAGCACGCTCAATTGTTTGCAACTGATGACCCAGGTCACAGTAGTTACAGCAGTGTTGCCAAGTCTGTGGTTTTCCTGCGGAATCGGGCTACTTTAACACTGTTGCCACGGGTTGTTTTTCATGTCCACGGGTTGAAGCGACCCCAATAACATGATATTTATCCCATGGAATGCGAATTGTACCAGAGGAACCCCACCAAAAAACATGTATTTTACCACCCAGAACGCTATTGGGCTAGTTGAGTAACAATTGGGCAGGTTTTGTTGCGAAAACCTTGCAACCCTGAGTGACACAAGCCAACCCTATCACTTCAGTAAAGGAGGTCTCTTTTTCAGGCAGCGCCAGTGTCTTCATGACTCTTAACGGTAAGTTGCTAACTAGTTTGTGAAATACATAACTTACTGTAAAGTTAATAAACAATGACCCCATCTTTTACTCTCACAATGAGCTTATCATACTCATTTGCTACATTAATAGGGCCCGATGATTTCATGGACGGAATCGCGGAATCCAGTCATAAAAACGGAATTTATTGTACAACATGGAATTTTGCGGAATTTGTCATGTGTTTATGTATATATATATTCTGGTTATGTATAAAATGAATTCTATATACAGTACCAGTCAATAGTTGAATGGGAAGTGTGTCTAAACTTTAGACTGGTACTGTACTATAATATATACAAATAATATCGGCCGATATACTGATATATCTTTATCAATATACTTTTTTACTCCCTAATATCGGTATTGCTCCCCAAAAACCCATATCGGTCGGATGTGAATTTTTGTTTCATGCAAACTTCTAAGGGTGAATTTCACAAGACCACTCAGGGGACTTAACCAGACCATATTTCAAATGAAAATGAAAAGAAAATTAATAACAGAACAAAACTAAACAAGTATTTGGATAAAGATTTGAAGGCCATTGAGAAAATCTACATTATGACAAAACACACATACTACATATACCTCTCAAAATTTAATTAGCATAATACAAACACAGCAACAAAAATTGTTCTAATATTTTAACATGGGAAAAAAAAAATCAATTATTTAAACTGTAAAAAAAACAAACGATCCGCATTCACATGGCTCTGTAAAAACAACTTAGAACGCTGTATTATGCATGCAAGGCCAGTATTTAGTGATTTACTTAACTACATGAACTACTTACTCACTACATGAACACGCAACCCACATGCGCACGTCGTCACCATTTTTCAAATTCACATTTTTGTAGTTTATACACAGACAATAATTGTATCATTTTCAAAAACTTGCACTTTGAAACCCGTTTTCAAAAAGTTTGTTTTGAGGCCCCCAAAAACGCCACTGTCATGTAAATGAATGGCCAAAACGGCCATTTATTTTTGTTGTTGTTGTTGAAAACCTCCTCAAACTGTTTTATTTTTTTCACCTGTAAATGGTAAATCATAAGTCACGTGAGATTAAATGTAGAGTACCTTCTCGAACCCCCGTCTCTATGCGTGTGCACTGATCCCCCTGCGGCGTGGACAGGTGTAGTAGCGGCCCCGCTCCGGGAAGGAAGTCGTTATTGGGGTCTTCGGCATATATTCTGGCTTCAAAAGAATGACCCCGCAACACGATCTGCTTCTGAGAGAGGGGCAACTTCTCCCCCGCAGCCACCTGATGAACGAAGACACCACGTCTGATTAAAAAAAAAACGAATAAAACTGATTAAGTGTAAAGAAAGGTGTGATTGTGACCCCTTGTGGACGAATCTGCAATATTTGGGAAACAAGTGAATATTTTCAGTAGTTTCTGAAGTCCATGAGCTTGATCTTACGCGCAGTTGCCACTCCACCAGGTCTGTTCCCGTGATCATCTCTGAGACGGGATGCTCCACCTGCAGACGCGTGTTCATCTCCATGAAGAAGAAATTGTGCTGCGCGTCCATGATGAACTCCACAGTACCTGTTAGAATACAACCATTCAAACTTCTGCCAAGTTACAGATCTATATTGAATGTTTCACCAGTCGTAATAGTGAATAAATGATTTCCTTTAAATAATTATATTTTACTAAATTAAACGATATTAACAATTAATTATCAAATCAATATATATATTATCTATTAAAATCGGCAACATAAAAACAATGTGGGGTCGGTATGATTTTTAATTGTTTTTGAAAGAAGTCTCTTCTGCTCCGGGCTACTTTAACACTGTTGCCACGGGTTGTTTTTCATGTCCACGGGTTGAAGCGACCCCAATAACATGATATTTATCCCATGGAATGCGAATTGTACCAGAGGAACCCCACCAAAAAACATGTATTTTACCACCCAGAACGCTATTGGGCTAGTTGAGTAACAATTGGGCAGGTTTTGTTGCGAAAACCTTGCAACCCTGAGTGACACAAGCCAACCCTATCACTTCAGTAAAGGAGGTCTCTTTTTCAGGCAGCGCCAGTGTCTTCATGACTCTTAACGGTAAGTTGCTAACTAGTTTGTGAAATACATAACTTACTGTAAAGTTAATAAACAATGACCCCATCTTTTACTCTCACAATGAGCTTATCATACTCATTTGCTACATTAATAGGGCCCGATGATTTCATGGACGGAATCGCGGAATCCAGTCATAAAAACGGAATTTATTGTACAACATGGAATTTTGCGGAATTTGTCATGTGTTTATGTATATATATATTCTGGTTATGTATAAAATGAATTCTATATACAGTACCAGTCAATAGTTGAATGGGAAGTGTGTCTAAACTTTAGACTGGTACTGTACTATAATATATACAAATAATATCGGCCGATATACTGATATATCTTTATCAATATACTTTTTTACTCCCTAATATCGGTATTGCTCCCCAAAAACCCATATCGGTCGGATGTGAATTTTTGTTTCATGCAAACTTCTAAGGGTGAATTTCACAAGACCACTCAGGGGACTTAACCAGACCATATTTCAAATGAAAATGAAAAGAAAATTAATAACAGAACAAAACTAAACAAGTATTTGGATAAAGATTTGAAGGCCATTGAGAAAATCTACATTATGACAAAACACACATACTACATATACCTCTCAAAATTTAATTAGCATAATACAAACACAGCAACAAAAATTGTTCTAATATTTTAACATGGGAAAAAAAAAATCAATTATTTAAACTGTAAAAAAAACAAACGATCCGCATTCACATGGCTCTGTAAAAACAACTTAGAACGCTGTATTATGCATGCAAGGCCAGTATTTAGTGATTTACTTAACTACATGAACTACTTACTCACTACATGAACACGCAACCCACATGCGCACGTCGTCACCATTTTTCAAATTCACATTTTTGTAGTTTATACACAGACAATAATTGTATCATTTTCAAAAACTTGCACTTTGAAACCCGTTTTCAAAAAGTTTGTTTTGAGGCCCCCAAAAACGCCACTGTCATGTAAATGAATGGCCAAAACGGCCATTTATTTTTGTTGTTGTTGTTGAAAACCTCCTCAAACTGTTTTATTTTTTTCACCTGTAAATGGTAAATCATAAGTCACGTGAGATTAAATGTAGAGTACCTTCTCGAACCCCCGTCTCTATGCGTGTGCACTGATCCCCCTGCGGCGTGGACAGGTGTAGTAGCGGCCCCGCTCCGGGAAGGAAGTCGTTATTGGGGTCTTCGGCATATATTCTGGCTTCAAAAGAATGACCCCGCAACACGATCTGCTTCTGAGAGAGGGGCAACTTCTCCCCCGCAGCCACCTGATGAACGAAGACACCACGTCTGATTAAAAAAAAAACGAATAAAACTGATTAAGTGTAAAGAAAGGTGTGATTGTGACCCCTTGTGGACGAATCTGCAATATTTGGGAAACAAGTGAATATTTTCAGTAGTTTCTGAAGTCCATGAGCTTGATCTTACGCGCAGTTGCCACTCCACCAGGTCTGTTCCCGTGATCATCTCTGAGACGGGATGCTCCACCTGCAGACGCGTGTTCATCTCCATGAAGAAGAAATTGTGCTGCGCGTCCATGATGAACTCCACAGTACCTGTTAGAATACAACCATTCAAACTTCTGCCAAGTTACAGATCTATATTGAATGTTTCACCAGTCGTAATAGTGAATAAATGATTTCCTTTAAATAATTATATTTTACTAAATTAAACGATATTAACAATTAATTATCAAATCAATATATATATTATCTATTAAAATCGGCAACATAAAAACAATGTGGGGTCGGTATGATTTTTAATTGTTTTTGAAAGAAGTCTCTTCTGCTCACTGAGGCTGCATTTATTTGATCAAGAATACAGTAAAAACAGTAACATTGTGAAATATTGTTACTGTTTCAAATAACTTTTCTATATATCTTCAAATGTAATTTATTGCTGAATTTTCAGCATCATTCTAATATGCTGATTAGAAACATTTCTGCTTGTCATCAATGTTAAAAACGGTTATTCTGCTTTTGTGGAAACTGATACATCTTTTCAGGATTTTTTGCTGACTAGGAAGTTGAAAAGAACAGCATTTATTTGAAATAGAAACTGATCTCTTTTGATCAGTTTAATGTGTCTTTGCTGACGTCACATGGCATTATCATCACCTGCTCCTACGTAGTTGACTGCTTTAGCTGCTCGCACAGCGGCCTCTCCGAGTTTCCTCCTGACCTCAGGACTGATGCCCGGCTGTAGTCACACACACACACACACACACACACACACACACACACACACACAAATCAAGCCAGGGGTGCGTTTCCCAAAAGCATCGTCAGCTAACTATGGTAGTAAGTTCCATTGAAATCTATTGGTAACGACGGAACTTGTGACCATAGTTGCTTTTGGGAAACGCACCCCAGGTGGGTTTCATTAACACAAGCATACATCACAGACTTCACCATAATGCAGAAGATGCAGAATGTCATATTTACCCCTGGAGCCTCCTCGATGATCTTCTGGTGTCGTCTCTGTACACTACAGTCTCTCTCGAACAGATACACCGCATCGCCGAACTGGTCACCAAACACCTGCACCTCAACGTGTCTAATGCAACAACAAACACTCATGTATTACATCAGAAATGTGACCCTGGAGCACAAAACCACAGGTATATTTGTAGCAATAGCCAACAATACATTGCATGGGTCAAAATGATCGATTTTTCTTTTATGCCAAAAATCATTAGGATATTAAGTAAAGATCATGTTCCATGAAGATATTTTGTAAATTTCCTACCATAAATATATCAAAACTTCATTTTTTCAGATTCCAGATTTTCAAATAGTTGTATCTCGGCCAAATATTGTCCTATCCTAACAAACCATACATCAATAGAAAGATTATTTATTCAGCTTTCAGATGATGCATAAATCTCAATTTGAAAAAAAATTTACCCTTAAAAACTGGTTGTGTGGTCACATATATCGGTGTACTGGTTTTGTGGTCACTATATATATATATATATATATATATATAGTACTGAGCCTGATCAACCAAACAGACCTGGGGTTCTCAACAAACTTCTCGATCAGCATCACGTCGTCGTTGAATGACTTGCGGGCTTCTCTGCGAGCCGATTCCAGCTGCTCGTGAAACTCTGCTTCTGAGTGTGCGATTCGCATTCCCTGCAGGAGGCGGTGCAAATAAAGCGTTGCGATTTCAAGTATGCGTATTATTACAGAACGCTTTAGTGCAAACACAACCTACCTTTCCGCCGCCGCCACGAACTGCTTTGATCATCACAGGGTAACCGATCCTTGCGGCCTCGCTTTGAAGTTTGCCATCTGATTGGTCCTCTCCATGGTAACCCTCAATGATGGGCACGCCAGCAGCTGACATAATGTGTTTAGATGTGCTGAAACAAAAACAAAGACGGACTGAAACTTAGAAACTAGAAAGGAAAGTTTAGTTAAATGTTGGCTAGACAAAGCTTTGCCTGAAAGTTAAAGACTACACTATACAGATATTCAGGCATTGCTAGGTAAGAATTATACTTTTATGGAAATAATATACTTTAAAAGAATATACTGAATGTAATGTTTTAGGAAAATGTGCAATTTAATGAAAATGTATTATAGTTAATTAATATGAAATGCAATTAGTTAAATGCAACTATATTTTATGTAATTTCATAATTCTGTTGTTTTTGAAATAAAGTGTACTGCTGATTGTACTGATAAATATTACAATATTTTTTAGTTTACCATAAATGTAATTTCTATTGAAACTTATGCCATGTACTTAAAAATACTTTGTAAAAATGTAAAAGTTGCAATTAAATATAAACTTTAAATTCAATATCAAATTACGTAACTTGTATTTTAATCCATTAAATATATATATTTTTACATCCCTTGTGAAAATTAACCATGGTTTTATTATAGTAAAAGTGTAGTAACCATAGTTTTTTTTTGTAGTAAAACTATGGTTAATTTTCATACGGGATGTGCTTTAGCATGTTAGTCAACACATCAAAATAAGCGTACGTCTTTAAAGCACGACAAAAGATTATTAAAACAATAATTATTTAAAATGTACTTTCAAGTAAATCTTAATTTGATATTACAAAGTGCACTTTTTAAAAGTTAACCTTAACGGTCTCTCTTTAAGTACACTTACATGGCCTTTATTTTGTTATTTATTTGTGTACATACAGTATTTTCAAAATATACTTTTAAGATCTGAAGTACATTCAGATCATCAAACGATTAATCGCATCCAAAATAAAGGTTTTTGTTTGCATAATATATGTGTGTGTACTGTGTATATTTATTATGTATATATAAAGACACACAGTAAATATTTACATGTATATATTTATAAATACATTTAATATAAACATAACATATCTTTCATGTGTGTGTATTTATATTTTATACATAATAAATATACACAGTACACACACATATATTATGCAAACAAAAACTTTTATTTTGGATGCGATTAATCGTTTGACAGCACTAATATTAAATACAATTAAGCTCACTGGTTTTAGTTACCAGGGCTTTTCTATGGTATTGTTGCACCGCTGCTACAGTCAAACAACTATTTGTTTTTTTTATGTAATGTACCTTTTGATTCCCATGTCCCGAATGGCTGATGACGGCGGGCCGATGAAGATGATGCCTTCTTGTTTGCACAGTTCAGCAAACTCTGTATTTTCCGACAGGAATCCATATCCAGGATGGACCGCCTGACCAAAACAGATTTAATCAAGAAAAAGTCAGACTCCCTATTCAGCTATAAATAAAACATCTTAACATTAGCACACCTGTGCAGAGGATTTCTTGGCGACATCCAGGATCTTGTCCATGCACAGGTAACTCTGCTGAGATGCTGCTGGCCCGATATGATACGCCTCGTCCGCCTGGCATTACAGACCCAGTTATATCACTATATTATCTGCCTATGATCAGAATATGCCAATGCATGTATTTGTGAGTTTTCTCTCACCATGGCCACATGCATGGAAAGTCTGTCTGCGTCGCTGTACACCGCAACCGAGCGGACGCCCATCTTCTTAGCCGTCCGCATTACCCGGCATGCTATCTCTCCTCTGTTAGCAATGAGGACTTTCTCAATCCGACCTGTACATAGAGAAACAACACTTATCAGTGGCATCATGAGTTATAATAATAACCAGCATTAGGTAACAACAGCTCTTACCCACAGATGCATGTCTGGTGGATCCTGTGGTCCAGACCGGTGTCCTGCAGACAAGACAGCATGAGATCTGAACACAAGATCTTACTTCATGTGTTTACTAAATAGTCTGAATGGAGTCAAGGGCGAATTCCTCTGCAGAGGTGACCTCTTCGTTTCATGTAAAACCACAATGTATATTAATAACTACAAGATGCTAAACAACAAAGTGTTAATGCAAAACTGTGCACACATATACAGATAACTTAATTATGCACACCTTGCACCAAATATACATTCATTAACAATAACAGCATTTTCTTCCCTAAAATATGCCTTCACGTCAGCATTCACAAAGATACCCTTGCAATGAAATTCATATCTCGAACGGCATTCGTTTAAAAGAGAAATATATGATATTTCAAGCAAAGTTTGAATGTCATTTCTGACAGCTCGACTGATTTCAGTGCAAACTGTTCTGATATACAACCCCATATGTGATGAACGCCATATTGTTTCTTTATATTTGATAATAAAGTAGTGTGTAACTTACAGCAGGTGTTTGTTTATAGCTCTGTTGATTCGCGTTTTCAGAAACACCGCAGCCATGATCACTGTGTTGTTAGCATATAGTGCAACTAATGCGACTCTGCTCCAAAACAGCGCGCTAATTTCATATACTTCATGGGTTTCACAGCTTCATTCTCATAAACTCGATGGAACACTTCCAAATATTTATACTCAGTTGAATTATTCCGAGTAAAATGTCATGAAAACGATCATATCAGTAATGCTACGTGTAGCCGCTGGAAGAGCAAACGCATTTGGGTTTGTCCTCATCCACTTACCGTACTTACAGCAGCCAATCAGAAATGGGAGCTTGGAGGCGGGGACTGACGTATGTGTGTAAGAATTGTGGGATATGAAGTACAGTAAGATAATAAATATGCCAGCGCCTTCACTTCAGTTATACTATATAACTTTCGACCCTGTAGCGATTAAAAATAAAACAGCGTACCTCTTGCTTCACAGGGGAGCTACTTTTCTCTGTTTATGAATATAACGTGACACTCACGGGCCAATGACATGTGTATGCAGTTTCCCGCCAAATCCGTCCCCTCAGAAATAATAAGGTTCCGTTCTAAATCGCGTCTTCTCTGAGTAAGTACTTCTTTAAATAAGTAATTATTTAGCGACCATTACAAGTACATTTTATATAGTTAAAGTGTAAGTATGTAAGTAATATGATTCATGTTGTGCTTCTCATGACGGTGCCATTTGGATGTGCACTTCAGAATCTCACAGAAAGCATGTAATCCGGGTAATTGTGTACTTTTTTGTTTAAAAAAAATAATGGGGAACATTTCTCAGGTTAAATTTAGTTTAAAAATGTTTTATTTAATTTTTTTCCAGACACAAGCTTTAAAGCCTTACCTATGAAAACGCCAAATACAAAGTAGTGAGGCATGTTGTCACACTCTATGAAGTCATGAAACTGAAGTCATTGCATTTGGAAACAAAGATGGAGTTCTCAAGGTGAATGCATACCTTGACTCTAGGAGTCTAACAACTACAAATCAAGTCAGGAATCTTGGTGTGATTCTGGAGACAGACCTTAGTTTCAGTAGTCATGTCAAAGCAGTAACTAATTCAGCATACTATCAAAATTCTGAGAGAATAAAGAAATTAGTTACAATCAAATCGGCTGACTTCCTGTGCCATTCAGTATACATTTTTGTAATGCTTACAGAACCTGAATGATATACAATGAGGAAATAAAAGGGAAAAAGAAGAGCGAACAGAACCATAAAAAAGAGAGGGAAAAGCAAAATAAAAAATAAAAAAACCCGCACAAAACAAAATGTCTACATAAAATGACAAAAGCTACACAAAAGACAAACAGAAAGACAAAATAAAAGGCAAAAAATAAACACTAATACCAAAAAAG
>NW_015548246.1:100705-121782 GCF_001515605.1 Sinocyclocheilus anshuiensis | reverse complement strand
TGGTTTGGTTCAGCTACAAAATCAGACATCAGAAGACTACAGAGAACGGTTCAGACCACTGAAAAGATTATTGGTGCTCCCCTGCCCACCCTTCAAGAACTGTATACATCCAGAGTGAGGAAAAGGGCTCAGAAAATCACTCTGGATCCCTCCCATCCAAGTTATCCCCTTTTTGAACTTTTGCCATCTGGCTGGCGCTTCAGAGCCGCAAACACCAGGACAGCCAGGCACAAGAACAGTTTCTTCCCCCAAGGCAATCTACCTCATGAACAGTTAAATGTTCCCCACATTATGCAATAAAAATGTGCAATAACCTTATATTTATTTGTTACCACCTCCATCCTAGTACATCCCTGCATCGCATTCTATTCTATTCCATTCTATCATCTATAGCACAACTGTACATACAATTTATTTATTTTTCTATTTATTTTTCAATATTTGTCTATTTATATTTACATATGTGTATTTTTTTATTCTCATTTATTTTTATTTTCTGTGTGTTGTTGTTGTCTCTGTGTACTGGAAGCTTATGTCACTAAAACATAACACTTTTTTTTTATTAAAAAAAAAAACCTGCAGGGTAAAGTACAGTGTAATGGTGACCTTTACATTAAACATTAAATTTACAATACTGAGATATGATTATATCTATTTTAACATTGCTAATTCTCGGAATTCTTTCCATCTTTCCACATGCTCCATAAAATAGCCCCCTTTTGCTTTTTTAATTTTAAAGAAAAAGTAAGGGTTTCCATCTTACATATTTCAATTACAATTGCTTTCCATTCTTCTAGAGTGGGAGGATTAAGTTGAAGCCATTTACGAGTAATAGCCTTTTTAGCTGCGACCAGTAATATTCTCCATAGGTATGTATAATTTGTTTCATGCAAATCCAGAATTCCCAAATATAACACATGAAACTGAAATGGGATATTAATCTTGAATATGGCCTCCAATGTCCGGTGTATGTCTTTCCAAAACAAGTGTATAACTGGACATGCCCAGAATATATGGTGGTGATTTGCTACATCTGAATTACAGTGTCTCCAACACCTAATTCCTATTTCACTATTGCACTTTTGTGCAGGGGATATCAAAAAATCGAATTACATTTTTCCATGCAAATAACCTCCACTGATGTGAGCCTGTGGTTTCCCATTGGGATTTACACGTTTTTAACCAAGCCTCTTCTGTTATAATAATGTTTCCTTCCTTTTCCCATTTAATTCGGACATATGAGGTAGAATCTGATCTGTAATTTTGAAAACAATGATCAAATTTGGAGATTACCTTACTAATAGTATTAGCCCTATATGCCGACAGGAATATCTTTACTAAATCATTCTGTGCCCAATCCCCGCTCTTGTTCACTTTTGAATTAAAGTAGTGTCTTATTTGAAAGTATCTAAACAAGTCTTGATTATCCAACTTAAACTGATTTTTAAATTCTTGAAAAGTTAAGAAAGTATTATTGTTTGTAACAGAATAATATGATGTAATGCCATTCTTACTCCAATTCTTAAAAGATTCATCTAGAGTACTTGGAGTGAAATCTGTATCGTATGCACACCACCTCAATATCTTTAGAGCGTCTTTCAAATCATATTTTTTTATTACTGTGGCCCATATTTCTAGGATAGTCATTATCCATGGATATTCTTTACTTATATATTTTTTTAATAAATTATCATCTGCAATTACTGCCTGAATCGGTATTTCAGAAAAAAAGGAGAAATCAATCTGTTTCCATCTAGCTTTATAGTCTGGATTGCACCAGCAAACTATAGGTCTTAACTGGGCAGCTATAAAATAGTCTTTAAGAGATGGGAGAGCCAAGCCTCCCCTTTCTTTTGGTAACTGGAGTGTTCTATATCGAATTCTGGATTTTTTACCTTGCCAGATAAACCTTATAATCCATTTGTCCCAATCTTTAAATTGTTCTTCTGGAACCTTTAGGGGAAGTGTCTGAAATAAGTATAAAAGCCTTGGGAGCATATTTATTTTGATAATATCCACTCTATCCCCTAAATTCAAGAAAGGGATGACGTTCCATCTCTGAATGTCTGCTCGTAGCTTAGCATTTAGAATTCTATAATTTACATCTGACAAAGTTCTAGTATCCTTTGGCAGATATATTCCTAAATATTTGATTACCTCTGTATTATATTTATTACAAAAATCAGCATTTTTTCCCCATGGCGTTTCATAAGAAGTGTTTGAGATTCACATGTAAAACCTGCACTTATCGTAATCATTCCCTTGAGTGTACATACCTTGTCATGGACCAAAACCTTGAGACATCAGAATGGCCATAGTCTATAAAAAGCACATTTCTGACAGTATTTCATGTCCATCGCATTTTAATTGTTTACTGAGATCATTTAAAGCAATATCCACACAATGTAACACATAATTAAATCTTGTGATTCATCTTCACATTACACATCTAGAGTCTCAGAGTTGTTCGTAGCCTTGGTTACGGCGTTCTCTGACGAGCACATACGTCAGAATGGCAATGAGGCAAACGGCTGCAGCTACAGCACCAAGAATAATGGGGATCATGCGCTTGTTGTAATCATCCCAGCACTCAACCTCTGAAATCAAGACGTGAGAAATCCTGTTATTCTTGGGTAAATAGGTTAACAGAACACAGATGTGTTTAAACTGATATATGTAGTATATAAAAATAGCATCTCTACGGTCTACGATGTGAAATGTATGTACCTTTTCCAAACGCTTCATTATTCAGATCAAAGGCTTGAATCTGGAGTGGCACCAGTTTGACTCCGAAGTAGCTTGCCAGTATCAGAGTTGTCTGAGACTTGCATTGGAAGCTTAGGCCATTTTTTGCTTTGAATAGCTTTTCGTGATTTACAACTCCTACGTAGGCCTTAGCTGTGGATTAAATGTATAAAATGTACTTAGTTCGAGACATTTTTTTATGTTAAAATACATTCTCTTAACCCAATGTATTGTTCATCGTCTACTATACAGTAAAGTATGCCATTCTTATCTCCCCCAGAAGTGTAAACAGTGAGCCTCCCAGGCACCATTTACATGCCAAAAAAATGTGTAAACTCTTCATGCGTTTTGTTTATGCATTTTGGCTATTTATTTAAATGACCACACAGTTCTGAGGGCCTGAAAATGCAAACTTTTGAAAACTATGGAAGGCTGCAGGTGTCAAAACTCTTTAAACAGTAAGTGAGAAATTTGACCGTGACAACACGCATTGTTTGTCCACATAAATGCTGCAATTTTGAATGTGTTTCTTTTGTATGTGTAGACGCGCACATTCTGGCTGTGTTAAGGCATCAGTTTGCTGCGTTTCTTTAGCACATGTAAAAACTTACTGTTTTACGGTGTTAAGACAACGTATTTGAACTTGTCTTTCAATTTGCTCACATTCTGGCCATGTTCGAATGTGTAATACTCTTTTAAAGGAGACTGACTTCTAGATTTACCCACATATTAGTCATGTCTTTAGTTTATTGCAGCATTGCTTTTCTGATATCTACTGTGCTAGAGTAAATTAATTAATCTAACTTAAGTCTGACATCACACACAATGTACCAATGCACTATCCTTATGAACAAATATACACTGTAAAAAATGCTGGGTTGTTTCAACCCAACGTTGGGTCAAATATGGACTAACCCAACTTTTGGGTTAAACATTTAATGTCAAAAATTTACCCAACAGCTGGGTTAGTCCATATTTGACCCAAAGTTGGGTTGAAACAATCCAGCATTTTTTACAGTGTAATGTCTGATGTTTGCATACATGTATACCAGTGTACCATTCTGACATCCTATGTCTCAAATACAGCAATTTTATCGGCTTCTGTGCATGTTGTCACATTAACACGCACAAACAGTTTGTTTTGACAGGTCAAATTTCACCCGTTCCATTTAAAGACTTTTGGTGCTATCTGCCTTCCATAGTAAATGATACCATTATGTTCTCTGTGTAAACTGTAAAAGTGTGAATTTGTGAAAACGGTAACATTGAGCACATGTGCATGTTTTGTTACAAAGTGACATCGCTAACTACTGGCATACAGTATTCTTAAAGGGGTCATATTATGCTTTTTTAAAGATCATTATTTTGTGTATTTGGTGTAACAGAATATGTTGACATGCTTTAATGTTCAAAAAATACATTATTTTTCAAATACTGTACATTATTGTAGGTCCTCTATGCCCCGCCTCTCTCAAATGCTTCGTTTTCTACAAAGTCCCTCCTTCCGACAAGCGCAGTCTGCTCTGATTGACCAGCTGACCCAGTGCATTGTGATTGGCCGAACACCACAAGCACTCTTTTTAGCTTAACCAATAGCGAGAGACTGGGGCGTGACTACTGTAGCAGGCTGATCCAGAGTGTTTAGCCGGTTTGGGACTAAAGGCCTTCAGTTTTCAGTAAAGGCCTTCAGTTTTTACGTGTAAGCGAGGGTACGCGTACAGTGCATGTGATGCAAATTTCATCACCAGAATAGTATGTGTGTACTATTTGAGCACCGGACGATTTTTATAACAGATTTTTGTAACTTTGTAGACATAGATTAGGGGTGTTGAAATTAACCGTTGCATGCGCATCGATTTCACATGCGCTTAGTGTTTGTTGTCCTGAAGCTCGATCGCGGCTACGGTTAAATGCACTTGCCTCTCCGAATACTTTTTATGATACGAAATTGACATAAACACAGCCAGTGTTTGTCCACAGTCGGGACAAAACATCTGATATGTCAGAATAGATCTGTGCATTGGTGTGAATGCAGCCTATTAAAGCTGCCACTGTCTCTGATCTCATCAGTAAATCAAACAGCAATAATGCTGAGGAAAAAAGAAAAACCCATAACTTTGATTGTCTGTAAACTTTTGGATACTTAAAGGACTCTCAGATACTGAAATAACTTTTTGTTTATCACTTGTAATTGTCTTTTATTCCCCCCTTTATTACTTTATATTTGCTTGTATGTTTTGAAGCTATATTTATTTGGTTAGGTTCTTAACAATTGTTTTGATTTATTATTAATTTGTAATTATTTTAAAAAGTAGCCTGCTTATACAATTTAATAAAAATGCACAAAATACATTTTATATAATCATGATCAGGGGCGGTTCTAGGGTGAGTAGATATCTGACAACCTTTTGCACTGTTACCGCAATGCTCTACCACTGAGCCACAGGAACATATATATATATATATATGTGTGATCCTTAAGAAATTATTCTAATATGCTTTATTTTATGATTTATTATTAGAATTATCAATGTTGGCAACAGTTGTGCTGTTAGAATTATTTCTGAAGGCGCCGCCCCTGATCATGATGCATCATGGTATCAAATCAAATCGTTGACATCATAATCGTAATTTAATCAAATTTTGAAACTATCAACGATTTACACCCCTAAAGTAGATTGCACATGTGCAATTACTTGATTTTGCACTAATCATTTGTTCCACAAGGTGGCAACGCTGGCCGTTGTTTCACAGTAGAAAATGAAACTAAATAGATGGAACAAAAACTTGCCAAAATACTGTACACAGAGACAGAAAACAGTGTAAAACAAGGATAAAAATTGGTTGTGTTTTTACAAGATGAAAGAATTTGATGGAAATGTTTGCATCTTAATCAAGATGTGTGGAGTTTCTTCTCGACAGGTATAGTAAGCGAAATTCAGATTTTTGCCACTTGTTAACTCTCAAACCCCAGATAAAATATTAACATATATTTTTATGATAAGAATAATCGTGATAATAAGTGCGTGATAATGTTTTTTGTAAAGGTTGTAGTGTAATTTATACTTACTCTGGCAATTTTTACAAGGGGGAACAGGTCTCAGAAGACCTCTGACAGTATTCACATAGGAGAGATCACCTTCCTGCAAGTGTGGGGAAATATTGCATTGCATGTTGATTAAGGCTGCTTGTTTTGCACGTTTAACCTCAAAGAGAAAACTTATCATAGAGATAAAAGCTACTGTAGGTACCTTGATGAAAGTGAACTCCAGATGTCCACCATCAAACTCCAGTGAGAAAACAGACTTTTGGCTCCCACATTCTCCCCTGACTCGTGTAAAGCTGGGATTCACGTTGAAATAATACTTCTTCTGCAATACAAGTGTGGAATACATTGTGATTACTGCATCAGCATCATGTTAGTATGAAAATCCTGTAAAATTAACAATATAAAAAAAACATCATGAGCTAAAGATCAAGACACTCAAATTTGGTGTGGCTGCACAGAAATTGTAGGCATAGCAGAAAACAACAACAACAATAATAATAATAATTCAAATTAAATGAAAATGGAAAAAATAAAATGTAAAAAAAATGTTTTTTACATCCCAGTAGACATGACATTGTACTCTTTGAGTGGACTGAATGCATGTGCACAGTGAAAAAGATATTGGCAGAAAAAGTGAAATGTTGTTTAATATTATAGAAATAACATACTTTTAAATAATATACTTAAGTGCAAACTTAATGTAATGTTTTCAGATGTTTAACTGCATATTAATTGCAATTAAATGAAAATGTATTATAGTTTACATTTATATTATATTAATTTAGCTGAACATTTAAGTATTTTGTCTTATCCACTTAATTAGGACTTAAGTACATTTTAAGTAACATACTTTTGTCATTTCTATTGAAACTTGCATGTAATGTATTTAAATATGCACATATTAACTTTAAATGTAATATTGATTAAGACGCTACAGGTAAAATGACTTTACTTGTATTTTAGTATGTTAGTTGACGCATCAAAAATAAGTACTTTTTATAGCATTCAAAATGCATTTTTAAGTAAAACCTTTAATTTGACATTAGTGCACTTGTTAAAAGTATACGTAAGAGTGTTATGAAACAATGATGAAAGCTTAATTAAATTACACTCAAGTGGCTCTTTATTCCATTAATATTACATTATTTGCAAGTAGTGTTTTTAAAATAAACTTAAGATTTGAGGTTCATTACAAGTGTACATTCAATACAATTAAGAGTACTTATTTCTTACAAGGGATTACAATAAGGTTTTTCATTTTATAGTTTGTCTTAATTATGGGCTATTCCATTCCACCATCAAACAATGTAAAATATTAGAAATATGTACTCTTAAGGATGCTGACCCATTGTAAAACTGTTGTGCCCATTCAAGTTCTGCACGTTTTTTTCTGAGCCGTTGACAATGTTGGTGGTAAACCAAGTGAGTTCTCACCCCTTTCTAAAATATGCTGAGGAGTTGAATAAAAATGCTGAGAAAATAACCAGCTTACTTTGTTCTCTCGCACCATGTACTCCACTCCCAAACTGGCCCGCACACACACTTTGCCCTGAGGGCTCCTCAAGGTGTACAGAAACTCAGGCGGGATGCTTTCTTTGGGCTGGAGAACGGGTCTCTGGGACAGATTCGTAATGGGAGGATCACTGTTGATGATGGCAGGAACTTCGTCCGCTGTAGCTGAAAGTTGAAGAGGGTTTGAGGCTAGAGAGCTTACTGTAAGCACAAAACAACGGGGGACTTTAACACCATTTCGTGAAGTGTTAACCAACACAGAGCTACCAGGACCAATCATTGATGCTGTTAAACTGACTCAGTGTTGCTTTGTTCTGGGTTCTCAGAAATGAGGCTAGAACTTACTAGAACTTTATAGTTATAAATCTATTTATAAATCAATTTTTCTCGTTATAAATCATCATTTATAAGTATATATGCAAAGTTTTCTACCATTAAAATCACTATTTGACTTCAAATGAAAGGTGAATCAACTCACCTAGCCGATGCATGGAAGACAGCAGAAGAAGCAAAGCGGTGTGGTAACTTGCGTGAGTCATTTTGAGAAAGTGGCTCTTGTGTTTCAGGGCAGTTGCTCTTATGGTATCAGCTCTGAAGCCACGGTAAAATAATGCACATGTGGTTGTGGAGGAGGACACTTATGCTTTGATGCTGTCAGCAATTGTCTGACATCAGGAAGCTTCTTTAGCCAAGCCCACGATTAGTAGACCAAATAATGATATCAGTAAAAACTCTATATTGGTGTAAAACATACAGTATATTCCAGTTCAAGAGTTTTAGTTTTAAATTGAATTTCTAAGCAATCTAGACATCTCTTTGATTAAAAAGTAGAAATTTACTCAATTTAGTGCCACCAACAGGTCAGTTGTCACTAATATTTGCCATACTTTTTCGTTGGAGAAAAAATGCATTCAGTGCCCCAAAGGGTTCAATGACACAGCAACTTGAATTACCAATAACTTGAATAAATTCCATTTTCGTGGAGCTTCAGCGTGTGAGCAAATTTTAAAATCTTCCACATTCATCGCAACTAACAGCAACTTTGTTCACTGCTCAACCATATGTATCTGTTTTGAAAACAAAACTGAAAATATATGAGCTTTTATTAAAAACAACACTTCAGGACACAATGGAATAAAACAGTTTTGTGTAAGTGTGTAACTTTTTGCTTTTTGTAATGTGTGAACGATGCAGATCACTCAGACATGTCTGTTCACACTTTGTGTGCTCGGTTCACTTTTTTACTTCCCTTTCCACTTTGGTTGGTTTGAGTGTGTGTCTGTGTGTCTTCAAGTTTCTTGTTTATTTATTTATATATTTTTTAAGTTTAAAATGTGTAAGTGCAATCCATGTTGTTATATATTAATTTGTAAATTATCTTACCAATAATCATTACATATATGAAAGAATGCAATTTTAATTAAACAAAATGACTTGACAAACACGTTTCAGTTTCTAAATTAAGTTATTTATACTTTTTTGTGGTGCTTAAAAGTAAAAAAAAAAATGACTTTGTAGATTAATTGACTTTGCAATTAAAAGGAAAAAAAAGCAGGTAGTCATTGTAACGGAGCCGACGAGACGAGAGGCGTGTGGATTCCTATGCAAAGCTTTATTCTGAAACATGGTCAAAACAGGCAAGGGTCGGACAATGGCAAACAGGTATTCAGAGGGCAAGACAGAAGAGTACTCAGATAAACAGGTGTAGGTTGATAGATGGCAAACATAATCCAATGGATGAGGCAAGAGAGTAATCCACAGACAGATAATAAATCCAGGCGAGGTGCGAACAGAATCCAGACGACAAGACGAGAGAGAAATCCAAGACAGGCAGGTAATCAGGAAACAGACAATAAGGCAAAACTAGACGTGACTAAACTGGACTGTAACTAGAAACTAGACAAAACTCAGAAAGGATACTGGCTCCGTAAAGTGCTACCACTAGGAGAGCGATATACGCAAACAATACTCGGCAGTGGGGAAGAGGAAGTCCATGGCTTATGTAGGGTGTTTGATTGGCTGCAGCTGTGTGTGTAATCAGTGCAAGGGATGATGGGAAATGTAGTCCGGGGTGACATGCAACAGTTTGTGTAGTGTGAGAGTCAATGTAACTGGAAGGCAACATCTGGTGGTGAGCAGACGGAAAACCACGGACCAGATTTGTGACCAAAAAATGCAATGTTGTCTAAATGGACAACTGTTCACCTCAAACGATGAGCATTCCTCTTAAAAGATCTTTAAATACAACCTGATGGCTTCATTTTTAAGTAATTTTTTATATTTTTAATATTTTGCGTAATAGTAATAATATTTTGAATATTTTGCTTGCTATTTCTCATTTTGAGTGACATACACATAGCAAAATTAGCAAAACAAAAGCATTGGACAAATTACCAACACTTCAAACATGTTAAATGCAGTGTTGGGGAAAGTTACTTTTAAAAGTAATGCATTACAATATTGCGTTACTCCATAAAAAAAAGTAACTAATTGTTTTACTTAGTTACTTTTTATGGAAAGTAATGCTTTACGTTACTTTTGCATTACTTTTTGTCACCTGGGTTGGGCTTTGTTTAAAAAGACAAAAAAAAACAAAGCTTATATTTTTTGTAACTGTAAAGACCCCTTTACCCCAAAAGTGATATTAATAAGTACCAGGCTGAAGGACAGGTGTGCTGCCAGTGAATCAATGGGAAATCAAAGTAACTTGCATTACTTATTTGAAAAAGTAACTCAGACATTTTCATGTAAATTCAAAAGTAATGCTTTACTTTACTAGTTACTTGAAAAAAGTAATCTGATTACATAACTCCCAACATTGGTTAAATGTACAGAGACAACTACAGTGACAACATTATGTCAGTTATGTTTCCGTATTAATGATAATTAATTTATAATGTATTAAATATAAAACTCTTCAAAGCTCATAACAAAAAAAAAAAAGTGAAATATAGCTATTAAAATATAATTCAATATGATGCATCACACATACATTTCTGAGAACATCCTGTTAATGTTTCATGTAATTATTATCTTGTTAAATATAATATGAACATTTAATATATATGCTAAGGTAACGTTAATTAATTTAGTTTATTATTTTATAAAAAAACTGTTAATTAAAACATTTATGTTTTTACTGCATTTTACATTATTGTTCTATTAAAATTACACATCTTTTTTTTTTTATGTATTATGTTTTTATTAGTAAATTCTCTTCAGTATGTTGAAGTAACTCTGTAGAGACTCAATTTGGTGCGAGATCATGTCTTTAATTCCATGAGGGGGAAATACACAGCACAGGTCAAAGGTAGAGGGGACAAAGTATGGCCTTAAATACACAATGCTGCTTTTGTCAATTTACTTAACGCAACTTTGCATTCTAACGCTGCTTGTGTGTCTCTGTTATGAAGCACTGGACTTTTCTTTAAAAAATACTTTGTGTAACTTACAATAACATGACAACTTGAGATAAATCCAAAAAACAATAAATACTGCAATCAATAATCTATTTGTAGACAAACTGGACTTGCAAACACTTTCTGGTGTTGAGTCCAGAACACATGGAACGCTCTGGACTGATCTTTTGGAACTGACTGTCCACCAAAATAAAATGTTAAAACTGTGATCTGATGTAAATTTGTGCACCATCATGTAAAGGTCTCAGTGAAGGTCTCTTATCATTGGTTTGGAGCGGCGATTCAGAGAACTGTGAGTGTTGTGGAGAGCATCTCAGAAGAGTAAACATAACATCTGCTGAATACCACAGCACCATATTTGGACAGCTGGAGATACAAACACAGAATTGAGCTTTCTAACAGTGAGTAAATCATTACAGAGGCAGATAGAGTCCAGCGTGGACACTTCTGAACTCTCTCACTCCAACACAGTTGGGTTTTCAGAAGAGCACAATGATGCGGGACAAGATCTTGATGGTTTTTGCGCTAGCTTGGCTTTATGCTTCTGGAGGAAGTGGACAAACTAACATTAAAATTCCGTGTGATGATAAACGTGTGGAGAATGTTGTGAATTTAACTCTTTCCACGCATAATAAGATATTAACTGAAGGTGGTCAACTGGCTCTCTATGAAATCCTGGAGGCTACAAAGGTAGGATGTAGTTTTGGTCTTTGCGTTATACAATACTTCAGCTCTAAGCAACTCTAGGTTGTCCTGCACTCTTAAAATAAAGGTTCTTTATTGGCATTGAAGGTTCCATGAAGAGCCTTTAACATCCATGCAACCTTATCAACGCACAAACGGTTCTTTAGATTGTTGAAACTTTCTTCATGCTAATAAAAAATGGTTCTTTTAAGAACTGTTCACTGAGAGGTTCTTTCGGGAAACAAAAATGGTTCTTCTGTGGCATCAGTGCGAAAACACCCTTTTTTTAAAAAGTGTAACAATGCGATAGAAGAGCCATTTTTTCCACTACACTCTTCCAAAAGGGTGTTTTTGCAGTGATGCCATAGAAGAACCATTTTTGGTTCCCCAAAGAACCTTTCAGTGAACAGTTCCTAAAAGAACCATTTTGAAGAACATTTTAGAAATCTAAAGAACCTTTTTTGACTATAAAGATCTTTTTCTGCATTTGAAAGGTTCCATGGATGTTTAAGGTTCCTTATAGAACCATTGATGCCAATAAATAACCTTTATTTTTAAGAGTGTAGTAAGAACCTTTAGTGGTTCCATTGATGTTAAAGGTTCTTCATGGAACCATCAATGTCAATAAAGAACCTTCATTGTTAAGAGTGCAGCATAATACGGTAATTTTCACAGGCCCAGAATGAATCGGTGGAAGTCGTGTTTGTACGGTTCACAAGCAGAGAGACAGATTGTCCTGCAGGAGGAGACAAGGTTTGGCATGAATGTGACTACCTGCAACAAGCGGATAAGGTAAGATCTTATGAAGTCATCTACATGATGATCTACATTCATTATTGCCAAACAAACCCTCGCATTTAGAAACAATACTAACTGATCAATTATATCAGTTATAAAGATTAGCGTAAATTATCCAAATATGTTTCCAAACACAATCAAATACTTTTAAAAGTAATGCATTACAATATTGCGTTACTCCATAAAAAGTAACTAATTGTGTTACTCGGTTACTTTTTATGGAAAGTAATGCATTACGTAACTTTTGCGTTACTTTTTATCACATGAGCGGGGCTTGCTTATTTGTTTTCTTTTTGTTTTTTTAATAACACAAAACCCAAAAGTTACCTTTTTGTCAACTGTAAAGGCCCTTCTGAAGAAAATGCCTCTTCTTGAAAAAGTAATCTGATTACATAATTTGCGTTACTTGTAGTGCATTACCCCCAGCCCTGGTAATTAGTGCCTAACAGCAGGCTTTGGCCATGATTATAGTACTGTACATGTATATTTTGGTTCCTCAGGCACTCATAATCTGTCACGGGACAGTCCAGTTTGAAGAAGCAGGTCAAGAGTTACTGTTACATGACTGTACAGGTATGTCGCATGTTGTGTTATGACTGTAATAACTGCAATTTAATCCCTTTCTTACTTTACAGTTATAGGTACACACAGTCATTTTTCCGTATTAAAGGTTTTATAGCACTTTTCTGCCCTAGAAATGCAAACTATAGTAACTAC
Organism: Sinocyclocheilus anshuiensis; assembly: GCF_001515605.1. Taxonomy (NCBI): domain Eukaryota; kingdom Metazoa; phylum Chordata; class Actinopteri; order Cypriniformes; family Cyprinidae; genus Sinocyclocheilus; species Sinocyclocheilus anshuiensis. Next base: position 108,858 of record NW_015548246.1, on the reverse strand, counting down.
AAAATAAACTGTCCAGTGACAAACAAGATTCAGATTCCCTCAGATTAAGGACTTTTTTTTAAAAATAGATCAAAATTTAAAACTTTAAAACCATATTTTATTTTATTTTTTTTCAGTTCCAGTATTGGCGTCATTACTGTGTTTAGCCTTTGTAGGGCTTTTGTGACAAATTGATTAAAATCATGTATGTTCACGTGAGATGACGACTCCAGTCATATCAGACAATTCATAATTCTCAACAGCACCACATAATGAATTAATAACAAAAATTAATGAACAGATTAATAATTAATAATGAATTATACAACTACTACAAGTACAAGCTCACCTGGATACAAACTATACACTCATGTTAAGCTTATGGACCATATAGCAAATCTCAACTGCCTGATTGCTTGTATCGTCGCAAATTGTAACAATACTATAAACTTGATTTTCTGTAAAGCTGCTTTAAAACAATGTGTATTGTGAAAAGCGTTATACAAATAAAATGACTTACTTTTTTTTACATACAAGATACGGGACTGCACTCCTCCCATAAAGCATTGCCAATCAAATTGGATAGAAAATGCTATATTATTATACTGTTTATGTATAGTCTTTGCATAAAACATTCAAACATTTACAAGAACTTTATATCAGTATTTTAAAGGGATAGTTCACCCAAAAATTAAAATTCTGTCATTAATTACTCACCCTCATGTCGTTTCAAACCCATAAGACCTAGAACACAAATTAAGATATTTTTGATGAAATCTGAGAGCTTTCTGTCCCTCCCATAGACAGCAATGTAATTACCACAATCAACGTCCAGAAACGTAGCAAGGAGATCGGTAAAATAATCCATGTGACATCAGTGGTTCAACCGTGATTTTACGAAGCTACGAGAATATTTTCAACGTAATCAGCGTTGTTTACGTTCAGGATAAAGCGCGCGCATGCTGAACATAAACAACGCTGATTACACTGATTACGTTCTGGGGTACTCTCCAAAATGGCGGAAGATGGTAACTCTGGGAGAAGAATTGTTGAATAAATTATGTTATTATTGTACTTGTTTCGTAAAATTACGGTTGAACCCCTGATGTCACATGGATTATTTTACCGATGTCCTTGCTACGTTTTTGTGCGTTGATCATGATAATTACATTGCTGTCTATGGAGGGTCAGAGAGGTCTCAGATTTCATCAAAAATATCTTAATTTGTGTTCCAAAGATGAACGGAAGTCTTATGGGTTTGGAACAACATGAGGGTGAGTAATTAATGACAAAATTTTCATTTTTGGCTGAACTATCCCTTTAATTGTGCGATTTCCCTTTGCAACACTGACTACTCTGATTGGTTGGATCTCCCTTTTGAATTTTGTGTAGTATTGCAATTTGTCAATTAAACAATATTTTTTAAATGTTGAAAGCTGAAATATGGCACCTATTAAAGCATATATCAGATTTTACTCACTCTCTTTCCTAAACTTTCTCGACAGCTGAGCCAGCTGCTTCCTCTAAAGTCGCCCCGTGTCTGGGCTGCCCTGAAAAGATCGATTTATATCATGAAGAACTGAGAGAACCACTCATTCATTCTTTGAAGAAAGCCAACGGCATGGTCAATCACAAGCATTTCTTCATCTTTAAGGACTTGACATCTGCAACAAAACAGGTAAATTACTTCTTTTTCGGTCATGCAGCTGTTTGATTCCCAGGGAATGTGTTCACTGAAAAGACCAATGGCCTGAATGCAATATAAAGTGACTTTAGGTAGAGTTGTCTTCCAAATGCACAAATATGACTGTGAAATCACCTCATTTAATCCATTGGACTGTTTTTGTCAGATTGGGCTGTTGGCTGCAATTGGCTGCAATTGGTTGAACTCAAGATCATCAAGGTTAATGTTGTTCTGTTGTGGATCTTTTCTGTGTGTAGGTGGTTGCTGGATTCAGGTATAAACTGCAGTTTTTGATTGAGAAGAGCAACTGCACCAGGGCAGAATTCAAAGTGGTTACTAAGGAGTGCCACCCAATGCAGGAAAAAACGGTACCATCCAAAATCACTCTTTTTTGAAAGCTAGTGTAATTGAATATTTGAAGAGTTCAGATGCAAAAGCCTATAAGTGCCAACATTTGTATCAGGCTCCTGTGTGTAGGTTCAGTAATTTTCACTTGAATGGCAATGAATAGGTTCTTTTGGTGAAATAACTGATCATATATTTTTTACGGTAAAATTCCGGCAACCACAGCTGCCGTTTTTTTACCGTAAATTTTACGGAATTTTTTTTACAGTGTCGGAGCCTAAGAAAAATACTCATTTTATAAGAAACTTTCAAACGGCACTTAGAGGCTTTTGCATCTGAACTCTTCATTTATTAGTTTAGTCTGAGATAGAACAATAATAAGTTGTTCTTTGATAGAATGTTGAAATTATTTATCAAATTTAAGGAATGTGTACAGTACTTGTGTTCTTGTAGCCTCTCACATAAGTTGTTGTTTAGGAGGTTTTGCAGTGTAACTCTACGGTTGATATGGCTCCTTGGAGGCACACTGGCCCAGAAGTGCATGTTGAATGTGAGACGGTGGTTATTAAGGTGAGCCAACCCATCAATCATTTATTTTTATTAAACGATATAGATCATTTTCAAAGCATTGCGATAGATTTTCAATAAACCCATTCATGCCCAACGTCGTGTTTTCAGACTGTCGCAAGATTTAAACGGCCACCAGGCTGGTCTCCTCTTAGGATCAAGCCTGAAAGGACAAAAGTCAAAGAATCCTCAGAGGAATCCAAGGAGAGCATCAGCACAACCCAACGCACACCGCTCAACTGTCCTACCAAACCCTGGAAAGAGTTCAAGCCGGTCATTGCCAGCATCGCTCCTCCAAACACTACAGAGTCTTCACAGCCGGACACGACCGCAGCAGACTCTGCATTCAACGACCAGGATCTGATAAGCTGAGCCCCTCAGTGTGTGTGTTTAAATGGATACCTAAAATAAAAAAAGAAAGAAGGATGAAAGGAAATTCAACTACCATTCTTATAAGGTGTTTCTGACGTTTTGAATAAAGTGTTAGTATTCATTTATTTGTGGATTCTACAATAATTCACAGTACACTGTCTCATATTTCACAATATTTCACAATAAAGACCAAGATCCAAATATGCTGTTTATTAGAATTGTGTTGCACGTCTCTGTAACATATGATATGGCATATTTGGCCCTCTTGTGGTCGAGACGTAAACTGCGAGTTAAAGAGCGATCACGTTTACCGTTTTAGTGAATTCTGTGGAGAACATAATTTCAATATGAATTAGGAATTTCGCGTGAGAGCAAAAGATTTTCCCACGTGTATTAAACAAGAAAACGCAGGTTGGTCACGCGAATTTGTCCAACAGTGTGCTTCATAAATCGCTACATCGACAAAATGGCTACCCTTTTGCCCTCTTATTGTGACCGCACTTTTTGCGGTTCTCACGGGATAACATTGTTTTGTTAATTACGTGAGGTGAGGATAAGAGTTAGGCGATTCAATCTGCGATAATGAATGCCTAATTGTCAGCGAATTACGGCTCTGTGTAGTAAATGCCGCTCCATCTGAAATTGATTGAGAGTTACTACTAATCACAGAACCGGCTTTACTGACGAGATGCGCATGACAATCGCATACGATTAATTGCACAGCCCTACTTTAAAGCCTCTGCGGCCATTGTTCTAACAACAAATAATTCCTCAGATAGATGCCTTTTTGAACGATCCATTGTGTAATGTTATGGCTACAAGTTGTCAGAATGAACACAACTGAGTGTGTTGGACCTGAGATTGTTGTGACATAAAGTGACGAAAAAGCAAAGACTAATTACGTCAAACTAACCCGCGAAATCCGACCCGACAGCTCAAATTATAAATCATTTCATAATCAATTATGATTAGTTATTTGTTAATGCTGAGATGCTTACGTTATTTTGTGATCAGCATTGTGACATCCTGCGTGTTTCATTTTCACTCCTAACCCATATGACACTCAAAACCAAAATAGATTTACAAAAGGAACTGGCCCCAGTCCCTTAAAATGGCTATTTCTTGTCATAGATGTTCCGGTAATTAAATGATCTTCTCCGGAAATAAAAATGGTTGGTAATTGTAGTCAAAGATGAGGTTAGGTGTACATCAGCGGCTTGATGTTTGAGGTTCATGGGTCAGACGTATGAATCATCATGCTGACGTTCTCAGGTGGACGGAGCTAGCGTTTAGTTTGCATTGCCTTCGGAGGTGCTATGGGGTCATGACCCATGACATCTACAACATCTCATGTTGATGCATTTAGAACGGATTTGTGTCATTGCACAGAGAGCTTATAAACGGTTGAGATGGTCCTTCTTCTGTTACTTGAGAGGAGTCGGTCACCATATACGTCTGTCTCAAATCAAGTCCTGTTTCCAGCCACAATGGTCAGTGATCGGATCTTTCTTCTAACCGTAACCTGCTCCGTCTTAATGCTACTAGTTAGCTGCGATGATGTTCTAGAGATCCGCTCTCCAGAAGATGACATGAAGGCTCAAGAGGAGAAAGAACTGGTGAGATAACTTTTGTTAAGGTGGTTTCTTCAGGCACTCTGCAAATCATTCTAAAAGTACAGCATTAACAGATAAAGTAATTGAGAAAATAACAATATCTTACAGATCGAGGCTCTTCAAGAAGTTCTTGAAAAACTGAGAAACAAACAGATCCCCACTGCAGAGAAGAAGTTTGGCTGGGTCCCCTCGGTAAGTCTGTTCAGCAATTAAGTCTTTGGGAACAGTTCACCGTGTCTATTTTACACATATTTTCACATAAATATAATTCATTAAATAACAATGTCATTAGGTCATTCATATTCTGCAGTACATTTTGAACTCTATATAAATGATTATCAACAAAATCATGTTTTGGTTGAAAATATTTTGTTTAGAGAAAGGACAAAAGGATTAAATACTATATTTCCAAACAAATTGCTTAATAAATAGATAAAATAATAAATATAAGTTTGTCATATTAAAATAATATGCGAATACGCAGCAAAAATCCAATAAAATTGTGAAATAATTTAAATTCACCTATATGTTGACTTAATTGTCTATTTATTAATGTATTAGAAAACTGTGATTTCTAATTTTTAGAAATGTGAGTGTAATACTGATTTCAAATATTAAAGAGGTAGTTCGCCCATAATTTACTCGACAAACCCATAAGTCTTTCATTCATCTTCGGCACGCAAATTTAGATATGTGTAATATCCTCTTATCATTTTTGACCATCTATTGAAAGTCTAGCTACTCAACACGATCGTCTGAGTTTCTGTTTACCATATTTGATGAGCTCTATATGTATGTGTGTTGATGTATATGTGAATAAATAAAGCAATAAGCCTTGTGAAGCCGTGGTTTACAGTGAATTTATAACAGCTAAGGGGCGTTGTAAAACCCCCTTAGCTGTTGTACATTCACTGTAAACCACGGCTTCACGGGGCTTATTGCTTTTATAAAACGGTTATTCCATATACGTAGTAAGGTTTCACAAAATAAAACAGAGCAAATAAAGTGTAATGATATTAATAAAAACATTATTCTTCCGCCAAACAATGTAGTTCCTCATGTTGCAACAAAGTGGTTGCCGAGCAACACACGGAAGTAAACAAAGGTGTATGTTTGTAGAGTAATTTACAACAGCTTCGAACGCGGCTCAGCCAATCAGAATCAAGCACCGGAACTCTCCGTTTTATAAAGTCTATTTTAAAAGCAGTTCATGATATAAAGCGATAGAAATCTTCCGATTAAACCATTTGATTTACTTGGATTACTTACTTTTTAAAGCTTGAACATGTTGATGCTTACCTTGACTTTCAATGGATGAACAAAAAAATGATGAGTGAACATTAAGAATATTTTCAATCTTGTTCCAAAGATAAACAAAAATAGTTTGCTTTTGGAACGACGTGAGGGTGAGTAAACGATGACAGAATTTCACTTTGGGATGAAGACCATCCATGATGGGAATATATGAAAAAGTAGGTACAGCATGGGAAATAACCCAATTTTATACAAGGTGTTCCACAAAGTGAGTTGTTCAAGTTGCATCAAGTACTTACTAATATAACTATGTAATATGAAAACTATAAAGTCTGACAAAACCATGAAGCAATGAAATGGTGTGTTTAGTGTGATGCAGGTGAGCAGTGTGCGGTTCGCAAAGGCGCTCGCTTCGGGAAGCTGTGCAGTTGTCCAGGAGGAACCACCTGCAGCTTCTCCATCCTCAAGTGTTTGTGAAAACATGCCTCATTCTGTCATTATCCAGCGTTTTATTGTATGATTGTTCGAGATGTTCGTTGTTTCCCATCAGTTGTAACGTTTTATTAATGCACGCATCAAATAAATGCATGCATTTTTGTATATATCTCTGTTTTTTTTTGTATTCAAAGTCTGATAACTCTGAGAGAATAATCTTGAAATATTCAAATCTTGTAATTCCGTGGCCACTAGGTGGTACAAAGCTTCAACCAATTACAGTCCCTGAATATGAAACCTAAATAAATAAGGGGCTGGTGTCATATCAGAGCTATCAAATTGGTAGGCAAGAAGTCAAAGAGCAGTTGGATGAGTAGTAAAGCTATTATATGTTTTATCAGATGCAGCTCCTCCCAGCAGACTAGGCTAAATAGTAGATGAGACATTAATAATTAATCACATTTACACCTATACATTGATGGATTCCTTTATTCACATATATTTAAATATATTTTTATAAGAAAGATAGGACAAGCAGGCTATATATCATTTCATTTGGCAATTAGTTAGGAGTCTGCATGAAATAGTTGCTCTTTTACACATTTTTAACCACACTGGAGCAAACTACCATTCATTAAAAGCAAACATGTTTAGAAATTGCAATAAAATATACAATATGGCGTATATGTGTATTTATTTATTTGACATATAGTACATATATTCAGCACTTTTTTTTGTTTTTTTAATTGGTACAAAATGTTTATGTATCAAAAAAGTCATTTATAAAATAAAATGTAAGAAATTTGGTTTGTGAAGAGCCCAATTCTAATTTATCTAGCATTTTCCTAATAAAATAACTGCATAATAGTTTTTACATGGTCATTGTTAAAATAAAAAAAGCACATCACATGCACACATTTCTAGCATACACCCAGTTGTTTTGTTAATATGAGTTTCTAAATCCTTCCAAAATACCAGTTTGCAATTTCTTTATCAACTGATTGGACACAAATGGCGTCAAGCTCTCCCTGCGCCTTGTATATAAATTGTGGGCGTTTCCCTGAGCGCATCGCTTGTGTTACCGTCGGGTTGTTCAATTCATTTGAACGGTTCGTTCGAACGAGTCATTTCAGTGAGCCGGTTCTTTCGATTTTAAATTGTTGCCAGAACATCCACGAGTAGCATTTTATGTTACATTGTTTTAATGCATTACTTTTAAAAGTAACTTTCCCCAACACTGGTTATCACTATGTGTTTTTTTTGAGTAAGTTATAATAAAGATATTCGTTGTATTCAGTAGCTTAGCTTGCTCTATTATTTTTCTATTCTATCTGTTTTCCTTTTATTTATTATATAATTAAAAAAACCTTGCTACGTGTACTGCGTTACGCTAACTGAGACTTGTTATAGCACTTGCGTATATTGCTCTTTTGTTGATTTTGATTGCTTCCATTGTCCTCATTTAAGTCGCTTTGCATAAAAGCATCTGCCAATGACTAAATGTAAATGCATAGAAATGTATATATGTATCAGATTGATTTAATTGATTTTTTTTTATCATCCCTACATCGTAATAAATAAATAAACAAATAATCTTTAGAGTCAAATGCTTATGTTGCTACAATTTTTCCCTCGCAGCACGTTCTTCTAAAAGATCCAGAGAGAATCGGTTCGACTGAATCATTAAAGAGAACCGAGTCAAACGAACGACTCAAATGGGCTTTTTGTGGAGTAATAGAAACCGTTGAACATGTAATATTAAAATGTCGGAAATATACAGGTGCATCTCAATAAATTAGAATGTCGTGGAAAAGTTCATTTATTTCAGTAATTGTGAAACTCGTGTATTAAATAAATTCAATGCACACAGACTGAAGTAGTTTAAGTCTTTTGGTTTTTTTAAT
>NW_015548246.1:90851-100327 GCF_001515605.1 Sinocyclocheilus anshuiensis | reverse complement strand
AATTACTGAAATAAATGAACTTTTCCACGACATTCTAATTTATTGAGATGCACCTGTAATATAGAGAGAATTAAAATGATAAAGAACTTAATTGGTAATAATAAAGAAAAAAAGAAGATAAATTTGATATTCGGAAAAGGATTAAGAGAAGGTATTAATCAAAGAATAGTAATGGAATATATAATAGAAACAGGATTTAATAAACGAATTTGATAGTTAAATAAATAAATAAATAAAGCAAAGGGATAGGGGAACACACAAGCTGGGTTTTTTGGCATGGGAGCTGAACACGCAGCAGCCAGAAATACAGCTTGGGTGAGCCCGAAATAAAATGAACAATTAAAAAATAAATAAAATATGAATAGAAGCGGGACTATCATCCATGCATGAATAGAAACAGTTGGTGGCGGTATGTGCCTATGGTGCGGAATACGCCAAAAAATTCCAAAGAAGAAGAAGAAGAAGAAGAATCGGACTTCACGAATGTGTGTAAACTCTGCAACATGGCGGCAGACCACATCGGAGAGCTGGCAAGCATGGACAACTCCAGCCGAAGCGCTCGAGCCGGTTCCTGCAGCGACAGATACTCTTTGCTGGTCATTGTTGGACAGACCAGTCCGGCTGGATTTGTGGATTTACTCGTGTCAGAGACTGAAAGAGGTAAAGGTTCGTCTTACTGAGGGGTGGTGATTGAATGAGAGCCAGCGCGCCACTCTCCGAGTTTACAACATGAAGAGAGAGAGAAACAATGTAGCAACTTTACCAGAACATGACGGAAGTCTCTTTTTGTAGCTCATGTTGCTGGAGTTTTAATATTAGCATTATTATTATTATTATTTGTACAAAATATCTTAAAATATAGAGAAAGAACTATAGTTTGCTAGTTTAAAGTTTCTGCGACTAGTTTAGACGTATTTTAAAATATTTTTTAAAAAGACTGTATTGCTTGTTATCCAAAATAAAAGCCTGATGAGTAGATGCTATGCAGAATTACCACTGAAAGTCTCTTGAAAGCTGTCACATGGCATGCATGTAACCAAATATCAGCTCCAGAGACTCCTTTTGTTCATGTGACCTTGACCTCTTGTCAGCTGAGTGGGAACTAAAATGAGATGAATGCCCACAGAGGGCTCAAACATAGATATTATTTACTGTTGAACAGGGGCTCTCGGCTTTCAAGCGTGGCATGAAACCTGTGTAGGATCTTAAATCAACACGGGGAAGTTCTTCAAAGTTTGACTCCGCTCTTTCTAGAAGAGACGGCAGAATAAACAACAGTCTACTGTCCGTGTCGATGCAGAGAGCCTTGCCTCTGTTTACAAAGATAGCCTATGTTTCCTATAATCTCAGGTGTAAATAATGGTGATGGTTTTTCAGTATTTCATGGTTCTTCTGTAAGATGCTTGGCCCCTGGATCCCAAAGCACTTGAAAAGACCCAGCCTGCTCTGCAGAACATAAATAATGCAGCTGCTTTACTTCAGCATGGCTAAGCCGACATGACTTCCCTGTTCAGACGGTCTGCTTGAAATCTCACCCAGCCTGCAATCCTCCAATCTGAACACGCCCTCTTATGAAAGAAAGATAAGCACATTCATATAGCAGCAGATATGCATCACTGGCTTGTTTTCTCTGTTGAAAGTCCCTGAAAAGCGAAGTAGTTCTTTTGCACAGTTATATATAGCCAGTCTTGTGTTTGCAGACTCTCCTTCCTCATTGTGCTGGTTGGTTCAAAGTTCATCTTTAAAATGTGCGAAATACATCTGTCTTGTTGAAAGAAAACTGATTAGACTGGCCTAAGCTGGTCTTCCACCCCTGTTGGCTTTTAAGAGGGGGTTTATACACTTTCTAGTTGGTAAGATTGGGAGCCCGGGCTGGTTAGAGATGATTGTGTGTGTGCAGCTGGGATTGCTGTAGTTATTTTTCTTTTATCATCTGCTTTCCTTTGATTTTCTGTCTCTTTATCTGTGACTATAAACAAGGGCCGTGTGACTGATATGCACACATCCTCTTTGTGACTGTTGCCAGCGTTTCCTTCTCTTCCTGGTTAGACGCTGCAGCTTCCACCTCGGTAATCGGACAGGAATACGATTAATACGAATACGTCTTAAATGCTGTCAGCGACTTTAAATAGTCGTGGCGCTCGTTCTGCATCTGCAGTGGTGTGTTTTTCGTAATTTTGGCCCTTCTTGAGCCCTACTGAGAGTGTGACCGCAGTTAGTTCGTAAATCATGAGCACGTTCTGCACCACTTTCATTAAAACGTGATCAGCTCCCACACTTCTTTATCCTTATAGCTAAAACACACTAGTGTGCAAACGTAAGTGTGCAACGTTTGTTCATAAGACGTGAATGACGAAACGTATTGTGTGGCTTCTTGAGAAGCGCCTGATCAACATGCTAGCAACCCCATAGTAACTTGCGTATCAACACGTAGCCTATAGCTACCATTGTTGGAAATGTTACTTCGAAACAAGCTACTTTGTAATTTGAAGTTGTTGAGATGTGGTCACATTTACCATTGTTTGGCATATTTTCACAGCGAAATCTAGTTATTTCAATAGAAATCCATGCGATTGGGAATTTTCGTGGCAAAACATTTAAAAGCGTAGATTTTGGATTGGGTTTGAATTAGGGCTGCACGATATTGGAAAAAAACTCACATTGCGATATTTTATTTTTCTGCGATATATATTGCGATATGAAAAAAAAAAATCACCAGATGACTTAAAGCTCTATTTGGAAAAAAAATAATCGATGATTGGGGTGATTTTAGGTGAGTAAATCAGCATAGAAAATAAACAAATTGCAAGCATAGATAAATATAATAGAATAAAGATACAAATGAAACAAACAGTGCTTTACATTTTTCAGGTAAGTCTAACACCAGGAAAGTCCGCTAGTTCACTTGCTTATTTATTATAGTGTTATATTTCAATTCACAAAGAGCATGTGCAGCATTTTGTCCAAGCAATAATAAAAGGACACATTTAATTTATAATTTGTCTTAAATCTCATTTTGTAAAAAAATAATAATAATCGTGAATCGAATCGAATCGTGAGTTGAGTGAATCGTTACATCCCTAGTACATAGAGTCTTTCTCTTGCCCCCACCCACCCATGCACGCACGCACGATAATATCGTGTATCGGCGATCTCACGGGCTGGCGATATGACGATTTGAAAAATGACCATATCGCCCAACACTAATGCGCTTGCCGTCTCGGTCTTGAACATACGTTTTAAATTGACAATTTATATGCTTGATTTATCCCTTTTCATAAAAATGGTCTAAAGGCTGAAATGTTGTTGTATAAGATTTTTGTTTTTGTGAAAACCTGTATCTGAACTGTAAATCATGTAATTTTATGGCTCAGTACTGTATGTTACCACAGACATTGTCCAACCCCACTCATACGGTGTTCATTTTACTTGTGTAGCTCTTAACATTCATAAATCATAATGAATTTTGATCATAAATTGCCTTAAATTTATTTTTTTAAATTCTGCAGATACCCTGTAAATAGTGAAATAAAATTCCTTCCTTCATATTTGTTGATATTTGTGTATTGAAAATATTTTTGATTGACATTTAAACTCCTATCTGATTTTCTATATTTAAAAAAAAGGTATTTTTTTATTTGGACTAGTTAAATTAATTTTCGGGCTACCAAAATCTGAAGAGTACCTGCCCGAAGGGCTACCAGGGATTTTGAAATTTTGCGAGCCCTGTTAAAGATGCATTTCTTTCTAAAGGCGCGTCCAATGATGAGATGGCGAGTCAGGATCATCAGCTTAATTGCGACACTGACTCATAAAACACTAGTTTATTAATAATAAATAATTAAAATATCTCCTTACTATTGTACCCCAACATAGTCATGGTAATTTTTGCGGCAAGCTTTAGCCTATTTAGAAATGCAGATCTCCCGCGGGTCCTTAAAAACTCATAAAGTGAGTTGTATCAAACTTAAGGCCATAAAACGTTTTAAATATGTTAAATGGTATAAGAAATGTCTTAATTATAATTTCAAGAGGTCTTACAGTTGGGGACGGAAAGATTCGCGATACAGCTGGATTAAACTTCAAAAGGCAATGATGTCATTGAATAAATATGAGCGCTGCAGGTTTCAAGTCAAAACGCGGCACAGATGTCTTTATTTGAATGTATCTGAAGGGAACCGACTGTGTTCAGAAATGTGTCGTTGGCATTTTAATTTCATTTGACCTATAATTCCTGATAACGCAGCGCTCATGCGGAGCTACTTTGTGTGCGAGACCACCTCTTCAGCTGGGTCTCGGTATGGTTGTTTGGTGCGCACCCGAGTGCGATTGCTGTATTCACACCTGCCAAAAATGTCCGCATCAAGAGGGGAAACGAACTTGAGTTCGATTCAATCGAACCAAACAAGACAGGTGTGAATACACCCTAATAGAATTCAGGTACAGAAATTGCATAATCAAATGTAAAATAACACTACATAGTCTTCACTGTATAAATTAAATCTAATAAATCTGTGTTAAAGCTACAAAAGTGTTTTGTTGTTTGATCAACATTCATGACACAGAAAGCCTCCGGAACATTAAACTGCTGTGAACCAATATACTGTTACACATCCATTTTCTTTCTCACTTGTTTACCTTCACCTAAGCCATAAGCAACTGTGTTTACAAGGATACTTGCAGAGACATGCATTTTGTCAATTTCTCGCGTATGTGTCATTTCAGGCACAAATAGATGTGGAAGTGAACGGAAGTCGGTGTTCACGTGCATCTGCGTGTCTCTCACCGTGTACACCAGACATGAGCGGCGCGACAAAATACTATAGAACCCATTATAATCAGTGATGCAGTCTACACTGGATGGGGCGCGACACGACAAATCCCCTGCAGCCGCGTTTTATTTATGACGAACTGACACAAAGTTCAAATGATTGGCTGCGGTCGCTTTTTGCGTTCAGTGTAGACAGACTTTAGCTGTTGCAGCGCGGAGCGTGTCACGTCCGGTGTATTCAAAGAAAATGATCAGTATAAATTTAACGATCAGTAAACATCGCACATCCCGCGATGTCGATGCTGAAACGATATATCGTGCAGCCCTAGTTTGAATTTGTCAAACGAATTCACCATGTTGACCAACAGAAAGCTGTTTGGTTTGAAAGTGAGTTGAGCTGTGCTTTAAACATCATTACACTATTGGCAACAGACTAGTGGTCGACTGATATTGGTTTTTTGACAGCCGATGCCGATATCTTGGAAAGCAGGGTGGCCGATGCCCGTTATAAAGCCGATATAATTTTATTTATTTTAATCTATATTTATGAAATTTGAAATCATTTGAAAATGGATTAAAAATAATTGTGTAAAATAAACATACTTATACTTTAGAAGACAAAGCAGTTTCACAAATAAATAAATATTTAATAAAAATCTAATTAAAAAGGAAGTAAGCACTGTAACCAACAGGGCACACGGTATTCTGGGAAGTTTGTGTGCATTGGGAATCTTTTTTTTTTTTTTTAAATAAAGCCAAGGTCATGCACACTTCACAAGATCTCAACTAGATTCGACTAAGTCTGCAAGGTTTGTGAAATTAAATGTTCATTAGTCATTCAAAGATTTGTTTAAATGATATAAATGCGTATTTGCTGAATGCTGACGGCAAATGAGAAAGTATTATAATGTTTGCCTTTCTGTTAATAATAATATTAAAGCAATTGTTTAATATTATTAATATTATCGACCACAACAACAGACAATGGATTTTTTTGGGGGGAAAAGTACTTGTCTACCCAAGTAGCTACTAGCTACTAAGGGTAAATTTACATGACAACAATTGTACTAAAAATGGGAAAGATTTTCCTTTCATTTTATTAAAAGATTCCATTCCATTCCATAAGATCCATTATTTCCTGAGCTTACTTGTTTCACGTCTGTTTTTTTTTTTTTTTGTCATGCTATATTGCTAGTCAGAGGCTACAAACGATAGGAAAACACAGAGTACTGCCAAAGTATATTGCTACCATCCACTATACTGCTGAGAATTTGGGCAGTACGTGAGGAAAAACATGCAGTCATTGCAGTGGTAGAGTTCTTTTTAAGTGAGTCAGTGAAAGAGGTCATCTTATTTTGGCTCAGGGAAAAAACATTTTTTTTCCAGTTAGGTATTGAATTGTGTATAACTTCTCCTGCTCTCTGTCTTTGCATTATTTCTGTCCCGAGAACAAAAACTCAAACCAACTTTTTCTGACCTCTTGTTTGGTTATAAAATATGTACTTAAAGAAGAACGCTGCTTGGTCTCATGTTTTCAGAAACAGAACAAAAACTCAAACCAACTTTTTCTGACCTCTTGTTTGGTTATAAAATATGTACTTAAAGAAGAACGCTGCTTGGTCTCATGTTTTCAGAAACAGAACAAAAACTCAAACCAACTTTTTCTGACCTCTTGTTTGGTTATAAAATATGTACTTAAAGAAGAACGCTGGTTGGTCTCATGTTTTCACAAAAACTCTGAAAGTGGTGGTTCACCTACTCATTTCTTTCACCACAGACACAGAAATCTCTCCAGAAGGTTTAGAAATAGTCTGTGTCAGTGTCTCTTGGCCCATGGACCACAGGATGCTGTCTGTCAGTGAAAGTGTTCAATGTCAGTATCTTCAGTGGACAGTGAATGTGGTCCATGAATAATTGAGCTTTTGCTTGTTGACTGCAGTCTGACTGGGCCGCTTTCATCTTTGTGTAGGTATTCGCTCCTGGAACGTCGACTTGACCGCCTGCAACATAGATGAACAGCTGAAGCTGTTTATTTCAAGACACTCTGCTTTCTTCTCTAAAGACCTCAAAGGTAAGAATCAAACAATCTACATATGAACTATTTGCTCGTCTATTTTATTTTTTTTTTCCATTTTCTTTTTGGAGGGAGATCTGTGAAATTGTGTGGGATTTATTGAAATGTTTATCTGAGAGTATTATACGGAGACCCTAAAGGGACATAGTAATGGAAAGGTATATGAGATAAAATTATAGGCTATTCCAATGATTTTGCATTCTCTTGCAAAAAAAAAAAAGATTTTCTTTAAGAAATGTTGCATTCCCTTGCAAAACTTTCTTTGTGAGTGAACACAAAGTTTCTTGGAGGAAGGCAATATTTTCTGCAAGTGAACATAACATTTCTTGGGGGAACACAAAGATTTTACACTCAAACACAAACTTTTATAAGGGAATGCAAAAGTTTGCAAGTGAACGTAAAGTTTTTCTTGGGGAATGCAAACGTTTTGAGAGTGAACAACGTTTTTTGGGGGAATGGAAAAGTTTTGCAAGTGAATGTAAAGTTTCTTGGGTGAAAGTTTCTTGGGTGAAATGCAAAGGTTTTGAGAGTGAACAACGTTTTTTGGGGGAATGCAAAAGTTTTGCAAGTGAATGTAAAGTTTCTTGGGTGAAAGTTTCTTGGGTGAAATGCAAAGGTTTTGAGAGTGAACAACGTTTTTTGGGGGAATGCAAAAGTTTTGCAAGTGAATGTAAAGTTTCTTGGGTGAAAGTTTCTTGGGTGAAATGCAAAGGTTTTGAGAGTGAACAACGTTTTTTGGGGGAATGCAAAAGTTTTGCAAGTGAATGTAAAGTTTCTTGGGTGAAAGTTTCTTGGGTGAAATGCAAAGGTTTTGAGAGTGAACAACGTTTTTTGGGGGAATGCAAAAGTTTTGCAAGTGAATGTAAAGTTTCTTGGGTGAAAGTTTCTTGGGTGAAATGCAAAGGTTTTGAGAGTGAACAACGTTTTTTGGGGGAATGCAAAAGTTTTGCAAGTGAATGTAAAGTTTCTTGGGTGAAAGTTTCTTGGGTGAAATGCAAAGGTTTTGAGAGTGAACAACGTTTTTTGGGGGAATGCAAAAGTTTTGCAAGTGAATGTAAAGTTTCTTGGGTGAAAGTTTCTTGGGTGAAATGCAAAGGTTTTGAGAGTGAACAACGTTTTTTGGGGGAATGCAAAAGTTTTGCAAGTGAATGTAAAGTTTCTTGGGTGAAAGTTTCTTGGGTGAAATGCAAAGGTTTTGAGAGTGAACAACGTTTTTTGGGGGAATGCAAAAGTTTTGCAAGTGAATGTAAAGTTTCTTGGGTGAAAGTTTCTTGGGTGAAATGCAAAGGTTTTGAGAGTGAACAACGTTTTTTGGGGGAATGCAAAAGTTTTGCAAGTGAATGTAAAGTTTCTTGGGTGAAATGCAAAAGTTTTGCAAGTGAACGTAAAGTTTTTTGGGTGAAATGCAAAAGTTTTGCAAGTGAACGTAAAGTTTTTTGGGTGAAATGCAAAAGTTTTGCAAGTGAACGTAAAGTTTCTTGGGTGAAATGCAAAAGTTTTGAGTGAACAACGTTTTTTGGGGAATGCAAAAGTTTTGCAAGTGAACGTAAAGTTTCTTGGGTGAAATGCAAAAGTTTTGCAAGGGAATGTGAATTTTTTTTTTGGGAGAATGCAACATTTTTACAAGTGATTGAAAAGAATATGAGATAAATTATATTCCAGTGATTTTGCATTCTCTTGCAAAAACTTTGCTTTTCTTTAAGAAATGTTGTTCCCTAGCAAAACTAACATGTCCTTAATGCACAAAGGAGAAGTCCCTTCCAGTCAGGCTTCAGACTGGAGTGAGGCAGAAAAGACCGGCAGCTGATGGAACAGCTGAAATTCTCCAGGCCTAAACCATCTTTACCACTTTATATTAAACCTGTGCCGCCCAAGGGAGTCCTCAGGACCCTGTTAAATGCGTCTTGTATAGTCTTCTCATTTATCTCAAAGGCACAGTGATGTGCATAAGTGATGTATTGATGCTGAGTGTGAGTGATCATTGGCTGGTCTGATTCTTCTCTGACTTCAGCAACGGAGAAATCATTGAAATCTATATTTTTGTTATGGATACTAGATTAGGGCTGTCAAAATGGCTGAAAAACTAAATTCGAATTTTGTACTTAAATATGATCAAAATTCGAATTATATTCGAATTTAAAATGCATAATTTCAGTTAGGGTGAAGAAAAGCTTTTGGCTTTTCTCCTGAGGCCGCAAGAGGGCGCATCATTCAAAGCATAAGATAATGTGACTATCTGCGGAAAAAAAGTGCATAATGTTTAAAATAATGTTTATAAACCAATTATAATTAAGTTGCTTAAACAACTATAAACAAAACAGCATCATGTATGTATGCATAGATTAAAACAGAAGGCGGAAAGCCTATCACACAGAGTACAATTTTCCTTTAAAAACATGAGATGCAGTGGGATGGGGAAAAACCGGCCATAAAGTCTCTGTTTTTTTTTTTCAAAGTTAAACTTGCATTAATTTTCCATGGCTTTCTAAACATGCGGCTCTTTTGTGCGAGACGCGAGTGCAACAGTAATAGATGTCCGTCTAGAAAATGCATGAAATATGCGTTCTGTGTGAACGGCTTGGTTTCGGTTTTGATGTAAACAAGATCTTCTCCGCATTGATGTTCTCTTTT
>NW_015548246.1:83534-89996 GCF_001515605.1 Sinocyclocheilus anshuiensis | reverse complement strand
TTTTTTTCAAAGTTAAACTTGCATTAATTTTCCATGGCTTTCTAAACATGCGGCTCTTTTGTGCGAGACGCGAGTGCAACAGTAATAGATGTCCGTCTAGAAAATGCATGAAATATGCGTTCTCTGTGAACGGCTTGGTTTCGGTTTTGATGTAAACAAGATCCTCTCCACATTGATGTTCTCTTTTTCCGCTATATTTTTAATGAACAACGCAGCAGTGCCGCATCTAGTGGCTTCAGCTGGATAGGCTAACAAAAACATTATAATGCAATGACACCTACATCGTTATCGCATCTCGTGCGCCGCTGATAAGGCTGCCTCTTTAACGCACACCTAAAATTCGAATGCAACGTTTTTGCATTCGAATGTGGATTTTTATTTTAAATTTGACGAATATTGGAAATTCGATTTTTTTTTTGACAGCCCTATACTAGATATAAAAATCCTTTGTCTGGTGGATTTTCAGCAGTGGATTAATAGATCCTGTCATGATAAGTTAATTAGCTTGTGTTAGTGAAGTGTGGTTAACACAAATGAAACCGTCAGGCTATAGTTTGCAGTTCACCTGTCACCTGCATGTCAGCTTTGCTGAAGTAGGTCAGGATAGACAGTATTTGTCTTGTATGCATGGTCATACAATGAGGGTTAAATCAGCAGTGGCTTTTCATTTTTAGCGACCAGCTGCTGCCATACTGTGAGCAATTAACTGTTTCAAAGTGGGTCTGTACTGGCTAGTGACTTTGTTGAGGTGCTTACAGCACATCATGTTTTCTTTGAGAGATTGATCACTTCCCGATCTTTCTTCCAATAAGTTTTGAAGGTTTGGACTTGTGGAATTTTAGCATTATTTATTATACTATTATAGCATGTATTCATATTTTTAAGTTTTTAATTTTTTTATGGTTTTTAGCCACTTTTTTCTTTTTAGATTTATATTAGGGCTGTCGCGATTCGTCGATTTTATTCGACTATTCGATTTAAAATCCTTGACTTCATTTTGCTCACGTCGACTAACCGGCACAATATGTGGCTCATTTCACAGACGAGAATGTATAAAACGCATTATTAGTCTGTGTTCCAAGGCTGCATGATATATTAAACTAATTTAAAAACCATAATTAAGCATAATTGTGAATTCACAAACACTACGATTTAATTAAATAGTTATATGCGATGCAGTTCTAATACAGTATAGGCGCTTTAATTATTTACTAGAGCCCGACCGATATATCGTTTTGCCAATATTATCGACCGATATGAGCCTGTCGCCGATATATCGGTATCGGCGAATATGCCGCCGATATGAATTTTTTTTTTATAGAACATATAATGCAGATAAAATGCTTGAAATGGTGTAATTACTTAGATTGTCCAGCAGAGCGCGCTCCATTGTTTGCTACTGGCGACCTGGATGAAACGCTTTAAAGCTTAAGTCTATGGAAAACCATTGGAACTTTGAACGGCCATATCTCCGTAACGGCGCGGCGAATCCGCACCAAATTCGGGGGATCCCTTCAGCTCGAGGAACCCTCTCGACTCCTCGAGCTGAAGGGATCCCCCGAATTTGGTGGAGATCCGCCGGTGCGTTCGCGAGATAGTGACACCAGTCAACGTCCCTTCAAAGGTCTCTTGTTCAGGCAGCATTCAAGCGTTGTCTTGAACGTACACGTTACATTCAAAGGGCATTATAGTGCGCGAGACGTGAATTTATATTGTATTTATTTAGAGGTAGGGGAGAGCAGGGCACAAAGTAACACTTTATGACTTTCTCAGTTTGTGTAAATCATCATGGGGCTCAGAATATATATATATTTTTTATCCACAGTAATTTTACACTTGCCTAGTACAAATATGTCGCTTTGTTTCATAATTACAGTGTATAAGTTTTTCTTTATTTACCCTCAAAAAATGGAAGTGAAATGTGACAACATGCCCCGTTGTAACATCTGAGGGGCACGCTGTAACTTGACCATATGGACCGCTTAAATACAGTTTTATCTTTACCAAATTCTGTTTTCCATTATTTTCTGGATTCCATTTGAATGGTTCCATTAAATTGTAATAATCAAAAGCATATCCAATTAATTGATTTTATTGAGAAATTTATTTTCAGAAATACTGCACATTTACATTTTTCTCCTAAATAAATTCTGGTAAATAATATTTCTGGTAAATACTCCTTTAAAAAGTGTTTTTTGATTATAATTTTATTATTAGTAAGACTAGAACACGTGGATATGTTGTCATTCTTACACTATAATACTGAACTTTGATTTCAGTGATTTGGACTATGAGATGGACACTTGCTTCTTGGAGTGCAAGAAGCAAGTGTCCATCTCATAGTCCAAATCACTGAAATCAAAGTTCAGTATTATAGTGTAAGAACGACAACACATCCATGTGTTCTAGTCCAGTGGTTCCCAACCCTGGTCCTGGAGGCACCCCAACACTGCATGTTTTGCATGTCTCCTTAATCAAACACACCTGATTCAGGTCATCAGTTCATTAGTAGAGACTCCAAGACCTGAAATTGGTGTGTCAGTGAAAGGAGACATGCAAAATGTGCAGTGTTGGGGTGCCTCCAGGACCAGGGTTGGGAACCACTGGACTAGAACACATGGATGTGTTGTCGTTCTTACACTATAATACTGAACTTTGATTTCAGTGATTTGGACTATGAGATGGACACTTGCTTCTTGCACTTTGTTGCACTTTATTTTTTTACTTTTGGATTTCATTTGGTTTAATGAAATATAGTTTAATAAAATATTCTTAAGTAAAATGGTTGATTTTTTTGTGGGAAATTAATCGTTTAGATTGATCGATAAATTAGTCGATAGATTAATCGAAATAAAAATAGTCATTAGTGGCAGCCCTAATTGATATATTTCTAAATATAGTTATACAGTATATAATTGTATTGAATTTCATGTCGATAAAGACCCAAATAAAAAGCAAAAAAAATCCAGTATTTCTATGTAATTGTTCTTACAGGCTTACTTGCAGTGCAAAAGTGAAGCCTTTGTTCATATCACAAAATGTAGTTTAAGGTAATTCATTTCTGAAAAAAACAGTCATAAGATGATAGACGCTGATGTTAAGAATAAGATAAGATTTGGTTCATATCTCCTATCCTGACTTGGATGTTGTAGCGCATGTGAACTAGACTCTCTGATCTGAACTTCCCCTCGGGCTCAAACTGTTCTCTTCATGAGCGTCACCTCATAGAGGAGTCCTCTCAAAGACCCGTCTGTGACTGTAAATGTCTCTGTGCCCAGAACAACACTGCCTTTCAGTGTGTGTTGCTTAAGAATTAATATTTTTATGCTTTTAAAATCACAGGGAGCTCAAGCTCTGTGTTTTGATTTGCCTTGTACAATGAAGGCACTGTGTTGAAGCAGCAGGGTTTGGATATGATTGGGAAGAAGTTCCCAAAAGTTCTCTATCAGTCTTCCACCCATAGGGAAACGTGGAATTCAGTCATAAAATTTACATCCATTTATGTTTACATTTATAGATTTACCTTTCACTGCAGGTCATATTCTGTACTTAACTGTTCATGTGACAAATAAAAATCTCGAATCTTGAATAAAATGGAATTTTCAATATAACGCAGTAATATTGTCATGGAATTTGGTGAATTTGGAATAAATAAAAAGTTGGGCTGTACACTTCAGAGCGATATGGATCAGTGTCGATGAATATTAAAGCGCAAAAACATTTTATTGTATTTGATTTAAAATTGTCATATACATGCAGAAACTCAATGTTCTTTGTTACAAAACATCAAAATAAAAGTTTGGTTTAAAGGGGTCATATGATGCTGCTAAAAAGAACATTATTTTTTGTATTTGGTGTAATGAAATGTGTTTATGCGGTTTAAGGTTAAAAAAACACATGATTTTCCACATACTGTACATTATTGTTTCTCCTCTATGCCCCGCCTTTCTGAAACGCGTCGATTTTTACAAAGCTCATCGGTCTGAAAAGCGAGGTGTGCTGTGATTGGCCAGCTATCCTGTGCGTTGTGATTGGCGGAATACCTCAAGCGTGTGACGAAAATGTTACCCCCCTTACCATACTGTGATGATGCCCTGTCAGGCCGGAGCGATGATTCAAAAACATTAAAACCCATTATAAACGAGGCATTTGTTGCATCCAGTGGGGACATAATTACGGATTATAATGACTTATACTGTCTTTTAACGCGTTGCGTTATCAGCTCCAGGCATGACGAAGCAGATATCGTCCTCTTTTGGAAGACCAAACAAAGTAGTTTCGCTTTTCACAACGAAACACACAGCACCGACAGCAACAATACTACAGCGAGAATAAAAGTTACGCCTTCTTTCTTTGCGTGAACATTTGGGCGGCGTTATGCAAATCTTCCCACACAGTGATGTAGATATGTGGGGGCGTGTTAGAATGAGCTGTTTTAGGTAGGCGTGGCTGACTCTTAACTTTTATAAAGAATATCTCTTTAGATTTGAGACTTTAGTCTTTGCAACTTTACAGATCTTCTTTATGCACCAAGAGCTTGTAACACTCCAAAGAGAAAGGAAAAATTGAAATCGCATCATATGACCCCTTTAAATCTTAAATGAAAAAAAAAAAAATAGTAGTCCCTAAATGAATGAATGAATGAATGTCTATTATTTATTTATTTTCAATTATTAATCCAGAAAAATTAAAGCAAACAAACAAACAAAAATAATTAAAAAGGCCCTACACCCCATCAAGCCATGTTTATAGTCTTTAAATAGTTATTTTTTCAGTTGGTTACATTTTAAAATATTAATTAAATTGTTAATGTGTTATTCCTTCATTTGATTACCACTGAAATGTATTAATTTGAAAAAAAATAAAAATTAGGCCCTGTCGTTGTAAAAATGAATTATTAAACTGATAGTTTATGCATTCAGTTGATTAGACATGGTTTTTGGTTTACTAAAAGTTTTGCTAAAATTTTAAAATTAAACCATTAAAGCTTAATCCAGAAAAATTAAATGGAATGGAGTTTTGGGGAAAAAATAATTAAATGGAATTAAAACAAAGAAAAAACCCGTCACAACCTGTGTCTAGGCTTTACCCCGTCACTGGCCACTGTCCTTCAGTCTTCCTGTCTGTACATCCCTGTACACACTGGCAGCATCTGTCACTCAGTGTGTTCATGTAGGCTTAGTTCCCGCTGATTGTGACAGGTATACTGACCCAGTCATTTCCAGCAACACATGCTGACTAATCCTGACTAATCTTTGAGCAGCTGTTCAGGAATGTCACTGGCAGATCGCTCTGATCTCTGCCAGAAGCGCTTTCTCCTTCCTGTTCCTGGAAATTGGTTTATATCCACAGTGCTGTCTGTATGGTATAATAAAACATTTTTAAATGATAAAACTCTATGTAGGACCACATCAGTGAGTCTTCTCATCCCTCATGATGAGTTCATGCTGTCTTCTGTTTGAGGACGATGGAGTTTGTGTACATTTTGGAAGTAGCGAGCTTTTTCGCCCAAGGCAGTAGATACTAAATCCTGTTTCTGGATCCACCTTAATCTAGAGAAAAGATCCATCTTTATTCCAGCACACGTGAAGCAGCCTTTAAATGAAATCTTGGAGACATACTTATGGTATCTGGGCAGGAAGGACTGCCAGTTTGAAAGGGTTTAAGGACATTTTAAATTCCAGTTGGTTTGATAACTCTACATTCAGGCCTTATGATTTCCAAGCAGAAATAAAAATGGAATTAATGGTAGAATGTGGAATTTCACTGTTTTTTTAAATAAAATTCAAAAGAATCAAAAGTGGGCTTCCACTCTCTCTGAGAGTTCAGCTTGCGAGCATGTCAATGGTTCATTTGAAATGAGATGCTTATCAATCTTGTCAAATATGCACAAAAACTAATAATAATAACATTTTAATAATAGCCTAAATTAACCATGTATCTTTGGTTAAATTAATTTAATGTTATGAATTCATTAGATTTGACACCCTTTTTGACTTGCTGAAAAATGGTCATGGAAGCTATGAAAAATAAAACTTTCTTTCTTTCTCTCTCTCACTCACTCACTCACTCACTCATTCTCTTTCTCGCTCTTTCTCTCTCTCGCTCACTCACTCTCTCACTCACTCACTCTCTCGCTCTCTCGCTCTCTCTCTCACTCACTCTCTCTCTCGCTCTCGCTCTCGCTCTCTCACTCACTCACTCACTCACTCACTCACTCACTCTCTCTCTCGCTCTCTCACTCTCGCTCTCTCACTCATTCACTCACTCACTCGCTCACTCACTCACTCACTCACTCACTCACTCACTCACTCACTCACTCACTCACTCACTCACTCACGCTCTCTCGCTCACTCACTCACTCACTCACTCTCTCTCGCACTCTCGCACTCTCGCACTCTCTCACTCTCGCACTCTCGCACTCTCGCACTCTCTCACTCACTCACTCACTCACTCACTCAC
>NW_015548246.1:60590-83431 GCF_001515605.1 Sinocyclocheilus anshuiensis | reverse complement strand
CACACTCTCACTCTCTCACTCTCTCACACTCACTCACACACTCTCTCTCTCTCACACACTCACACTCACTCACACTTTCACACTCTCACACTCTCTCACTCCCTCACTCTCTCTCACTCTCACAGTCCCTCACTCTCTCACACACTCACTCACTCTCACACTCTCTCTCTCACTCTCACACTCCCTCTCTCACACACTCTCTCACTCACACACACACTCTCTCTCTCTCTCTCTCTCGCTCGCTCTCTCTCTCTCGCTCGCTCTCTCTCTCTCGCTCGCTCTCTCTCTCTCGCTCGCTCTCTCTCTCTCGCTCGCTCTCTCTCTCTCGCTCGCTCTCTCTCTCTCGCTCGCTCTCTCTCTCTCGCTCGCTCTCTCTCTCTCGCTCGCTCTCTCTCTCTCGCTCGCTCTCTCTCTCTCGCTCGCTCTCTCTCTCTCGCTCGCTCTCTCTCTCTCGCTCGCTCTCTCTCTCTCGCTCGCTCTCTCTCTCTCGCTCGCTCTCTCTCTCTCGCTCGCTCTCTCTCTCTCGCTCGCTCTCTCTCTCTCGCTCGCTCTCTCTCTCTCGCTCGCTCTCTCTCTCTCGCTCGCTCTCTCTCTCTCGCTCGCTCTCTCTCTCTCGCTCGCTCTCTCTCTCTCGCTCGCTCTCTCTCTCTCGCTCGCTCTCTCTCTCTCGCTCGCTCTCTCTCTCTCGCTCGCTCTCTCTCTCTCGCTCGCTCTCTCTCTCTCGCTCGCTCTCTCTCTCTCGCTCGCTCGCTCACTCACTCACTCACTCTTTCCGCAAATTGGTTTGTTCAGACAGTCCATTAAAAAATGTCACAAACAAAAAAAAAGTGTATCTGTATGTGGGATTTCTTTATCTTTTTTGTATATTATTGAGTTTATATTTACTAAATTTTTTCTTTGTAGAAAAATAGCTGTTTCTTAATGTGTCGATTCAGTTTGTAGTTTTAGTTTTATTCGTTTATATTTTTAAGTTTAATGCTGTCACACTGATTGAGATCTGTTTCTGTGGAATTTTAGAAGAATTCTAAAAAACATGTTAATGTCCACATGTAGGAAGCTCCTTTTTGTTAGTAACTCATAGTACTAGTTTAACTGCTATCAAGGTATAGTTTCAGCTGTGATGTGTTTGTCAGAGCAGCTGGTCCCAGCAGAATGTCCTGAGCAGCAGATAGATCAGATTAAACCCCTTACCCCTATTTACACAAATGACAGAGAACAGGACCAGCTGGGTGTGTGTTTGTACAAGAGCCTTCAATACGTCTGACAGCGTCCTGACAACATAAGTAGCGCTCTGTTTCCATATGCTGTTATATTTCAGCTACGGCCCTCATGTGTCTGTTCTGAAGAGCTGTGTTCAGCTGCAGATGTGATGGTCTGTGCTGCAGTTGTTTGTAATGCGTGGCAGGGGAAGGCACACACACACACGCACTTAATTACTGTTTGATAAGATCTGAGGCATGGTGAAGGCGGTTAAGGAAAGCTTCACTGGAGTTTTATTATGGTGAGTGCTGCAAGAACGCTGCGACTCAATTTCTGCAGATTCTGTTTTAATGGCATTGATTTCTAGCTGAATTTTGGATTTGTTGGCAAGTTTCTGAAATTCAAACTTTGTATAAGCCTAGAAGAAATATGTTTTAAGAATAGAAGGAATTCGTTTTAATATTGAAAGAATGTTTTATTATTTAGGCTTTTAATCAGTGTTAACTAATTTAAGCATTTATAATGGCAACACTTTAGTATAGTGACCAATTCTCACTATTAACTAGTTGCTTATTAGCATGCCTATTATTAACATATTGGCTGTTTATTAGGACTTATAAAACACATATACTGCATGACCATATTATACATCCCTAATCCTATTCAATGCCTATACTTAACAACTACCTTACTAAAAATTAAATAGCAGCCAATTAGAAGTTTACTGATGCAAAAATCACAGTTAATAGTGAGAATTTGTCCCTAAACTAAAGTGTGACCAATATTTAAAAAATGATCAGCTGGTGTGACAACATTTTGTTGGAAGTTCTCATAGTGTGGCTACGAAAATTTAAAATGAAAAAAAATTTTTTTAATAAAATTTTAAAAAAGCATTTAGGAATAGAACAATTTATTAAAGACAAATCTTTTTAAAATCGTTTATAAACTTGTGTGCCAAGTTCTTAGAAATGTAGGCTATTCATGTTGGTTTCATAGGATTTTGATAAACATTTATATACCATTTTCAAGAGGTTTAAATTGAGTTAATGTCATTTTAATATCAATAAAATATGTGGTGTAGCCATCAAATGAAAAGTAATAACATATTTCCTTAAATACATATGAGTGTACATTTAAAAATATATAGTCATGCATTTCTTAGGAGTTTTTCAGGTGACATTTTACCACCTGAAATATTGTCTTTTCATGGAAAATTAATCAAAATGTCAAAATTTTAGAAGACCTAATGACTGGGGTTCTCGCTATAATATAATTTCCTGTGCTATTTCTTCTCTTTAAATGTATTAATCCTAAAAAAGTTAGCATCATGTCCTGCATAAATTGCTGCAATATTTTGGCTATTGAATATGACTATTATTATTATTGGTAGTTGTGTCCTTTAACTCTTAATTTAAAGGTGTTGCTGCCACAATCTGTTCGACTTTGGTCTTGTATATTGGTCTGTAGCCCTAGATATTGTTTCTCAACTTCTCTGCGACTAAAGGCTGCAAAGATGTTGTCATAGCACTGTGCCTGCATACAGGAAGGAAAGAGATGCTTCCTACCGTGTGTTTTCTACTAGTTATGCTGCAGAGGAGAGGCTAGAATTACCATCAGCTCACGTTTGCTCATTGTTTGTGGAAAAGACTGGAACATGTCATGCAGCCAGTCTTAAACATCCGTTTTGTGACCTCTTCAACATCCTGTACTTCCTAATCCACTGCATCAAAATGATATTATTGTCATGAATGATGAAAGTTTGAGGAAGCAGAATAAAACCTTTCGACTAGAGCAATATGATGCAGCATGATGCAATTCATATGTGCTGCTGATCTGGCGGTCTTTGCACCATTTGGGCCGTTGCCTTGGTGAATAATTCAGTGATGGGACATTTTTAACTCCATGTGCTACAGTATGCTGTGCTTTAGTCAAATAAATGGCTCAGAACTTCGCAAACAAGCATCATTTGCATATTTGAAATGCATTTTAAGCATTAGAAAGAGAAGATGAAATCTTCAAACTCAAACTGTCTGTTTTGCTGTCATGTTTGTAACTGTGTTGTAGCCGGTGCATGCAACTTTTACATACTAAAATATAAAATAATTTCCCACTGTTTATGGTCATACACAAACTTTTTAAAAGACCACACTCTTTGCCTCTATCCACAGGCCAGAAGACCCTGCAGCACAAAGGGGATGTGCTTGAGACCCAGGTGATAGTGAACCCATCTCATGATTTGGTTTGTTCAGAGGTGAGTGAAGAAGTGCTTTGTGCATATTGCAATACACTAATATCAACACACACTTACTTAGTATAACTGGTTTGCAGCTTGAATTTAAGTATGTTCGGCAATACAAAATTAAGCAACATTTATCTTTTTCTTGGGCTATTACATTTCTCAAATAAGATATCATTAAGGTACTGTAACCTTAGAAATGTTCAGTAACATTGAGCATGCAAAAAGCCCATTATCAATAGCACTGAGTCAAGAAATCTGCGTGATTAACTTTTTTGCCCTCCTGATTGCACAAATTTCTATTTGTATGACTGGGTGAGCAATGGTAAATGTGGTCGCACCTTTAGACTAGTTTTGCAATTTGCAAGACCAGTTCTAGCTTGGAATATTCTAGATTATGTTTGAAATGTTGTATTGCTAGCTCTTCTTGTTTTGTACCCAACCCTAAATCAAAGTCAAATTAACATTTGCTTTTATGGTATAAATTATACTGTGTAACTTGATTCCCTTTTGCTTAAACTGTTAAATATTGGTTTTGCTGTACAATTACACACATACACCCTCAGTTCCTTCACTGTTCTCTGTCCACTGCATTTCTATTCTAATAAATGTATGAAAGCTATTTGACTGGTATTTAGGCTAATCGGCGTTAGACCGTGTAAATACAGGGAAATGTTGACACATTCCTTTAAATACCTCGGTTATATTTGCTCTTGATATTTTTTTACTATTCAGAGCAGCAGCCATGTGTCCTCTATTAATCCCTCTTAAAATGTAGCTATAGTTAAAGTTTCGATTTGAGGGCTAAATACTGTTTATACTATTTAATGTGTGCTTGTTTAGGTTAACAATCATTGCACATTTTAATGCTCTTAATTTTCATAGGTTCGTCGGCTTATTTCTGATACGTCTCTTCACAAGCTGCTAATTCTTGCAGGACAATGTGTTGAAAAGACTGGAGACCTTGTGTTACAAACAGGGTCTTTTTCACTAAATGACTTTATCCAGATATTTACAGATGAAGAGGTCAGTCAAGCATTTGTCAAACAAGTTCTTTGTTTTGTCATTTTACTCTCTTATTATTCAAAAACAATGAACATATTAATTAACTGTAATTGGTATTAATATACTGTTTTCTAATAGAAAGTGTTTTTCCTTAAAACAGATTGGAGATCTTCTGAGCTCTGCAGACCCTACTCAGAAAGCCAGCCTAACTCTGAGCTGTCCCGAATCTGGGATGTGGAAAAATTCTCAGTTAGAAAAGCATAATTTGCAAGATTATATAGAAATTAAAACCAATCCTCCGTTAATGCTCCCAGAGATGGAGGGCCTTCAGGAGTTCACAGAGTATCTGTCAGAGTCTCTTGAACCTCTGTCGCCTTTTGATTTGCTCGAGCCACCCAGTACAGTTGGCTTCCTAAAACTGTCCCGTCCCTGCTGCTATGTGTTTCCCGGAGGAAGAGGTGACTGTGCCTTCTTTGCTGTGAATGGTTTTAACGTCTTAGTCAATGGGGGGTCTGATTCCCGATCCTGTTTTTGGAAACTGGTGAGACATCTAGACCGAGTTGACTCAGTATTACTCACCCATGTTGGTGTGGATAATCTACCTGGTGTAAACAGCCTACTTAACAGAAAAGCGGCTGAACAAGAAGATGAGGAGTCCGCTGGATCGCAGAGCAATGAAGGCAGGCAGAGAAATCTGATATCTCCAGAAATAGGTGTTGTATTTTTCAATGCCTCAGAAAGACTCAAAACATTACAGAGTGACTCCAGGGTCCTTCGAAGTTGTGATCAGGCTTCCCTAACATTACAGCATTTAGAAAGGTTGTCAATTTTTCCAGAACAGATAAGTCGCTCTGCTGGGCCAACTGTCGAGCCGGTAATTCTTTTCCAGAAGATGGGTGTAGGTCGACTAGATCTTTATGTACTCAATCCCGTCAAAGGTAGCAAAGAACTAGAAGCTTTCTTGCAAACTTGGCCTGGCAGCACTCCAAATATAAAAACCTCAGAAATCCCTCTAGAGTGTATGGTGTCCATATGTGCACTGTTGGTGTGGCATCCAGCTAATCCTCAAGAAAAGATCATTCGTGTTCTGTTTCCTGGGTGCACTCCAGAATCCAAGATCTTTGAAGGTTTAGAGAGACTAAAGCATCTAGAGTTCCTCAAACACCCAGTAGTTAGTTTGAAGGACCTTGAGGCATCAAAATTGGATAAACAGCCAAAGCATGCCGGGAGCAAGGAAAGCCTTAAGAGTATATCCAAAGAATCTCGACCTGGTAGTGCCACACTCAAAGACAAGGTAAGCAAAGTAGATTTGAAAAAGCTAGACACTAAAACAAAGACTAAACCCACTAATGACACTGTTCCAAAAGAAGTGAAAGAGAGTGAGGAAAAAGCTAAGCCA
The DNA here is from genome assembly GCF_001515605.1 of Sinocyclocheilus anshuiensis. NCBI lineage: Eukaryota > Metazoa > Chordata > Actinopteri > Cypriniformes > Cyprinidae > Sinocyclocheilus > Sinocyclocheilus anshuiensis. The sequence continues at coordinate 77,591 of NW_015548246.1, read as the reverse complement.
AAAGATGATGTGAAACAAAGAACTTCTAAGCCTGAAAAGCAAGTGTCTAAGAAAGAACCTATTAAAGATGAGAAAAAGGAAGTTAGGAAGAAAGAGGAAAGGCCACTGACAAGTATGGCAAAGAAAGATGAGAATGTAGAGAAAAAGAAAGAACCCTTGAAAAAAGATCTTGGTGCAAAGCCCAAGAAAGATATTAAACCTGAGTTGAAAAAGGAGATTAAGAAAGAGGTCAAACCAGAAGACAAAAAAACTACCAAAACTCTGGTTAAGGATGTTAAGAAAGCAGCTGGAAATTTGCTAGGTAATGCAGAGTCTAGAAAGCCAATGGGCAAGAATGGCTCACTAAAGAGAGACTTGGCGGTCCCTAAAAAGGATTCTTTAACCAAAGGGAAGCCAAAGCCAGACAAAAAGGTGCCTGACAATCTGAAAACCTCAAGTGCAGAGCAGTCAAAGACATCTACACCCGAGGACATTACTGCTCAGTTGGAAAAGTTGGGTATTGCGAATGAACATGGGCCATTGCAGGATGTTGAAGGCAACCCTTTGATCTCAAGAACTGATTGTGCCTCTGGGAACAATGACAAGCAGGTGAATGGCTCTACAACAGGTACTGATGAAAGTCCAGAGAAGTTTCGCAGTATGGATGGGGCCCCTAGCTCGAACAGTGCTATTGGACTTCCCTCCCCACTTTCAAAGACTCCAAAGAGTGAGAAAAGTGTTAATTTTGATATCACGCCAACAGAGCTTGATGGATGCCTCAAAGACAACGTCTGTACAAGCTCAGATGAAAAAACCCTTGAGTTACTTTCCCCCATGTACTCTGGGAAGAACAGTTCAGGGCATTACCCACAATCTCCTGACAATTCTTCTCAGGTCTCTGGTGAAGATTGCAAGGTAGGTCTCAGGAACTCTGGTCTTGGTTTTGAAGACAGTCAGCAAGTCTGCAAGAACTCAATGGCAGGTTGTTCAAGAAGCAATATAGAAAACAGCTCCATATCATCACAAGATAGACAATCAAGCTTTCTCTCCTCAACTTCTCTTAAAGATACTCTACCCGATGGCTCTCCCAGCATCACTTCCTTTCCTGCGGAGGTTGGCTCTCCACACTCCACTGAAGTAGATGATTCCTTATCGGTTTCCTTTGAACAAGTGCCTGTTTGTCATTCACAGGAAGAGGTGGGCAGCTTGGCATACACTAATGGACATTTAGCAGACCGTGACCCCAAAACAGATATGTCTTTACCTTTAAAAACATCTCATAATAGTTACCACGCATATGACGAATCTGAGAATCACCTCTTTGGACCACAGATTGACATCCTTCCACATGATGTTGATCTATGTCTGGTTTCACCTTGTGAGTTTAAGCATCACAAATCTCCAGAGAACCAACAGGGACTCTCCTCGGAGGTTGCTGCCCCAAGTCCTGACCTCTCTCTGGAGCCCGGTAGACTGCCCTACCAGTGCAGTAGTAGTGATCATCAGTCTCTGGAAGGTCAGGAGACGACACCCTCTGTCAGCGTCTCTCTCATCACGGTTTCTGATTCTGATGTGCCACCAGCCACCGAAGAGTGTCCCTCCATTACTGAGGACTTGGACTCTGATGAGGACCCTAGTGACATCTTTCCACCCAACCACCCTCACGACCATCCTAGCAGCCATTCGCTACACCACAATTCCCAGCATGTCACTGAAGACCCTCCACCTGCCCCCATGAAGGACTTACCACCACTGCCACCCCAGCCCGGTGCCTGCATGGCTGACCCAGAGGCTGATGGTCAGGGTAGATCTTCCAAGAATGTAACATCAAAGACCAAAAAAACAGCACCTGTGTCCACAAAGACTGCATCTGCAAACATCGTAACGCAGAGTGGGAAGTCAAAGACTGGTGCTCCGGTGTCTGCCAGTGGAACTATTCGGCCAGCATCCAGTCTGGACACCAGACCTGCATCCCGCAATGCTGTCAGCGGATCTAGACCAGTGCCTTCAAAGTCCTCATCCAGTAAGTGCTCATTGCTTCTTCTAGAAATATATGACTTGTACATATCTTGGGGATCTGTTAGGATATTCGCCTAGTCAGTTAGTGAGGCTTATTTTTAGAGATGATAAACTAAAGGGAATGAATTTAAAGGCACAATATCTCTGACGGGATTTTAACATGTTAACTATAACCTTTAAATTTTCTAATAGGTTGCATCTCCAAAGCTATGTTTACACTGTCAGTCCATATCCAATTATTTGTGTATCTGCTTGAATTCTGATCTAAATGACTGACTGTCCTCATTGTGTATCACATCTGTTCAGATGCGATTTGTGTGTCTTGTGACGCTGTTACGTTTTACTGAATATTTGCATTGGTTTCTACGTAAATGGCGGTGCATTGGTATGCCTACGCTAAAAAACAACAGCAACGGGGTTTGCAATACAGATGTTGTATTACAACATGAAAACATGTTGTCGTTTTGCTGGATTATTACGTCTTGAGGCAGCGGGAGAAACGTAGGAAGCTGGAATGCACATTTTGTAGACCAGTAGTATTTGTAATTTTTCTCTCGACTTGCACTTCGAAACAACACAACCTTGTTTCTGCAAAGAGATTCTGCTTATTATCTGATGTGTTTACGTTTTACGTTGCATGAGAAAGTGAGATAAGCAAAAAGCTATGCAAATTTCAATGGGAGCGGTCAGACTGAAACAGACTTCCAGAAATGTGATTTGAGTAGGATTTCAAACCACATATGAATGTAGCTTGAAACTGATTTTTTTTAATTGTAGGCCTATTTCATGTGATGTGCTTGAATTCTGATCTAAATGACTGACTGTCCTCATTGTGTATCACATCTGTTCAGATGCGATTTGTGTGTCTTGTGACGCTGTTACGTTTTACTGAATATTTGCATTGGTTTCTACGTAAATGGCGGTGCATTGGTATGCCTACGCTAAAAAACAACAGCAACGGGGTTTGCAATACAGATGTTGTATTACAACATGAAAACATGTTGTCGTTTTGCTGGATTATTACGTCTTGAGGCAGCGGGAGAAACGTAGGAAGCTGGAATGCACATTTTGTAGACCAGTAGTATTTGTAATTTTTCTCTCGACTTGCACTTCGAAACAACACAACCTTGTTTCTGCAAAGAGATTCTGCTTATTATCTGATGTGTTTACGTTTTACGTTGCATGAGAAAGTGAGATAAGCAAAAAGCTATGCAAATTTCAATGAGAGCGGTCAGACTGAAACAGACTTCCAGAAATGTGATTTGAGTAGGATTTCAAACCACATATGAATGTAGCTTGAAACTGATTTTTTTAAATTGTAGGCCTATTTCATGTGATGTTTTTGCCTTTCACACTTGCAAAATATGATCGGATTCCTATCGGATATGCACAAAAATTGGATTTGGACTGACAGTCTGAACAAGGCTTAAATTTATGCCCTTAAAAGCACTAATGCTACAACCATCAGTCGTTACAATTTAGGTAAGACATCAACTGCCTTCAAGACAATCAATTTGGTCAATGCAAACCAGTGACCTGAACTCTGAGAATATATTGTCCATTTGTTAGTTCACTGGTGTTCAGTGAACATCTTTAATAAGAATTCTAAAACTTGAATCAGACCAACCAGCTCCAGTGAATAGCGGCAATACATTTTATGAAGTGTTAAAAAAAAAAACAGAAAGGCCCAAAGCTTTCCATTTATATTGGAATGGATAAATGGAGGGAGATCAATAAATCTGCTTTGAAGTCCAAATGTGCATAGTGTTATTGCTTTCCTTTGCAGGTTCTGTCAGTGCAAATTCAAGTTCAGTACCCATCTGTTTGGACTTGGCATATTTGCCCTCTGGCTCAGCAGCTTCCACTGTCGATGTGGAGTTTTTCCGGCGCCTCCGCTCATCCTGCTATATAATTAGTGGAGATGAGCCACACAAGGAGACAGTCATGAGATCTATTCTCGACTCTCTTTTAGAAGGCAAAGCATCCTGGCCAGATGTTCAGGTAAGTAGATGTTTTATTTATTTATATCACCTTTCCCAAGCTCAAAGTGCTTTACAGCAGTAGAACATAACAAGTGTACATGCCCAATGTAGAACCTTCTGAATAATCCATAGTATTGTTAGTCCAATTTTAAAGGAATACATCAACGTTTACTCACACTCAACATGTCAGATCTCTATTGAGATTGAAATTCACACAAACGACAGATAGTTACCTGACCAGTTCACTGATTAATAGTTGTTTAATAGCTTTTCTGTTCACCTACAGGTGACTTTGATCCCCACGTTTGATTCGCTGGCTATGCACCGCTGGTACCAGGAGACCCACGAACGGCAGAGAGATCTAGCGATCACGGTACTTGGGAGCAACAGCACCGTAGCCATGCAGGACGAGACCTTCCCAGCATGCAAAGTGGAGTTTTAAAGACACCTGAAGAATCACACCCCTGCCTGTCACTAGAGCACTTCTGTTCACTTTCAAAATGTTGTCTCTCAGTTTCTCACGTTTTATCTTGAGCAGCAGGATGAAGCATTTCAGTTCCATTCATCAGGAATTACTTATCTGTAATGTTAACACTTCTACACATCTACACTTGCTGCTTATTGAAATGTTAGGATTCTGTGTGAACGGAGTAGACAATGTTGCCATTTCTTTTCTTTATGGCTATTTTTAGCAGTTTTACACTTGTCCATGTGGTTTTATTCATTGCATCTTGTTGATTATCTAGCATCAAGTTTCATCTGAACAGTTTACCATATCTTATGGTCCTACATTACTTATACATTTTGCACAGTTTTGATGCCATTTGGAAAACTATGGCAGAATAGAGTCAGACATGCAGGTTAACACTTGATATTTTATAAATGGCAGATGTATTCCAGTGTTTCACTGTACAGATCCTGCACTCCACAGTATTTTTTTGGTCTGTCAGTGAAACCTTTAGCAAGTTTGTTTTTCTTCTAGAGAGAAAATGAGGGCAATTAAAATATTATGTTTTGTTTACCAGAACTGCACCGCCTTTGTCAATACATGAACAGACACAGCTATACTGGCTAGATAAACACTTCTCTAGTACAGTAATTTGTACCAAATACATTTCCAGATTAAAACATTCAGTGGAAAGTGTGGTTTCGCAGTGTAAGCAAGATAAAATTTTAGTGCATCAAATGACTTAGCAAAGTAAAGTATTTTTTGTGAAGCGTATATGAAAATATATGTAGTGAAAGCCAAGAAACATTTTAATTCTGCATTTATTAAGAGTGGAGAATATTATAGTCTTTGCGTTTTTTTTGTCCCACTTACTTGGCTCCTTTTGGTGGAGACATATTATGTGTACAAAGCTGAATGCCTTTTTGTTCTTGCCATCATCGACAAACACTAAAGCAGCATATCATTCATGACACTTAATTTGAGTTATGAATACTTTTTGCTGATCACCTTGCTTTTCTGATTTTTATTGAATGTCATTTAGACAAGCTCAACCAATGTGTACGTTGTCACAGCAATGGATGCTAAACTTTCTGAGAAATAAAATGTTTAATTGTGATCAGATGGAGACATTTACATAAAAACATTTCCTTATTTGTTTGGACTTTTATAAAGCTGTTAATGGAAAAGTGAATGCTTTACCTTTTCAAAATTGCACTTTTATTTTATTGTATTTTTTTTTTTCTGAGCCGATAAAATGATTTTTCTGAGGTACAAGTATTGTTTCACAGTTTTTTTTTTTTTGTTTTTTTTTACATTTCCCTTACAAGGAGTAACCAGCCACAAAAGAAAACAAATATCATAGTATCATAGCAAGTGTAGTAAATGTCACTAACAGTCTTAAATGTTTCAGTACTGAATTCATAAATGTAAGCATATTTTCAAATGTTAAATAAAATTCGTAAATTATGAATGGAAGTACAGTGTTTTTTTTTTTCTTTTCTTTTTCCTTTTTCCTTTCTGCAATGGTGTAAGGGCTATGAAAATCATACAGAAAAAAATCAAATTTCTTACGGTATGCGTTAATTTGCATGACAGCAAAAAATCTTAAAACTGGATGAAATTCCGTCCTGAAAGTTGATTGGTCAATACGGTTGTGTTGCGATATATTACTCAGCACCTACACCATCATCTCTCTCTAAGCAGCAGTAAGAATCATTTGGGATCTTCCGAAACAAAATTACAAGTATGCTTCTTAGCGAATGTGCTTATAAAATAACGTCTTGAAAGACGTGAAACATTTTTTACTTGGTATTTAATTGTGTTGCTGATTTATATTGGCTTTCCATTTAACAATAATCTATGAAATGGCAGCCCTCTACTGGCCAGATAACAAACACAACAAACTACAGTACTTTCGTTTTCTCAGAATTGAAACATTTCACTTGGTTTCACCGCTCTCTGTTGTAAGTATGTTTTAGTTTGATTTGCAATAACCTACCTTTGTGTTCCTCACAAAAATGTTATGCTAACCGATAATAATAACCCTGGTAATGCACAGACCGATTCTGAAAGTTTGAGAGAGATCTGACATATATGTGATGCAACCTATTCACATCTCGATCCCCAAAAATAATTTACTGTGGCGCCTTGCTGCTACATTTTTTTTCCACTCAGCTGTGGCAATAACGAGTTATGTCGTTTAAACTATATATTTTCTCGTATTTATGACGGTTTAACGAGATGCTTTGTAGTTAAAAACCACATATTCTCTTTAAAACAAATTTTCTCGTCGTAACGAGATGTTAGTAGTTTAAAAGATATACTTTCTTAGATGGTATGTCGTTAAACGAGATACTGTATTGTCGCAATGAGATGTTATGTCGTTAAAACGCTATATTTTGCGGTATTAATGACATGTCATAAAAACTAGGCCTATGTAAAAAAACAACAAAAAAAACCTGTTTTAATTTGATTTGCATTGAGCCACCATGTGCTAAAAAAATACCATAGTTAAAAGTCTAGTAAGTATAATACACTACTAAAAAATCGTGAAAATTTCAGGGTGATGCAAACTAGTCACATATCGACCCCCCATAAAAAGAATTGGTATTATAATATGGTCATAATTTAATGTGAATAATACAATCTTATTATCAAAAGTATGTAATTTTTCGATTTTTTTCTACCCTTGCACAACAATATCAGTATAAATATATTTAAAACGTATTATTTTTTTAATTACAAAGAGAATCTAGAACCATAATTTAACAATAACATATAATACATAGTATATAACATATTATGTACTTTATATATTTATATACTTTTTATATTTTTATATAATCTTGTATCGTGTGCTGCTGTCTTTGATTGCCTTTGATTCTAGACGGATCAGAAAACATTCTCTTCTCTGATCAAAAATGAATCAAGGATTCCGTTTTGGCATACCTGGAGAAGTCAATGTTACCCCATCCCCAGTGTTCAACACACCAGACAGTATATGTCCAGCCTCCTCTTCAGGCTCCAATTATCCTAGCACACCTGAAAATGCAACTCCACCTCCTATTCTTGAAGGTATTATACACATATTCAAACAATATTGCAAATACTTAATCAACTCTAACTGTTCACTTCATGAGGCGATTTCACTCCAGTGCTTCTCTTTCTCCTTACAGTTGTGATACGTTTTCGACACATTATACAGACAGTCGTGTTACTATAAAACGTCAAGAAGCAGCTTCCTCCGTCTCCACTATCCAACAATTCTCGGGAGGGTGAAATCGGGGCTAAATCGGGCTAAAAATCCTATAGTGTGAGCCAGGCTTAAGTCACAAGCTCAAGTCATTGAACTCTTGCCTCTTACCTCTGGTCATCGCTCATTCAAACCAATCCATTCAATAAAACTCCATTGTGTGGATATTACCTGTGTTGTCTCCTTCTGTGTGCTGAAGGAAGACTAGTGCGGATCCATTTGTCCAATCCAACATCCAAATAGTGTTCATCGTCTTTAATTGATTTTTCCATACATTTCTGCCATATGTACATTAACTGACAGTCATCACTGATAAGCTACCACTAAATATTGTAGAAAATTAATTTGCTGTAAAGTTGCTTTGCAACGATTTGTATCGTAAAAAGCGCTATACAAATAAACTTGAATTGAATTGAACTGAATTTGCTGAGCTCATACAAGCCATCCATTAGGGCTGCCCCCTAATAGACGACTAACCGTTGACCAGAAGAGGCTTGGTCGACCAAAATTTGATTAGTCGCTTAGTCACAGAACAAAAAAAAAAAAACTCCACATTGGCGAAGTCACGTAGATCGTTAACGGCTGGTACAAAATACAATTAATTAATAAAGAATATTTGGTAACACTTTATTTTAAGGTGTCCTAGTCACACATGTTACATGTAGTTATTATTATAATAACAATAAATTATGCATAATTACATGCAAGTAACCCTATGCCAAACACTCACAGAAAAAAAAAAAAAAAACTCCACATTGGCGAAGTCACGTAGATCGTTAACGGCTGGTACAAAATACAATTAATTAATAAAGAATATTTGGTAACACTTTATTTTAAGGTGTCCTAGTCACACATGTTACATGTAGTTATTATTATAATAACAATAAATTATGCATAATTACATGCAAGTAACCCTATGCCAAACACTAATCCTAACCCTAAACATATAGTTAGTACAAGTAGTTAATTAATATCAGTACTTAAATGTATAATTAAGGACAAGGACACCTTAAAATAAAGTGTAACCAAATTATTTTAGTATATTAAGTACAAAATCAGTGGAAGTGCACATTTTTTTCACCTGGGCAATGTTTCCCTCTGTCAACATATTATCATCTATGATGATGTCAAGGGGTTGGAAAATTTAATCCAGAAAGCCATCCGCATCTCCCAGTGCCTCACAGCCTGCAATGTGGACCTACCTGCTGCATCTCCTCTGCCCGCTACAACTTCTGCCTCACCTCCAGCACCAGAACACATCCAGATCGATTCCTACCATCCCACTTGTACAGAATGTCAACAGAGAATTACCAAAGGTCTCTGTTTGTACGCCACAAAAACCCCAGTGTTAAATTAACTCACCTCAGAGTTTGAGTCCACACTCAAGAGTGTTAAAATTAACACTGAAGCAGAGTTAAAGTTAATAAGGTAATTAAGTGATTAATTGAATGTTGATTGACCATTAGTGAAGACACCTGATGTTAACAAGCAGAATCACTGAAGGAAAGAGTCAACATTTTTAAGGCTACATCCACACGAATCCAGAGCTTTCCCTATCCAATCTTTTTTTCCCTCGTCTCAAGAAATATTTGCGTCCACACGAAACCACGGAACTGACACAAAACGATGTAGTATACATGCCAGACCAGCATGTGGTGCTGTAATTCTGCCACAGAGATACACTAAAAACAGAGAAGATGACTTGGACAGTGCACATAAACCTTGCGCGTGGTATACAAACGAACATGGAACAATACATGTATTAATCTGTGTTAATGTTAGTTAATAAAAAGACAATCGTTCAGTGTTTGTTCATGTTTTTGTTGCTGTTACGTGACGTAGCGGTGTCTGACTTGGGGCGAGACGTGGGCTGCTGACGTCATAGTTTCAGAAAATATCCCTTCAAAGGGTTTACCCTCCAGAGTGAGAGCTTTGAAGGGTTGAAGGGGGTAGGGGACCAAACAACTGTTCCTTAAAGTGTCCTTCTGCGTCAATATGCCGTGCCCATATGGAGGCGCCGTCATCATGGAAAGAATCAGTGCAAAGAATTAGGGCTGCAACAACTAATCGATAAAATCGATTATTATCGATAATGGAAATAATCGACAATGATACTCATTATCAATTAGTCGGGTCTGCCCACAGTGCACGTCTAACTTCAGCTGGTCGCGTCAAATTAAAGCACTGAATTACAAAATGCATCTAAAAATAGTGGAGGAAACAGAATGAGATGCTGCGGGAGAAGGACGTGATCCAAGCTGCCCAAAACATTAGAATTATTTATTTTAAGTTTTAAACTAGCGTAGGCTAATGGCTTGCCCTGTCAGGAAGTTTGACAGATGCGTGTGCATCCTCAGCGCAAAAACTTTCAGTTTACGGTCACATGCTTAACTGTAAATGTCACAAATTTACGCAAGCATTTCCATTTTTTGCATAAAGGCCCGCCCTGACAATCTGCATTAAGTTTAAATCTGAATAAGCGTGCGCACAAATTTAGGTTTAAAAGTAAACATGTAGTGCACGCATTTTATGAGAGTAGGAACTGATAACGGCGTGTCTGAATATAAATATCAGACGATTCATAACCGTCTTTTATAGGATAAAGAAATGACACTAAGACGTGACTGTGATCAAAGTGAACGTGTGTTCCTGCAGAACATTACTCTCACCTGTTGGTCAACACTGAGTTTGTGATTTTATTCGTCTTTATTATCTTTATTATTATTTAAATTTTTAATGTAGAGATTTAAACTATATTCACTATACAGTGCTTAACAAATTGATTAAAACAAAATTTATGTAAGGTTTTTAACAAATGAGGTAAGCTTTGTGCCACTGCTACTCTAAACTAAAAGTATTGGTGATTACCAAAATATTTTTTTTCGCTTTCTGTGGTTAGACCTTCAATTTGTGTACACTCTTTAGTAACAGTAGGCTATTTCTAATGCTATAATATGATTATTGCTGTTGTCTATGAAAGAGAGGCAGAAAAAATAGTCAAGCACTTTATAGTGTTTTTTCCAGATGCCCAATTACAGTCAAAAAGTACCTAAACAATGGCAGCAAGAATGCAAGCTGTTATGAAAGGCATATTTATGTTATGAGAGGCCATTTTTGTTATTATGTAAATAAATACTATTTATTTGTTTCAGTTTGTTATTTGCCCAATAAATGGCATTAACATTTTTAGATTTAAACAATTTTTTGACAGATTCCTAAAATATTTGTGTTTTCTCTTTATGACAGGTGGTCTAATAAATTAAGCACTGTATGTTTTCATAGCATTCAGTTGGCACGTTTGTTTGAAGGACATTGGGCAGAATGTGGAATAGTGTGTTTTTTTGTCAATAAAACAAACAAAAAAGAAAATTGGGCTTTTTTTATCTGATTAATCGATTAATCAAAAAAAATTATCGGCCAACTAATTGATTATCAAAATAATCGTTAGTTGCAGCCCCACAAAGAATCATGGGGGGCTCGAAGTGTCCATCAGTCGTACCCTTTGAAATCCTTAATTCCGAAGGGCCCTTTGAAGTGGCCAGTTTTGAGCACTTCGGTTTGGAACGACCCTTCAATATGGCGGCCATGATTGTTTTCACTCCGAAGTGCCCTTCGGAGGGCGATATATCCCGTTTGGAATGCACCATATGATGGTGGTCAAAACCTGTCAACAACCACTTAATATAAGGTGGGGGTGTGACTGCTGAAGTCATCCTGGGACGCCGGTGGTTAACTCAGCACTCCCCTAATGTGAAGTGGAACACTGGTGAGATCGTCCAATGGAGTGACTACTGTTTCCAGTACTGTGTGTCGTCTGTTCACAAGCCACCCACACATCCTTTATCTTCTCAGCCGAGAAAAGTAACCCTCTGCTCCACTTCGATTGAGAGTCCAGAAACCTCCAACTCTCCTGAAATTCCACTAAACTACCGGGTGTTCAGCAAACAGGCTGCCACAGAATTACCACCTCATTGGCCATGGGACTGTGTCATCGACCTGCTGCCTGGGGCCACACTACCCAAAGGCCATATTTACCCACTGTCCATCCGGGAACAGAAGGCCATGGAGGAGTACAAAGAGGAGGCTCTCAAACAGGAATCCATTCGTTCTTCTATGTCTCCAGCGGCATCTAGCTTTTTATACTTTTTCTTTTTTTCTCTAATATAGTTATCATTATAGTTATCATTATCGTCTTTGGTGTGAAGGGCCCATGCATGTGCCTGTATATTTTACAGTTCATAAACTTATATACTATTAAATTGAATAATATTATTATTCAAATCTAAACTTAAAGAGCAGGTCACATGGTATTTTAAAGTGTCCTAATATTGTGTGGAGCTACAACAGGGTTAAATGCATCTAAGGTCAGAAAACATTGTAATTTTCTCAGAATATATTGAACACATGTACACATTCAAACAAAAATATATAATAATAATAATGCTGGGTTGTTTCAAATATGGACTAACCCAGCTGTCGGGTTACATTTTTAAATAAAAATGTTAACCCAAAAGTTGGGTTAGTCCATATTTGACCCAAAGTTGGTTTGAAACAACCCAGCATTTTTTAGAGTGTAGGTATACATCACATATTAGCACAAAAACTTGATATTTCGAGCACTCAATTGAAAATGTACACATAACATATAGTTCATATTTCGTGGGCAGGCGGGGATTATGCAAATGTGTTACCCAGTGACGTATACCGGTAACAGGCAAAAGATCCGAAAATATGACGACTCGTTAAGGCGATTCAGAATCGACTCTCTCTTTTGAGAGACAATATCTTTATTTATCATGCACTTTTTTGATTAACAACTTTGCAGATTGTTTTCATTTAAGGATAGCTACGTTATAAACTGCAAAAGAGATATTTTTCAAAAACCCATATGACCTGCTCTTTAAGGAAAATATCAAATGTAGTAATATTAAGACAAATAATTGTTTCCAAATTTAAATAATTGGCTTTTAAATTGTCATTTGTTACAAATTTGGAAAGCACAATGAATATTACATTTAGTGAATGTGAACATAAAAACAATGACAATAAGATATTAATTTCATTAAAATCTTAAATATTCCACCTCAAATGCACTTCTGCCCAGTATAAAAACCCATGAACTAAATAACATAAAATGTAACATAGAACATATGAGTGCCCATAATTATTAAAGAAAAGAAAGTAACCATTTACATAAAAAAACAAAAAAAATCCAGGTATACTGTAATGTGTCATTCTGGGAATTATAAGGTGATTCATGTTTTTAAAACATAAGAGTTACAATATTTTAGAAAGTAACGAAGTACACATTTTTTACAGTATTTTACAGACAAATTTCATTATCTTTTGAAATGTAACTGTTTGCATGATAGTTATCAATTAACAAGCTTTTACTGTACTGTAGAACATTACTTTTTATATTAAAATTACAAGTATTTTACAGTGAACTCATAACTCAATGTTGACAAAATGTGTAGTTGTTAACAGTACAGTTACTACTGTATTCCAGTAAAACATTGCTTTGCCACTGCAGTTTAGTCCTGAGCAGCCGATTGGAGCAGAGACTGTGGGCTTCTTAAGGAAACCGAGCACTAATGATAAAGTGCACTGTGTGGTGTTTGTAATAGATGGCTCTAAAGTCGGTTCATACGCCAAAAGCTTTGCCGCGACTTTCCAGCAGTTAAGAGAACACATTAGCAACTTAGGTGAGTTGTGTTTGAAGCATGAATCATATGTGCAACACTTACTTCCAAAGAAAGCATTCTCACAATAAAAAATGGGATGAACAGAACAAAAAAGTATTTTAAAGAAAAAAATCTTAATCGTTATAGTTTATTTATAGTTATCATTTTTGGTGTGAACAGGTCTTTGATGCTTCACTTAATAGTCTTTAGCCATGTTTCATACTGTATATATTAGGGGTGTAACGGTACACAAACACGACGGTTCTGTACGTACCTTGGTTTTGACGTCACGGTTCAGTATGGTTTCGGTACAGCAGGAGGGAAAAAACTAAACTTTTTTTAAATTAAACAATGGTTTACTGAATAAATTGCTCTTTTATAAAATACATTCAATTATAATTAATATTTTCTTAAGGATAAAAATCTACCTCAGCTTCTGCTCTAAATCATAGGTATCCCTTTTACATTACTATAAGGTTACAATTAACAACAGAGCCCAAACTTAAATGACTATTTATTTTTAACTATAATAATCAGCACTCAAATAATAAAAAAAATGTATGCAAACATGTAAATTGCACATAATGCAGTTTTTAAATGAACCTTTAAATTCTATTTGTTGTTGAAATATAATCATTTACATAGTGGCTTGTCATAACTTGTTTCGTAAAAGATTTATTTAAAACGTACATTAAATAATTAAGGCATCACTATCAGGTAAAGTAAAATATAACGAGTATAGTCTAATATTTCTCAAAATGCCCTTCTCTAGACTTAATTTCTCTAGGAAACTGACGAGCTGTAGACACTGATGATTACACGAGGCATGAGATGTTCATTCATGTTTATTTCGCGTTAAAACTAGTAGTATAAAGAGGAAGGGATGATCGCGCTCACTCGCGCTCCATGCTGCCGTCAGAGCTGAGGCTTCTATACAGAGATCTGTCACGCCACATCAAAGAGTGCCAAAATGGCATTGTCTGAATTTCCTGAAAAAAATTAATGATTCGAACACGTAAAGACGGAAAATTTTCGTCACGAATACGTGTACCGTTACACCTCTAGTATATATTATTATTAAGAATCTATGGCCTGGTAAATTTCCGAACATTTTCGGCACCAATACGTGTACCATTACACCGCTAGTATATATTATTATTAAGAATCTATGGCCTGGTAAATTACCGAAAATTTTCGGCACGAATACGTCTACCGTTACACCTCTAGTAGATATTATTATTAAGAATCTATGGCCTGGTAAATTACCGAAAATTTTCAGCACGAATACGTGTACCGTTACACCTCTAGTATATATTATTATTAAGAATCTATGGCCTGGTAAATTACCGAAAATTTTCAGCACGAATACGTGTACCGTTACACCTCTAGTATATATTATTATTAAGAATCTATGGCCTGGTAAATTACCGAAAATTTTCAGCACGAATACGTGTACCGTTACACCTCTAGTATATATTATTATTAAGAATCTATGGCCTGGTAAATTACCGAAAATTTTCAGCACGAATACGTGTACCGTTACACCTCTAGTAGATATTATTATTAAGAATCTATGGCCTGGTAAATTACCGAAAATTTTCAGCACGAATACGTGTACCGTTACACCTCTAGTAGATATTATTATTAAGAATCTATGGCCTGGCAAATTACCGAAAATTTTCGGCACGAATACGTGTACCGTTACACCTCTAGTATATATTATTATTAAGAATCTATGGCCTGGCAAATTACCGAAAATTTTCGGCACGAATACGTGTACCGTTACACCTCTAGTAGATATTATTATTAAGAATCTATGGCCTGGCAAATTACCGAAAATTTTCGGCACGAATACGTGTACCATTACACCTCTAGTATATATTATTAGTACATTTCCGAACATTTTCGGCACGAATACGTGTACCGTTACACCTCTAGTATATATTATTATTAAGAAACTATGGCCTGGTTTCACAGATAGGGCTTAGGTTAAACCAGAATTAGGCAATAGTTGAATTAGGACATTTAAGTAGTTTTTAATAAAGGTGCCTTAGAAAAAAAAAACATCAGTGGTGTGCATCTTGAGACAAAACAAAGGCACTGACATATTTTAAGAGCTGTTAGTGTAAGTTTCTTTCAATTGAAACAGCTCAGAATCACATTTGCCTTGTCTGTGAAACCGGGGGTAGAACTGTGAAAAATCTAATATCACTGTCTGAATTGCAGTTGTACACCAGGTGGCGTTACTGACCCATGTGGACCAGGTTTGTAACGCTACCGGAAGTGACATTACCAAGGTTTACAAGAGCAAGGCCATTCAGCAGGCGGTATGTCATGCTTGATTATAATGTTTACATCTGAATGCTTCACTTTGCCATGTTCTGCTGTTTGAGCGTCACACGATTCCTTCTGTCTTTACTGATCTCTCTTAGATGGTGAAGGCTGGAGAGCTGCTGGGAATGGCCACATCCTACATCGTCCCAGTGAAGAGCTACTGCTCAGAGCTGGATCTGGATGAAAACACTGATATTCTGCTGCTCAAAGCTGTTGATCATATCTTACAATATGTGAATCTGTATTTTCAAGACGACAGCGATTAAAGCAGAGCTTCTGAACTCTGGCCGTCCAGATGCACTTTCCTGCAGAGTTTTGCTCCAGTCTCGATCAAATCTGCCTGCCTGTAACTTTCTAGTGATCCTGAAGACCGTGATTATTTTGTTCAGGTGTGTTTGATAATGGTTGGAGCTAAACTCTGCAGGAAATAGTGGACCTCGAGTGTCAGAGTCGAGAACCCCCTGATTAAAGCATTACAATTTCAGAGGTACTTCAAAAAAAAAAAAAAGAAAAAAAAAGTAAATCTGCGTGCTATGTTTTCCATTCGGAGAAATACTGCCCTGTTATTTCCATACGTGACCCTCTGTGATCGAGAGGCATCTGCTAAAGCAGTGCACTTTTTGTTTGGTCGTGTTCACCCTTTGTTGCTCTCTATGAGCTCTTCAGAGGATAGTTCACCCAAAAAGGAAAATTCTGTCATCATTTACTCACCCTCATGTTGTTCTGAACCTGTATGAGCTTTCTTCGTATGTTGAACACAGAAGATATTTTGAAGATTGCTGGTGATCAAACAGTTGGTGGTTGCCATTGACTTCCATAGGAGAAAAGAAAATACTATGGAAGTCAATGGCAACCACCAACTGTGCTGCGTCGAACCCGGGTCAACTTCGCACTGCGGCAGCCGAAAATAGTTGAGCTTAACTTCCCTTGGAAGACTTTCAGAATCAGAGAGGAACATTTAAAAGATGAAAAAGAGGAATTAAGGAGAATCAATCAATTTGGAATAAATTATTGATGTTGTGTAAATAATATGTTATCATTTAATCCTTAAAAACGTAACTGATTATTTCAAATGTAATTTAATCTAATTACAAGTACTTGTACTACAAGATTGTGATCTAGATTAGCCTACATGTGATCAGTTACTACCCAGCTCTGGTTGTAATAATGTAATGCATTATTATATGACATATAAATACTCATGACACTAATATTTTGGTCTAGTTGTTCTTTGTAGTGGTTTGATGTCTTTTGTATTTTACACTTAAAGGGATAGTTCACCCAAAAAGGAAAATTCTGTCA
>NW_015548246.1:41935-60409 GCF_001515605.1 Sinocyclocheilus anshuiensis | reverse complement strand
ATTAGGATGGATATTAGAAAGTAGATGACATTTTTTTTTAGTAACACTTAACAATAAGGCCCCATTAGTTATTGTTAGGCTGATGATACACTGGGCAACTTTTTGAGCAATGTTGCCAGGCAACTTGAGGACATTTTGTTTCTTCGTTTATCAGCCAGAACAGAAAAATTAATCGTTATAGTGTAGTGTGGACTTCCCAATTAACATAGAATGAGGACCATAACTAAAACGTTATAATTATCGATCTTGTCATGAAAAGATCTTTTCCTCAAAGTTACTTAAAGCAGGAAAAACATGCTGCGTTAGCCGGGAATCGAACCCGGGTCAACCTTCGCGCAGCAGTCAAAATGTTCTTTTCAATTATTCACATTCAAATATTTTCTCTATTATAGATAACTATACCCTATTATAATGTAAATGTTCATTAAGACCGTTGCACATTTTGAATATCCTACACAAGTACAATTATTAAAAGTTTTATTTTATCTTTGTGCACAAAGTTCGTTTATTATATGCTAATCGTACTTAAAGTGTATTTAGATGAAAAATGATTACACATTCATTTTATGTTATTTGCGGCCGAGGCGGGATTCGAACCTCTAATTGGGTGTATTTTACTCGTCCCGCCTCCCTGGAACTTCCTTCCTTCCTATTGGCTAGTCAGCGCTCTACACCTATGTGCGGCTGGCCTTCGCGTGGAAGGCAGCTATGCTAACCACTATACCACCAACGCCTGCTTGCTAGTACGCACTACAGATGTCACATACTCAGATTCAAAATCACAACAAGCTAAATACATCACGTGAATCTTGTAAAATAGGATAGAATAAAATAAAATAAAACGCGTCGCTCTTTTTGGCGAAATTAGTTGTGTTGAATTCAAAATACGTGTTTTAGCCGGCGGATGTTTTAAAAACGAGTTATTTGTCAGGTTAATCAGTTAAATCTATCAGTTCCAATGATTGATGCCTGATATAGTTACACACAGAACTGCAGCAATGTGTACAACATTATTTAAACAATTATCCAGCATTCACAAGCGTTTTCGACGAGAAAAGACACAAGTACCATGTGGTAAATCTGCGTAGCTGCGGACTTTTCCCAGTAACTCGGGGTTCTTCCTTCATTACACCAGTAGGTGGCGGCAAGTGACTGATGAGCGAGTCTGAATCATTCACTGAACCGATTCCTTCGAACACGTCGATCCATTCAGGAAAATAGCTGGCAATATTATGCAAAACAGTGTGTTTTTCGAGCTCTGAAGCGTGCTAAATAAAGAAGACGTACAGGACCAGGAATAACAATCACTTATCTAAAAAAGCTATGAAAAATGCCTCCAACCTTTTTTAAATAACGTGACTGTCTTGCGTCCAGACAGTTCATCTTGAAGTTCGTTGTCTGCTTAAATCTCTCTAGCTGTTGGTGTTGTTTAATCCCTGTGGAGAAAACGAATGGGAATTTCATTTCAGAAGCACATTACTGCAGTACACCACAGTGTTGGGGGTAATATACTACAAGTAACGCGAGTTACGTAATCAGATTACTTTTTTCAAGTGGACGCAAAGCTGCAATAATTAAATATGTTAAATAATACAAATATCCTTTATGTATTTAATCCCATTTTATTAACCAATTCGCTGCTGACTTTCGGTGATCCAATTCAACCATACTAATAAGCAAAAATGACTCAAGATAAACTAACATTTCTTCTTCTTTTTTATTGCTGAAGAGTTGAACTTTCTTCTTCTGCGTTCTACTGTT
Source organism: Sinocyclocheilus anshuiensis (assembly GCF_001515605.1). NCBI lineage: Eukaryota > Metazoa > Chordata > Actinopteri > Cypriniformes > Cyprinidae > Sinocyclocheilus > Sinocyclocheilus anshuiensis. The sequence continues at coordinate 58,648 of NW_015548246.1, read as the reverse complement.
CAGACATGAATTTACATTTCCTTCAGCCTGAGGCGTTTGTTGTGAAAGGGCTTTTATATTTGCCAAAAATATAACTTCTTATATTAAAAGCAAACAAGCAAGTCCAGCCCAGATTTAAAAAGTAACGCAAAAGTACCGTAACGCATTACTTTCAATAACAAGTAACGAAGTAACGTAATTAGTTACTTTTTTTAGGAAGTAACGCAATATTGTAATGCATTACTTCTAAAAGTAACTTTCCCCAACACTGGTACGTTACACCAAAAACGTTTCATACATTTCGCGCACGCGCTCTAAACATCACGTACGTAACGGAGATTTGCGACGTCATGACGCTAGCCTCCGGAGCGAGAGAGGTGTTTTTGGGCATGATCGAGCATAATAAGTAACGACCCGAGTTCAGCCGAGGACCCTGGAGCGAAGGTGAGTTATAAATTACCTTCAGATATCCATTACAGGGAAAGACAGTGTTTGTAACAGTGTTGTTTACTGATTAAGACGCAAATCAGCAGTGAGCTCGCGCTGAAGCTGAAGCAGGTGAGTCAATGTGTCAGCTGCTATTGATGGATAGATTTATTATTAAACACACGACACATCAATACAGACGTTTGTTTGATTTGAAACAGGCTGGTATTTGTTGTGCAGTGATGTTTACTCTGTAAAGAATCGAGCTCTTTTCCTGCCATGTTGTTTTGCATGTTTGTTTACTTGTGTTGACAGTTAAACAATCTGACCAACTAGCCAGAAGGCAAGTCTTTTACGTTTTATTTATGTATTTTTCCCCCTGAAATTAGATGTTTTTATGTAATTGTAAAAAATAAAATGTATCTCCCATCTTTAAAACCAATGGCTGGTTGCATAAACTGCGTAGACTACTGTTACAAGTCATTTTTTCTTTAAGACTGGTTGTAACTTTTTTAAGTTTGCTACATGAACATGTAAACTGGTTTATGCAGACGTTTAATGGACAATAAGTAAGTTTATACTAACTTATAAGGCAAGTCTAAGCAGTTTATGTGACCAGCCAGTGTCAGGTTCAAACCCCAAAAAGCCTAGAAACCAGAACTAACCAGTAATAAGTCATCTGTAAGATCTGCTATTTTGTTTTGTTTTATTAAGTGTAAATATGCAGCCAAACCCTGTATGAGGATGTTTAAAAAATATTAACTATAATTTTAAATTCATATTTTCAAAGACTATTTAAAATAATTTAATAATATTAAACATCTATTTTTTTTAAATGCATATTTTTTTATTTAAAATACATATTTAAAAATACTTTTTCAGGATTCTTTGATGAATATAAAGGTCAAAATGAACATCTTTTATTTGAAATAGAAATATGTTGCAATGTTTGTGGATTATATAAATGTTGTATATAAATAGAAATGTATTATAAACTGTCCCGTTTGATCATTTTAATGCATCTTTGTTGAATTAAAGTATTATTTCTCACCTTTTGAATCACAGTTAATAGAGCTATGGTTCATGAAAATGTACTTCATAAATATAATGATATAATGTTAAAAAATTTTAAATGTAAAAAAAAAATCCTTAAAATGGCCCTTCAAAAGGCTTTATTTTCTTATATATATATTTATTCAAGTTTGATTTTAGACATTTAAAATTCACACATATGCGTGTATGAGAGTGTGTATTGGTTAATAATGAACCGTCTCGTCACAGGACAGTGGGCCGGTATGTTGCCTGATAAAGATGGACCAAACGGCGGTGGAGGGGTCCAGAATGGCCCCGGGACAGAAGACCCTTCAGTGACCCTGTTCAGAGAATACCTGCGGCTGAAGACCGTCCACCCAGAGCCCGACTACGGTACCTCAGAGACCCTCTTACCCTGTCCTGCAGTAAATAGAAGTGCAATTTCACCTTCTAGGTTTATGACTCGGGTTAACCTTTGCACAGGAATACATGTTAACCCCTACAACGTCTAGAAATTTTGCCTACGCTGGCAGTTTACTAGTTTTAAGACTAATTTGCCCTGAAAGGTGTTGTAATGCATCACCAATGACATCCAATCAAAGTCCATTAGTTGATCTTTGATCAAGTGAGGTGATGATTACTTAATACAGTAAACTAGGAGTAGGTTAATCGAGGTTAGGTTAATCGTAGGTTAATCAAATTTAACCTAAGTTGTTTATTACAGTTTAGATTCAATTTTTGCAGAAATGCAGAAGAGTATTGAAGGCATACTGTACTTCATGTTGTAGAACAAAACTTCAGTGTATCGTCAAGTTAAGTTTACCACAGGCTTCATTTTACTCACAAATTGAAAAAACCCATTATAAATCCACATAGGAACCAGCAGTGAATTAGTCCTCTGGCTTCTGCCATCATACCTGCACCACTCCATTCCAGCCACTGCAGATATTTAGCTTTTACACAGAGTTATGTTTCTACTAAATTTAATGATGCAACGCTTAAATATTTGGCAGCGGCTGTAAATCGCAATAGATGCTAACAATGGATTCTAGTTACACAAAGTGAAAATTTTGCTATTCTGCTATTTATACCATTTAATGCAAATAAAGGCAATTATCTGCACCTCAGTATTGTAGTACATTATAAAACAGTATGCAGTAATAACGTATTGAGTGTAAATGATAATTTTAAGTCAAATTATTAAATGGATGCCACTTTATTGGGACAATAAAGCCCTCCCTACACATACTTTATTTTCAAATTTTTGAGTATTTTCTTTTTCATTTTTTATTGAAAATAAATGATATGAGATTTGAAAAGGGAGGAAAAACAGTTCAGCAAAAGGTGGGTTCGAACTCGGGTCGATCGCATTCAAAAGACTGTGGTAGCGCTTTACCACCTACCCCACTGGAGCTGAAGATTGACAGCCGTCTTTTGTAGTGTTGACTACCCCAATCACACTTTGGTAGGCAGAGTTAGTGTAAATACACACTCCGTAAATATTTAGTCGTGCATATATTGTAAATTGCACATAGCTGGTGCAGCCCTGACCTGGTCTTTCCTGCAAACATCCCCAGAGTAAAGGATGCAAATAGGGATTAAAGAGTGTTTAGTTCAGTGGAATAATTCATGACATATTGTTCATTAATATGGGTGAACAGATCGCAGAACTGCAGTGTCTGGTGTCTTTTTCACAATGGATTGCATTTACATTATTTAGTTACATTACAATTACATTATTCTACAGACGGATATAAATAGAAAACAACTTTTGTCTCTGAAACTGAGGGATAATGATTATATGAAACGCAACCTTTGGTTATCACAAATGCAAAGTTGCTGACTATCATGTCTGGGGTCAGTAAAGTAAATCTGCGTCTGTCAATCACTCATTGTCAGATGCTGCTGTAAGGTTCCTGGAGCGGATAGCAGAGGAGCTGGCTTTACCCATGAAGAAAGTGGAGGTATTGATACTAACTGCTGGATCTGTCTAACTCTAATCATGTTTTTCATCAATCACATCCATGTTGATTTAAACCTGCCTTTCAGGTGTGTCCGGGTCGAGTCGTTGCAATCATCACGTGGGTCGGCAGCCGGCCGGAGCTGAAGTCTGTGGTGCTGAACTCACACACTGATGTGGTTCCAGTTTATGAGGTACTGCTGTAACACGTCAGTCACTGTACAGATCACATAGCATGGGTCAGATCTCACTTAAAAACTGTGTTCCCGTCTGCTTCAGGAACACTGGAAGCATGACCCATTTGCTGCTGTTAAAGATGAGCATGGCAACATCTACGGCAGAGGATCTCAGGATATGAAATGTGTCACGATACAGTGAGTTTAAAACCTGCTACAAACTAAAAATTATGTTAAAGGGGTCATATGACACAAAACTTTGGAGCGTTACAAGCTGTTAAGATCTGATAAGATCTGTAAAGATGCAAAAATTAAAGTCTCAAACCTGAAGAGGTATTATAAGTTAAGACTCGTCCACACCTTCCTAAAATGCCTCGTTTAAACACACCCCCACAAATCTACGTCACTGTGTGGGAAGATTTGCATAGCATCGCCCAAATGTTTACCCAAAGAAAGGCAGCGTAACTTTGATCCTCGCTGTAGTATTGTTGCTGCCGCCGCCGTGTTGTGGGGACGCTGTGTGTTTCCAAATATGGTAAGGGGCGTGACATTTCCGTCACATGCTTGAGGTATTCGGCCAATCACAACGCACTGGACAGCTGGCCAATCAGAGCACACCTCGCTTTTCAGAACGATGAGCTTTGTAAAAATCGACGCGTTTCAGAAAGGCGGGGCATAGAGGAGAAACAATAATGTACGGTATGTGGAAAATAATATGTTTTTTGAACGTTAAACCACATAAAAACACATTGCAGTACACCAAATACACAAAATTTGAACACAAAAACCCCTTTAAAACCTTTGACCTGGTAAGCCAGTGTTGTTGTTGTAATACTGAGGTACTACTATAGTTACAGTTACTGTTAAAGTTTATATTTTTATAAATTGTGGTCAAAACATGAACGTTTTGAGATGAAGTAAGAACATTAGCTTGAAATCTTTTGGAGTATTATTGGCATATATTTTCGATCATCAGCTATGGTTTGGTTGGGCACAAACAAACATAAGAAAAGCATAATAATTTGTTATCTAAATTGGATATGGAGTTTGCTTGTGTATTGAAGTTTTGTTTCTCTGCAGGTACATTGAAGCCATTCGCAGACTGAAGGCGGCTGGGAAGAGATTTTCTCGTACTATCCATTTAACATTTTTCCCAGGTTAGCTCACAACATGGTTTAAAATTTTAGCAACAGACCTTAAATGGGTTATGAACTGCCTCTGTTTTTTATTTTGTACTGTTCTCTGAGGTTCACTTATAATGTTATCAAGATTTTTACATCAAAAATCATAATTTAGAAGTAATAGACAATTTTCCGTCCTGTTTTGACTCCCCTCATCAGAATGCTCTGATTGGATAGGTGTGGAGGATTGTAAACTCGGAAGTGAACACCCACTGCTATGATTGGCTAATAGTTGTGTATGTTTAACAGTGTACATTCCTCATAGATGAATACTGCTGTGATTTAGATTCAAAATGCATAAATAACTCAATATATATCAAACGATCTGTAATAACAGACAAAGCAATAGTGACCATGTCATGAAAACAGTTACTCACACTTGTGTGTTGTGACATTACTGTTGGATCTAATATAGTCGGCAGAGCATCAAATTTAGTTTCAATCTTACTGAAAATCCTGCGTCGAATTGTGCCTTGTTTGTAAACGAATCCGTGGTAAAATAAAGTGAACAAAAGACAAGAGTTCTTACTGATGCCGTCTGGATCTTCATTAAAAATAAAGTTCATCCACTCTTTCGTAATGTTGGGATCAGAGGGAAGGCAATGCAAAGACTGTGTTTTTCCACAGCTTGGCACTGCACAGCATCTTGTTGTCTTCAGAGTATCTTTATCGTTTGGTTTCTGTGTAGACCTGCATGTTTGTCTCTCGTAAACACTAGGCTACATGTGTGAATCAGTGGGCGGGGCTAAACAGGCAGCGATTTAGAATCGGTGGGCGGGGCTACACAGGCAGCGATGTAGAATCGATGGGCGGAGCTGAACTGGCAGCGACGTAGAATCGGTGGGCGGGGCTGAACTGGCAGCGACGTAGAATCGGTGGGCGGGGCTGAACTGGCAGCGACGTAGAATCGGTGGGCGGGGCTGAACTGGCAGCGACGTAGAATCGGTGGGCGGGGCTGAACTGGCAGCGACGTAGAATCGGTGGGCGGGGCTCAACAGGCAGCGACGTAGAATCGGTGGGCGGGGCTGAACTGGCAGCGACGTAGAATCGGTGGGCGGGGCTGAACTGGCAGCGACGTAGAATCAGTGGGCGGGGCTGAACTGGCAGCGATGTAGAAGCAGGTGTTGATCTTCTTCTGCGGAGGTGGTGCTTATCCACACTATTATATCATAGATTAGAACATTCCACAAGCTGTCGTTTTGGTATGGCTTCAATATCTGTTTTATACTACCGATAAAATTTTGAGTTGTGAAACTTACTGGATGTTTTTATAGCACAATGACCTCTTATATGTCAAAAGATCAAGACTTTTGGTTTCTCAGTTCATGACCCCTTTAAGCTGCAGTCACATTAACAATAGTTTGCAGGTGAAAATCATCCATTTACTGTTTTCAATAGTTTCAAACCAAGCAGCATTATGTCAGTAAAATTGAAACATGCAAAATATGTGTGAGGATATTTCGTCCTCACACAAAACTCCTGATCATGTGGATTTCTATTAAAATGACTAGATTTCACCATTTGTGAAAATTTGTCAAGCATGGTAATGTGATCTCACCTTTATTTCTGGATTACGGCATATTTAATTGAAAACATAAATGAAAAGTCTACAAGATTTCTAGTCAAGTGAAAATATGTGACTAGATTCATGAAATACAATGGGAACAAATTTCTCCGTAAATTGATTGTAGAACCGATTATTGCATTGAATTCAATTCGTTTCACGAACACAAGCAGAACAAATTTGTGATAATCATTTGTAAATGAATACTTATGTATACTGTCAATGTAATTTTAACCAGTTTAATTTTAGCCAGTGCAATTTTTTTTATCTACCTTATTTTTGGTTGAATGGATGTAGCTATTTGTAAATTTAATGTGTGGCTTCTGGTCTCATCCACTTCCAGCTATTTTTAGCTATATAAAACAGCTTATTTTGCTGCTTGATATTGCACACTGGTGTATCTTACCATATTATTTTAATGTATTGTCTAAATTATAAACACACTGGTTTGTAGTGCAAACAGTTTTACTGTTTACTGCACTTTGTTATTCTTCACGTTATTTCACTACAGTGACTAATGAACCGTATGTCTCGCACATTCACATAAAACAGCTTGCTTCTGTGTTAAAAAATAAAAAATAAGGTGGATAGTCAACGTGGTAAAAATTGACCCCGAATTGTAGTTAACAGAAGTTTTCTGTATTATTGCACAACATTAAAAACACTTCTGGAAGTAAAATGTGATTTTGAATGGCGTTTCACATTGGTTTTATGCAATGTCTAATTTTCACAAACATGTTTTCCTGAGTTTTATTTGTATACTAGAATTTTAAGTATATAGTATGTATGTAATACCAGTTTTTCACTGGCTCATTGACACCAAGACAATAACACAACCTATCTCTAGACTGTATGTCTGTCCCTCACATCCTCATTTTCATTTGTAGCTAATTAAACATTGCGTAACAAAGATCCATTGGTGCTTTTGTATCTGTTATGACCAGTTCTGCAATAAAAGCCACTTTGCCTACAAATTTATGGTGTTTTTAATGTTTTTGACAGATGAGGAGGTCGGTGGTCACAAAGGAATGGAGACATTTGTGAAGCACCCTGAATTTCAAAAGCTGAACATTGGTTTTGCCCTTGATGAAGGTAAACAAACCTGCAGATTCAGTCTTCTAGTTGTTGTAGTTGCTTTAGTATTCTCAGGTTTTCTCAGAATTGCAGACTTGATTTTAACAGAGTGAGGGGTGAATTCATTAAACGGTTAAACTGCTTTAGCACCACTCTGAACAGAAAGACACAAACTGCGCTCCCTTATACTTAAGCTCATCCGTGAAACAGTGCAGCATTCACATACAATACATTACCATTCAATCTTCATACAATTCTGTTTTTAAACTAAAACATGTATGCACTAATATTAAAGAGAGTTTTTGCCTGTTTTATTTGTTCACAGGTTTGGCAAACCCAACCAATGCCTATACTGTCTTCTACGGAGAAAGGAACCCCTGGTGTGAGTATCACATATGCCAGTAGCCACATTTACTCTGTGTCTGTGTGTGTGTGTGGTAACAAACATGTACTCTGTCCTGCAGGGATCACAGTCCGCTGTCCAGGAAGTCCAGGTCATGGTTCCAGGTTTGTGGAGAACACAGCAGCAGAGAAACTAGTGAGTGTGTTCAGAATGTAATGTGGCCAAACATTTTTATTTTCTGCAAGGACAAATTAATTTGATCAAAAATAAAAACATTTATAATGGTGCAAAAGATTTCTATTTCAAATAAATGCCATTTTTTTAACTTCAACATAGAATTCTGAAGTTCGAAATATCTGGCGGTGCAACTGTTCTCAACATTGCTAATAATCAGGGGCCGGATTCATGAAACATTCTCAAGAAAAAGTCTTCTTAACTGCCATTTTCTTCTTATTTTTCAACTTAAGAAAAAAAATGAATTTTTTTTTATATTCCCAAAAAATCTTCTTAAGAATGTTCTTATCTTTTTTCTTAAGATTGCTCATAAGACAAATCTTAAGATTTCAAATTCTTGAAAAGAAGCTTCTTAAAAAATCATCCTACATAACTTCGTATAGTTAGGATAGCCCCAGACTTGTCTTAAATCCCAAATAGTAAGAATGATTTAATTCATTTATTGGGTTATTTCAAATTAATTGTTATATTTAAGCATTACATTAAAACTATCTACTTATAATACATAGTAGGACTATTAATAGGGATGTGCTCGGGTTTTCTAAAGTGACACACCAACGACTGATAATGTAAACAATGATCGGTCATGATTAGCCTATGTGTAAGGCGACTTTTTGCTGAATTCAGAATTCACTAACAACTCTAAAAACCGAGTCAGATAGGGTGCTCGTTTTTAATTTTAGCCTATAAATACGATATAATCTTTGGCAGTATTTAGCGCATATGAATGTGCCCATACACAGGACGTGTTTACTGTAGCAGCGCGGACACACATACCCAGTGTTGCCAGATTGGAAATGTCCAAGTATCGTACCAAAATCTCAAAATTATAGTATTTGGAAGAAAATTATCGTACACAAGTCAAACGTACAGAATACAGCTATTTATCTAGACCAACAACTTTTTGACACAACCTGCAAATTACCACAATAGATAAATAACTAGGCATACTTTACACCATGTCTACACTGGATGCGAGCAAAATGCGATAGAACCCATTATAATCAGTGACGCTGTCTACACTGGATGCGCCGATTTCGTGTATGAGTATAGAAGCCATATGATTACAACTGCCATCAATTGAGGCATCATGAAATTCTGAAATGATCGTACAATATGGGATTTTATTATTGTACATTGAACAGAGGTCAAAATTATCGTACAAATACGATAATAGCTATATCGGAAGAGAGCTCAAAAACACAGCACAAAAATGAAAGAAACCGATCGCTGCAGCTTAAGACAGGCTCTTTAAAAGTAACTGTTCAAAAACACGGCGCATTAAAAACGCCAGTCAAGCTGGTTGCGATGATAATAGTGTGCGCGCTTATTATGATCATTAGGGTGATCTGCAGGAAGTGCAAAAAGACAATCATTGAAGTGTGAGATTATTAGTGCGTCTTCAGCCATTTATTCATTTATTCTTCTTAAGAAAAAAATTAAGATGTTCTTAGGAAACATTTTTAAGAACTTAAGCATTTTTCAAGAATTGCACTTAAAAACATTCTTACGAACTTCGTTTAATTTATCTTAAGAGTATTCTTAACTTATTTCTTAAGATGATGTTTGTGAATCCGGCCCCAGAAATGTTTCTTGAACAGCAAATCAGCATATCAGAATGATTTCTGAAGGATCATGTGAGATCCTTATAAATTAAGTAATATCTTCTCTTATTTGTGAGGGCACAGCATACAGACGTTGAACTATTAGAAACAAAACTCTTTCAAACTGTATAATAGTTGTATATGCAGTTTTCATGTTTATTCTCCTATTAATTGACAAACTACATTAAATGTGTTTACTATTAAAAAACAGCAATATTTAAAATGAACAAATGAAGGCAAAAGGTTGTTTATATTAAATTGCAAGTAACTTATATGCATTTTAACCTAAAATCATGAAGTTTATTTTATCCTGAAGTCTATTTTTATCCTGTTTCTGATGCATCTGTCTGTGTTGTGTCCACAGCGGCGAGTTATAAACTCCTTCCTGGAGTTCAGAGAGAAAGAGAAACACCGGTGAGCTTCATTCTCAATCTGTGTTCTGAACATCTGGTTAAAGGAGATCTGTTAAACGTGAAACTACACCTGTGTGTGATTTCCAGGCTGAACACCAATGAGTGTTTTACTCTGGGTGATGTCACCACTGTTAACATGACCATGGTGAAAGGGGGCGTGGCTTACAATGTGATTCCAGCGGAAATGGATGTCAGCTTTGACTTGAGAATCCCGCCCACCGTTAACCTGCAGGTGTGTATCTGGACCATTACATGGGATCCGAACACGAGTTCAGTTACACCCCCCTCCCTTTGCAAGTCTCTTTTTATTTATTAAATTATTTGGCTTTGAACTGATTCTTTCGCCGTGTGTCACTTCCGATTCTGTTCACTGTACAGGAGTTTGAAGTGAAGATAAAAGCCTGGTGTAAAGAAGCTGGTGAGGACGTGACATATGATTTTGCACAGGTCAGATTTATTTTTACACACCAAACACAATTCCATCTGGCCTGATCTCACATCTGGTAATTTCATGTGTCTGCCAGGAGACCATGGCCACATACACACTGTAGAGATTCAGGAGTGACACCTACATTTAAATACGGGGGTGAATTATCGAAATTATCGTTAGAACTTGCTCTTGAAACTGCTATGATTTACATCATGCTAACCGTTGCATGTGGCATCTTGCACATTTGGTCTCACTTTTTAATTTTACATTGACCAAAGACTTTTTAAAGACGATTTTAAAGGGGTGGTTCATTGCGATTTCAATTTTTTAACGTTAGTTAGTGTGTGTGTAGCTGTTTGAGCATAAACAATATCTGCAAAGTTACGAAGCTGAAAGTTCAATGCAAACTGAGATATCATCTTTTAAAATTCTGGCAGTTTAATGCCTACAAAAACGGCTGTTAGGGACTACAACGAGTTACTTCCCGGGTTCGTGACGTCACAAACCTTGATAAACCCCGGCCCCGGGAACATGCAACGAAGTGGGCGAGGCCATGCTGCGCTGCTTTAGAGAAGAGGAAGAGAAAACTAGAGGTGCACGTAAAAATCTGTTCATATCAGAATCGCGATTCTGTCTTCTAACGATTCTAATGATTAACACATGTTAGACTGCACCCCATAAACACAATCAAGCCTAGAAAAAAAACAGTGAACCACCCCTTTAACTAAACCACAGAGTCATCGTGTTTTGTTTAGTTTATATTTGGAAGCATGCGCTCTTGAACGGTTGCCATGTCCACTTATTATAAGCAATGCTTATTAAGCGTCTTTGGGTTTGTTGTTTGGGCTCAGCTCCTAAAGTGATCCAGTTTATGGAGTTAATAAAGTAGGCAGGTGCAGGTTGCAATATTTATTTATTTTTTCGAGCAAGATCTGGCAACACTACTGAGTCAAAACCTTCCCTGTGATTTTTTGCACCCCACATAAAGAAAAGACACAACTCCGATACACTTTTAAATACAACATTAAAAACTAGTTCCTCAGTTTGTTTCCATACACATTGCATAGTTGTGGTAAATGCGGGAGTCAGTCTTCCTGTAAATTACTAAACTGTGTGTGTACAAGCACAAGAGACTCATGATTTGATTTTAAAGGTGTCCTATTATGCTTTTTCACTTTTTCAACTTTAGTTGGTCTGTAATGTTGCTGTTTGAGCATAAAAAAGATCTGCAAAGTTACAAAGCTCAAAGTCCACTTCAAAAGGAGATATTTTATTTAACAGAAATCACTTTTCAAAAACTACAACGAACGACTCGTTTGGACTACAACGCATATTTTCCGGGATTTGTGATATCACAAAGATTCCAGTCACAGCACACACTGGCCCAGCTAACCAGTCAAAACACACACTGGCCCAGCTGACACAGCACATTTCGTATTTCAGAAGGCGGGCCTTCATTTGATACAGGAACTATTCGAGCCATTCATGCCAGACTGGGGAGAGAGGTGTTGTAATAATGTAAAATATGTGAAAAAGAATGTGATTTTCGAACAACCTAGTATGAGAGCCTGTTCTAGTACACCCCCAAAACAAAATCAAGACTTTGTAAAAGAGCATAATAGGACCCCTTTAAATCTGTTGCCTTTTTCTGCTCTTCAGAAACACATGGACCAGAATTTCACATCTACAGAGGAGAGCGACCCCTGGTGGCACGCATTTAGCTCCACCTGCAAAGCCATGTGAGGGGAAAAATTTGTTTGTTGTAAAGTTTTGTGAGCCTCTAGTTTTAGTTGAACACGTGCAGACATGTGACTCTATGCATTTGATGACAGGAACGTGACTCTGAAAAAGGAAATCTTCCCTGCTGCCACAGACAGCCGCTTCATCAGGGAAGTAAGTCAATTTCACTTCTGTCTGCAGACACAAACAACCTGACACATCGTCTAAAGAAAATCTAAAATATACCTGAAGATGTCATTTATTCCTGTGATTTCAAAGCTGAATTTACTCCGCATCATTACTCCAGTCTTCAGTGTCACATGATCCTTCAGAAATCATTCTTAATATGCTGATTTGCTGCTCAAGAAACATTTCTGATTCATACATGTTAACTGTATAGATATTTAAAATCATACTGACCCTAAACTAGTGTATTTCATTAATTTTGTATGTTATATCCCTCCGTAGGGGAGTTCCTGTTAATAATATTGTGAATTGTGTTTTTGTAGGAGGGTCTTCCTGCCATTGGCTTCTCTCCGATGAATCTCACTCCCATCCTGCTTCACGATCATAACGAGTATCTGAATGAGCAGGTGTTCCTGCGGGGCATCCAGGTGTACGAGCGTCTGGTCCCGGCTCTGGCCAGTGTGCCGCCTCTGAGCGGAGAAGAGTAGAGGATCTCACTCCTCCTCTCCTGCTTCAGTCTCTCACAGCTGCTTCTGCTCCTCACGGTTCTGAGTAAAGGTGCTGATTTCCACACAAATGTATCTGCCATAACACCAAAGAATGGGCTGATCCCATATAATGGTCACCGTTATGTTTGCTTTAACTCAGGAGCTGCTTTCTTTCAATAACGTCTTAGAAATGCTTTTAAGTCTTATTTGTTAGCTGATATCCACAATTAGGAGCTGATATGAACTGTTGTTTTAATTCATAAAGTGTAAATTTAACACACTTAAATTAGGCAGTTTGTGTCTCATATATGAAAAAAAGAAAATTATTTCAGAGACTGAAACTGTACAGCTGTGCTTGCAATAGATGTATTATATTTTTTAATACAAATGATTTTGATGCAAACGTAGTTATATATACTGAAAATGCGTATGGGTCATTGATTACTATGAGACGTATATTGCACAGTAACTACTATTAGAATGAGTCACATTTCCTGATTTCATGTTTTCTGAGTTTTGAAGTTACCTCAAACCTTGTTTTTGGACACGTCAAAGTCAAAATGAAGTCAAAATGTGGTTGACTGGTGCTACTTTGCCCTCCTGATTAAAAAGTTAATAGGTAGCATATATCAAAGCTATCTGAAGTGATTAGTATTATTATTTTTATTACATGGAGACTGACTTCAAATAATAAAAAAATATGGCTTTAAAGGTTAAATTTAAGGGGATGTGTATTTTTCACCACTTTCCATAGATAGATAGTGATAGATAAACTAGGAAACAAAAATACGTTTTTTACACTATTCATAGTAAAAAAAAAACAGCTTGACTGGAAACAGACAATAAAACAAAACAATAAAACCTTTTTTTTTTTTTAAATGCATGTCACATGTCTGTCAACCATGCTTATTGTAAACAAAAAGCCTCAACATTATAGTATATAGTATATAACAATATAGTAATATAACTCATCATGGGTCATAGGACAGCTTTGTGGGAACAAACACACGTTAAAACAAATTGAAACCCGCCAATTTGTCCATTCCGAGCTCCTGCAGCAGAGCATGTGGTTCCCTTTCAAGCGTTCACTCTACATTACGAAGCATCGCTGTGGGAACTCCTCCCCTTCTCCGAAATCCTGAAACCTTATAGGATAACAGCAGTTCCGTAAACTGGCCAATTGTCGCTAATCTATGCAAATTGCATGCAAATACTGACAAGCCTGTGGGCAGTATAAATGCAGCAAGTGCAACAATTGCCTCAGAATCTTCTCCACTGTCAAAGACGCACCAGAAGATACTACAACTACTTTACAGCATCTGATGGCCAGCGGACCCTCACGAGCACTGCCTGGGACTGGCCTATGCTGAGGCTGCTTCTCTGAGTCTGACTGCATGCGCTGAAACTGACTTGCTGCTGCTTGTTTAGAGGGCTCAGAGGAACATCAGTCGTGGCCTTATGGGGATGAGGCCCACTGCCACCAGCGAGCCGCTGGTGAGCCCACCCTAGTTGTTACTACATCTTCAGCGATTCATTTGAATCATTATCTCTCTACTCAGTCATGTGAGAGATTTTCTGCCTTTTATGCTATAACTGACCTATTATTGCCTGACATGTCTCCTCCTATGCAGGACCAGGCTTTTTAATTGTTTCAATCAGAAATGTTTGTCTACTCTGAATCTTACTGCTCCGTTAAAACCCAAATGAATGAAGGCCTTACAGGTTTGGAACGACATGAGGGTGAGCAATTAATGACAGAATTTAAATTTTCGGGTGAACTAATCCTATGTTATTGACATTTTGTCAACTTGACAAAGCTTTCTGTTAACTTTTTTTTAATCCACAGCAATTTACAAATGTAAACTACAAGAAGCAACTTTATGCTTAACTTTAAACTACAACAACTTTATGTAATCATCAATTCTGAGACTTTAGTTAAATTGAATTCAGAGGAAAAAGTGTTATCACAGTCACGGGTTTGTTTTTTCCCTTCCTCTCAGTGCAGTTTTGGGTGTCTCATACTGCTGATTTGGACTCCAAGACCATAAAACAGATCCATGAAGAGGCCAGGATGGAGCAGCAGGAATATTCAAGACACTCAAACAGCCACGAGCAAGGCTAATTTTAAGCCAGCAATATAGTCATTTAAAAAAAAAAAACCAGTTGAGTTAAATCTATCTATCTATCTGGCTGTCTATCTGTCTTATTTGTCTGTCTATATTCACTAGATAGATATACATATAGATAGATATATACATATACATTCACTAGATAGATACACTGTAAAGTAAAATAAAATAAAATAAGTTATTTTTTTCAGGTTGTTGAAATTGTAGTCAATTGTAAAATTGTAGTCAAAAGTCTGTAAAATCTCTAAATTAACTACTCAGCTGTTACTTTAAGTATTATGACATTAATGAAAAATTGCAGTAATTCACATTTTTATGCAGTATTTTTTTCTGTTTTCTTAAATTACAAATGTAAAATTACAAAAATAGTCTAATACAATAACAAAACCGTCAGATGATAAAATGTCAAATGACTGGCAGCAACAGCTGCAAAACAAAAACCATAATTAAAGTAAAATCTACTTAAGATGAAAACACTGTTATTTTACAGGTATTTCCTGAATTATTATGATCAAACACCTTCACTATAAATAAACAAAACATCAGCAACAGAACATTAAACACTAACAGATCTCTCTAAATCTCAGCATCTTCACTCATTACAAACCAGCTTGACTTTATTTCTTTCATACAAAACTTCTTATCGAGAATTAACAGAGGTTTAGATGTTGATATTTTCTTGAAAATAATAAAGTTTGAAGTCACCGTTGTGGAGATTAGCATTTGTTGGGCTCTTGACCCTTCACTTTTTAACAATAGATTTTCTCCGGCTGCTGTAACTGTGCTTTGAAAACATGTTGGTTTTAGCAAATTTTGCAAGAGAAACATTGATCAGATGAAGTTGGTTACTTATTGATGATTCAATCATCTTGTAGTGGCCTGATTCACTGATCTCATCAGTTTAATCTGTGAGTATATTATTTTGTGTTTCTGTAGCCGTAGAATACTATTGCATAAAAACCTGTCCTGATTTTTACATTTGAAAAGTTTTTAAGTCATTATGCAAAAATTATTTGGATGGGATTATGTGGACAAACAGACATCAAGAATCTGCATGAACCTCAACAATGGTGACAATCGACAATGTTGAGATTCATGCACTGATTCTCAACACCAACTACCTCCTGAGTCAAAAAGACAGCTCAAAACACTTTTTATATAATGAACGTTTAAAAAAAAAACCGTCTCGGTTACGTATGTAACCTTCATTCGCTGAAGGAGGGAACGGAGACGTCGCTTCGAGAGACCAATCTACTTTGAGTGTAACCACAGACTTTACACATATGGAATCCACTTAGGTCTTAGGAACCCAGCCCTCTACCGGTTCTCACAGATTCATCAAGTGAGGGCCTGGCGCCAGACTTTCCGCCACGTCTGGCTGCCGAAGGGATGGAGGAGCTTGACAGGGTCTACAGTACGGACTCTCTGGAGCAGTTTTAGCAAGCCGACACTGAACCGGGGCCTTCAATGCTTCTACCCATTTGAGGTGAGAACACAGGAGGATACTGCCTCCACACGAAGGCTATAGAATCTAGCGAACATGTTGGGGGTCGCCCAGCCCGCAGCTCTACAAATATCTGTCAGCGAGGGGCCACGAGTCAGCGCCCAGGAGGATGCAACACTTGAACGGGCAGGGCACACCCTGTGCCTGATAAGCCAGGGTGATGGCATCCACTATCCAGTGGACCATCCTCTGCTTAGAGACGGCAATCCCCTTCTGCTGGCCTCCGTAACAGACAAAGAGCTGGTCTGAGTTCCTAAAGCTTTGCGTCCGT
>NW_015548246.1:27723-41925 GCF_001515605.1 Sinocyclocheilus anshuiensis | reverse complement strand
CTAGGCACGAATCGTGGACCGAAAATGAGTGCAGGTCCCCTACCCTCTTGATGGAGGCCAGTGCAAGCAGGAGCAGAGTTTTCATTGATATAAACTTCAGCTCAACTGACTGCAAAGGCTCAAATGAGCCCCGCTGTAGTGCTTTGAGGACTAGAGACAGGGCGAGAAGAACACCACTCGATGAACAGGTTCCACTTCAAGGTGTAACCGTGTCTCGTAGACAGT
This sequence comes from Sinocyclocheilus anshuiensis, assembly GCF_001515605.1. Lineage (NCBI taxonomy): Eukaryota > Metazoa > Chordata > Actinopteri > Cypriniformes > Cyprinidae > Sinocyclocheilus > Sinocyclocheilus anshuiensis. The sequence continues at coordinate 41,700 of NW_015548246.1, read as the reverse complement.
GCTCTCGTTGAAGGGATGGTGTCAACTACCTCCTGGGGTAGGTCACCTAGAACCTCCGCGTCCTGTCCAGGGACCAGACATGAAGTTTCCAGAGGTCTGGACGCCCCATCTCTGAGTCAGTAGATCCTTCCTCAGAGGAATCTGCCAAGGAGGGGCTGTCACGAGGAGCATTAGTTCTGGGAACCAGGTCCAAGTGGGCCAATACAGCGACACAAGCAGGACCTGTTCCTCGTCCTCCCTGACCTTGATCAACGTCTGTGCGAGAAGGCTCACTGGGGAAACGCATACTTGTGCAGGCCCCGCGACAAGCTGTGTGCCAGTGCATCCGTGCCAAATGTTCTCTCGGTCAGGGAGTAGAACAACTGGCAGTGAGAGGTTTCTGGAGAGGCAAACAGGTCTACCTGAGCGGCTCCGAAACGTCTCCAAATCAGCTGGACCATGTGGGGATGGAGTCTCCGTTCTCCTGGGAGCACAGCTCGTGACAGCTCGTCGGCCGCACAGTTGAACAGACCCAGAATGTGAATGGCAGGAAGTGACTTCAGAACCTTCCGACTCCAAAGGAGGAGGTAGCGGGCGAGTTGCGACATGCGATGGGAGCGCAGACCACCTTGTCGGTTGATGTACGCAACAGTCGCCCTGTTCTCCGTCCGGACCAGAACGTGCTTGCAAGATGTGTTTCTGCATCAACATCTTGAACGGTAACCGGTGAAGGGCCCGGTTCAAGACACACATGTCCAAGATTGGTCGTAATCCACTGCCTTTCTTGGGTAAAATGAAATCGGGGCTGTAAAACCCAGTCTTCATGTCGGCTAGAGGGACCGGCTCTATCGCATCCTTCACCAGTAGGACTGCGATCTCCACATGCAAGACAGAAGCATCGGCTGCCTTCACTGCAGCAGATGCCACTGAACTTGGGGGGACGCCAGGCAAACTGAATCGCAAAGCCGAGGCTGATGGTCCGCAGAAGCCAGCGAGACGGGCTGGGTAGCGTTAGCCAGGCACCCAGATACTGTGCAAGCAGGACCAGCGGAACCACCGCCGTACCCACAGTGAGGCAGCGAGGTGGAACACAGGGACCCAACTCGGGCGGCTCGTGGGCAGACCGAAGAGGGGTCTGAGTGTGCGATGCAACGCTTACCTGGTTCCACGGTTGGGCAGAGGGTGCGTGAGTAGGGCCTTTGTTGACGGTCTCGAACTGCCCATCTGCTGCCTGCTGGTGACAGAGGAGGATGAGTGTGGTCTGGTGTTGGTCCGTCCGCGACTCTCCGTGCCCTCTTGGGACCCAGAGATAGAGAAAGAACGCTCTATTATTGAGATTTTTGGAAACCAGATTCTCCACCCGGCCCTCCTCCGGGGGAGGGAGAGGTGCATTCACCATCCCCCAAAGAGTAGTTCCCTCCCTCTCTGGGTCGCCTGTCCCGGGGCCTCTTGCTCTTCCGCTCACCGCCAGGTTTGATGGGGGCCTGGACTGGCGGGGCGGCCTGCCTACGCCCAGCTCCACGGCGCCACTTGCTCGAAGCTGCTGACGATGCGGCGCGGGGGTGGATGCAGGTGGCTGCCCTCGGGAACGACCACCACTGAAGCGCCGTCCGCCAACACAAAAAGCTCCCTAGAGCGCATTGAACTCGTCGTCACAAACGAAGATATGGGAGGAACGATGTTATCGCTCGGCTCCGAAGCGAAAAGCTTGTATGCGTTGCACCTGCTACCTTTTTATGCTCACGCTGTGATCAGCGGCAGCTGGATACAATCATCGCATGCCAATGTCCATTGGCTCGTTTAGTTTACACTCAAAGTAGATTGGTCTCTCAAAGCAAGATCCCAATTCGTCGGTCACGATGTGAGACGTAGTGACCGACTGAAAGGGAACTGTTAGATCAGAAGACTGCTGTAAACAATGCAAAACTAACAGCTACCATACTCTGAGATAAAGTAGATTGGTCTCTCGAAGCAAGATCCCAATTCGTCGGTCACGATGTGACACGTAGTGACTGACTGAAAGGGAACTGTTAGATCACAAGACTGCTGTAAACAATGCAAAACTAACAGCTACCATACTCTGAGATAAGACTCCAGATGAGATCAGTGAATCAGACCACTACTAGTGATGGGAGAAACAAACCTTTTCGAAGCTTCAAATCAATTGAACCAATTGCTTTGCAAAATGATTCACTGTTTCGAAGCACTTGAAACACCACACACTAGTGATGCCTGCTTGTCCAAACTGTCTAAATGCAAGAAAACTCAGGCTAAAATATGCATAAAAACAGCTTTTAAAAACCCATTGCAAATGTTTTATTGAAATTATAAAACATTAAATGCCATAACAATAATAAAATACCATTAACTGTATAATATGTTGTTTTTAAAATATTTTATATTAATTTGCAGGGCTTGTTTTGTTTGTTTTATGGAGAGCTTATATAGAGGCCAGTAAGAGTCTATTAACTACTTATCCTTTTAATTACACAAAAGTCTTGTTAAAATATCTACAAATTGATGTAACTGATCCGAGATCAGGTAAAAACCATAGACGCTGGTTCAATGGTTCGTCGCATGGGGGGCGATCTCAATGAACTCGCAGGATTCAGGGGTTCACAGAGATCGCCCCAATGGCAAACCATTGAAATTTTGAAACGTTTCAAAACAGTTATGATGTAACGAAGTCTCGTTTACCGAAATCACGTGACTAGCATAGAGGCCAGTAAGAGACTATTAACTACTTCTTATTATTTTAATTACACAAAAGTTTCATTAAAAATGTGTACAAACAAAGTCCCTTTAAGGCAAGTGATGTCACTCGGCGACCATCTTTGAAACGTCTCTCGGGCATGCAAGTGAAAAAACTAAAAGTTTTTATATTCATAACAAAAGCATTACTTGGCTCTTTAAATACATTTTCTAGATTTTTTTTAGTTTTGTGTAAGAGGATGCGTGCTATTTTGCTATGTCCATGCACTCAATTTTAATGAGAGTAGAATATAGTCAAATCATAAAATGTAAAAATTTTGTTCTCCTATTAATATTTTGTTAAATAAGAGATTACTCAATTTGAGTGTATTGATCATTTGGTAATAAAATTATATTTTTATTTAATAAAAAATAAGAGTTTGTCCGTGTCCCTTGAATGTTTGTCCACCCTGTCAAATTGGGGAATCTGCCCCTTTAAGAAAAGGCCGTCTCCTTTAGTGACATCAGGACAACAGATTTTTTTTGTCTCTTCAGTGGCAGGAGTTTCAACAGCTGATGTGAATAAGTTGGTGACTTTTCAGTTGACAAATTTTCTTCCTATTAGTTTGCTTACTTGCTTTGCCAAAGCTTAACATGTCCACCCTGTCGGCATAAAATATGCCAGAAGTGATTAGAATACAGTATTTTCAAAATATGTAAGTTTAAATATACCAAATTCTCTTCAACAACCAGACTAAATATTTAGCTAGTCACAGTATATTGTAAGCTAATATGCTAATTGAAGCTCAAAATATCCACCCTGTTGTTGTTCCAAAATGTCCACCCTGTTGGCCACTTAGACTTGATAGAGTGGACATAGCATTCATTTGTAGTTAATATTGCTAAAAACTAAAATGGAGGGGGTTAATAAATAAATTATTTTATAATTTTTTTTCGAAGTTGAATAAATGTTTCATGGTCATATTTTGTCATGCTTTGTGTGTTCTGCATTATGTGTCCACCCCGTCATGTGCTGGTCCACCCTGTCATCTTGATATTTTACAATTATATTTGAAATAATAATTCAATCATATCTATATAATCAGTGTGTTCAATAGCTAGGTGTGGGATCAATAATATGCAAACAAAAAACTGCATCTAAATATCAGAAAAAATGCTTGTGCAAATTGTATGAGTTTCTTTAAAAACACATGGTTTACATAAAATCTTTTATGTATTTATAATTTGAAAGCAAACAAATAACCCCGTTTAGGAAAGGGACATCATACCTTTCAGAAAATATAATTTGCATCTTAATTTTGCAATGAAAACGTATTTAACAGTAATATATATCCATGACAGGGTGGACATATCTTATGGTATATGCTTCAAATAATGGCCCATAATTATCTAAAAAAAATGTGTGGGAGCTCAGCTAATATGTTTCTATAGTACTTGAGTGTCTACTATTTATGATATGACAAAGCGAATGGGGAATTAAAACCAAAATTGTGAGGGTTGAAAGGCACTATATGGTGATATTGACCCAATTTTTAAGAAATGGTTTTGAATGAAAGAAATAAAGTTCGGATTGTAATAAGTGAATATGCTGAGATCTAGAGAGATCATTTAGTGTTTAATGTTCTGTTGCTGCCAGTCATGTGACTATTTATTTATTTATTTTTTATAGTGAAGGTGTTTGATCATAATAATTCAGGAAACACGTAAAATAACAGTTTTCAGCTTATTTGAATAATAAGCTTGATAATTGATTTTACTTAAATTTTATGGTTTTTGTTTGGCAGGTGTTGCTGCCAGTCATTTGACCGTTTTATCATCTAACGGTTTTGTTATTATTTTTGCAATTTTACATACATTTGTATGTAATTTAAGAATTTAAGACAGTAAGTTTTCTGTATAAAAAATGTAAATTACTATAATTTGTCATTAATGTCATAATACTTAAAATAACAGCCGAGTAGTTAATTTACAGATAATTTTACAGAGTTTTGACTACAATTTTAAATGAAAGAAAACAACCTGGAAAAAAATCAGTTATTTTCTATAAAATTAGGATTTTTTATTTTATGTTTTATTTTTTTTATTTTTTTTACAGTGTAGCTTAGGCCACAATTCAGCTTATCAGTTATTTCTTAGTTGCATTAAACTCCTCAAAAGAAAGAAGGGGTTGCTGGTCTAGGTACAACCAATGAGAATAATGTGCTCACATATGAATTTGCTGATTCTTGTAGCCACATGTACCAGAACTGCTGCTCAAAATCCTGTCAGCTGACTGATTTTCTCACTAAATTACAGACAACATGAGGAAGTGCTCCAGATACTTTAGCAAGGACTGTATACTGTATTTATAAGAAGGTGCTGCACTGAGAGACTATTGAGACTGTATTAAAAATTGTGCTGTATTAACATTTAAACTTGTTATTAAACTGGTAATTAATTTGGATTTCATTGTTAATCACTGTAAAGTCTGTGTTGTATTGTAAACAGTCTTAGTAGCACATGGGAATCAGTTAAGAGTAATCAGCAGCTTTTTTATTACGCTTATATCCTGTTGATATATATATAGGTTTGATTTATATAACTTTTTGAAGTAGTTAGGTTTTTTAACTTATAGCCAGATTAATATTGCTTTCTTTGCTTCTCACATTACTAAAGAAAATAATGACATTCTTGACACTAGAATATCTCACTCTTATCCTGTAGGGAAGCAAGTGATGAGGAAGTTGACAGAGAGCCATACATTTGATTTGTTACAGAGAGCTGCCTTTATATATTCAGTTAGACAACAATCAGAGTACACCTGTGAAGGAAATACATTCAGAGGTTATAACTTTAAATATAAAAAAATGAAATTCAGTATTAAGAGAATATTTTAAACACTTTATGGTTTGCTTTGGACACAAACACCTCCTTGTCAGGTGACACATGAAATTGAAACTATTACAGCGGGATCTATTTTGTCATATGAGGAAGTAAACTACATTAAGAGAGAAAAACACAGCGAGTATCACAATTTCACAATCATCTTTGATAGCACAAATCAATCCTGACTGGCTTAAAGTGAAGTATAGCAATAAGCAGTATCGGATATTTTGAAAGTAGTTTAAATGAGATTTGAAGATAAAACAGAGTCTGTAAATCATCAGATTTCACCTTTACTTTGATTTTAACGCATTGCTTGTCTGAATTTGTTATACAGTTTGTGAATAATTTGATTGTGTAAATAATATCAGGATTAAATTGTTTTCCATGTGTGCAGGTCATTGCTGTGGACTGACTGACGAGAGACATGTGGATTTGAGACAATTAAATGCTGAGATGATTCATAACTGACTCTGTGGACCAGCATCTGTATCTGCTTTTAGATGAAAACATGGCCTCCAAAATGAATTTCTCTGAAGAACATGAAACAAAGAAAAATACAGTCAAGAGGTGAGAAAACTTGAAATGTTTCACATTTTTAAAGGGGTCATCAGATGCCCATTTTCCACAAGTTGATATAATTCTTAAGGGTCTTAATGAAAAGTCTATAACATACTTTGGTTAAAATTTCTCAATGGTAGTGTAAAACAACACCCTTTTTACCTTGCCAAAAACAGCTCTTTTCAGAGCATAGACTGTAAAAAAGATGGGTGACGCAACTTCACTCACTTCCATTGAAGTAAAGTAAAGCCTATGAAGGTAAAATAATGCCTAAAAGATTTGCATATGCAGGGTAAGAGTTGTGTAAGTGTACATAAGACTGTAATCGTAAATGAAATTTGCATGCGCAAGCGAAGCTTTGTAACGGTGTAAATCGTGTTTCAAGCGTAAGAAAAGTGTCTAAAGCATACGCACAGTTCCATTGAATGATAAATGTGTTTTAACAATGTCGTTCAACCGAATGTATGAAGGAAACTGTTAAAATAACCACAGCAATAACAACAACCTTGAAATAAGAGCGCAAGGTCTATCTGATAATCAGATGCATGAAAGTAGCGTTCGTTGCTTTAGCAAACAGACATCGGGCACGTTTTCAGAATCATCATTCGCCGATGGAGAGGAAAAGTTAAATAGGCCTACTATAGCATTTTATTTTATTGAAATGAGATAAAGAAGTTTTCGCACTGAAAGAGAAGTGATCTCGTGCTCATAGACGTGCCAGGCTATATCTGCAGCTAAACTGTATAAAAAGCAGAATGAACTGAAACGTTAAGACAATAAACACAATAAATAAATAAAATGTATGAATGATGCAGTGCTAATTGACATATCATTTATTACAGTACAGAAACTATAAAGTATATGTTCTACCTTATTCTGTGCAGAAAATGTAAATAATTGTTTGTAGTATATAAAACGATCATAAAATTGGCATTAGGAAAAAATTATATATTACAAATGATTGATTATTGTCAAGCAGTGTATTTGATTTCTTATAGCAAATTCAAAGTAAGAGATAAGAAAATAATTCCTTGTAAAAAAAAAAAAAAAATAATAATACATACATGCATAACATTATTGTATTTGACATTTCTGTCACTTCTGAAATGATGGCTACGCTCCTAGTGTGACAAAATGTTAGCCTATACATAATACTTTTAAAGCTCTTTTTTAAAATCTTGGCTTACATAAATTTCTACATATGCCATGTCATGCCATAGCGTCATTAAACTAGCATCTAACAATGCACAAAAGTGTTGTTTTTTCCTGTAACCTATGGTTCTGTAACCATAAAGGCTGCTGTGTAATTTGCCCCCTGACTAAGCATTTAAAGAATTTAAGGGAAGCATTTAAATGATCCTGTGAATGCACTTAAATAATGCAGAATCGAATCGTTAATCGAATCGAATTTAATTGTAAATCGAATCGAATTGAATTGCTCTGAACTTGCAAAAATCGTTCTTGAATCGAATCGAAAACCTATGAATCGTGAATCGAATCGATTCGCTGTCTACCCAAAGATTCACAGCCCTATTGTGTACCATTAGGCTATGTGTTCATACTGAATTTTCGAGCTGTGTAGTATATTTGTCTTCCTCAACAGGCTATATACGATAAATTAGTTTATTGTAATATTGATGATACTTAAAGATGGCCTAGTACAGGGTTCCTCAATAGGCGGCCCGTGAGAGAAAAATGTTTGGCCCGTGCTAATTTAAAATAATGTGGCATGAAAATTCAAACGCAGCATCAGAAAGCTACATTAACTTACATCGTGTCTACACTGGACGCGAGCGGCACAATAAAATACAATAGAACTCGTAATCAGTGATGCTGTCTTGGATGCGGCGCGACACGACAAATCGCCGACAGTAAACTGCTGACTCGTTCTATTTATAACATCCTGACACAACGTTCAAATGATTTGCAATGCTTTGTCGCGTCCAGTGAAATTAAACATGGGAAAGGAACACCTGGGGAGCAAGACACATACAAAACATGGAACAGAGTCTGACACTAGCCAATTTAAAATAAATATTACTTTTACACAAAAGTTTGGGGTCAGTAAGATTTTGTAATATTTTTTTAAGTCTCATGCTCACCAAGGCTGCACTTAATTGAAAAAAAAAATAAAAATACAGTAAAAGCAGCAATATTTAGAAATATAACAATTAAAAATAACTATTTTCTATTTTAATATATTTTAAAATGTAATTTAAAATGTATCTGTGATCAAAGCTGAATTTTCAGCATCATTACTCCAGTCTTCAGTGTCACATGATCCTTCAGAAATCATTCTGATATTAACTGCTCAAGAAACATTTATTATTATTGCTGCTTCATATTTGTATGGAAAACCGTGATGCATTTTTATATATATGAGTGAGTGAGTGATATCTTTGTTATGGAATACACGTGTTGGTTCGCAGTGAGTTTTTAATGTACAAGTTTGCTTTAATTTATTTTCAAGATCTGAGGTAAAATATCTAGGCTATTGTTGCTTTCACTATGGCTATAAAGATAACGCAAAATAATATTCAAACTCACATTAGACACATAATCATTACCTGAGATTATCACTGTCATATTTTGTATGTTGTTCCTGCTGCTGCGACGTCGCAGAAAATAAAAACCGTTCTTAAAATAAATTCCGTGTGGCTTATTGTCACGTGTCGCTGTCACGGGTGGTTAGGACAAAAACTGGAGACATGGTTCTATCCAACACAATTATTCGCTAATATAGTCTATTTTTCCACTTAGAAGCTTATTTTATGCACCGAATTTCTTGATAAGTAAATAAAATTAATGGTTAAAAAATGCACTTTAGAATCTATATTTTTATGTGAGGATTGATCCTTTCGATACAACATCAGTATCGAAAGTATCGATACTTAAGGATCGAACCGCCCATCCCTACTGTTTACTTTAGCCACGGAACTTGCTGACTAGCACATTATTAGGAAAGGTGATTTGTAAAGATTCATAAAAAAACCCTTATACTCACTTCTTCTGTAGGTGAAGCTGGATCACGAATGAGTCGCACAAAGATAGACGCATTTAGGTAGATCGGGGGCACATTCCCTTCAAAAACAAACATAATCCACTGCGTATTCAGCAGATGTCGGGACTAAATGACAACTGCTATGTTCATTATTACATCCAACAACAAAACACTTCAATCGCTTAGGAGACATTCATGTCTACATGTGCTCCGGCGGTGAAACAATGGCGGACTGTCTACAGCTCACTCAGGGCGGGTCTGTGCTAAAACACCAGTGTCAATCAACTATCGTGGGAGGGGCCTGGGACTGTGTGATGTCACACTGGCAGAAATCTGAGAACGGCTTGATTTGAGAAAGGGGTAATGCTTTTAGGAGATTATAAAGAAAACCACGGGGTGGATTTTTATCATTATAGGGTGGTTGTGTACACACACTGCCAACACACATTTATGTTCAAACAACATGTAAAAGTGCATTTTGCATCCAATGACCCCTTTAATGTTTAGAAACAATAAATGCACAATACAATAGCATTTTCATTTATAGTACGATTCAGGAGTGTGAATCAGATTTACCTGAACACATCGATGTGTCTGTGAGGAAAACCCCACCAGTGGATCTTTCAGATCTCTGCAGAGAGGAAGACTCTTCTGTTGAGTGCAGGTGAAATATTATGTCATATATAGTGTAGGTGTGGTGCGTTATGGATATTGTCACCAGGTGTCCCTGTTGCTGCTGGATGTTTCTGTGTTATTATCTATATGTGTATTGGTCTATTTTATTCTATAATATATGAATGAAAAGAGCACATGGGGCAGATTCCTTTTATTCATAGAAAAATTATACTTTAATCTTTTAACTCTCAAATCACAACAGACTCCTCAAGCGAAAGATGAACATTAAAGGGAGGTTGAAACAGTAAAGGTGTTTCTGTCAGAGCAGTGTGAGATTTTCATAAACAGTTTGTATTGCTGTTATATTTTAGTTTGTGGCAGAATGAATCTCCTGAAACCAGCTGTGTGTCCATGAAGAGTGACCAGTCAATGGTTCCTCCAATTGAATTCAGTTTGGGAGACACATCTGCTGATTTGAGGTGTTGTTTAGTTTACAGTATAAAAAGTATATATGATATTCATTAATTTACTGATGTGTATTAAATACATGTTTACAAAAATATTCAATATTTGTTTAACTACAGTCAAAAACATAAAGGACCGGAATCACATACAGCAAAGAAGAACTTAGGCTCCATTTTCAAGGTTAGTTTTGTGTGTGTGTGTGTGTGTGTGTGTGTGTGTGTGTGTGTGTCCATCCCAACACAATAACCCTCTGGGTAAAAGTATTAAGAAATGGAGAAATCTGTGAAATCCTCTCTATAATAGTCACATTTATTTTCCTACACACACGTAAGATAATTTGTAGGCCATTATAAAGCAGATCAATGACCACTAAAGTAGAGAAGCTGAATCCATATGTAACCTGAACGCTGCACAAAGATGAACATCAATCTAGCAAACAATCAATCCAGTCAAACTTCCTCTTTTAACCTCAGTATCTGTAGACACTGATGTTTGAGCATACAGTGGAAGTTTTTAGCAGGTGTGATATAATTCAGTGACGGTAAATATTATTCATGCCTTCACTCTTGTGTATTGATCCTTTGGTTCACCGTCTCTGTGACTGAATTGAGGTTTATTGTTTGAATATTTACTATGATTTCAGGAGCTTCAGCACAAAATCATCTCTGTGATGAAGAGTGAGTTGAAAAGCTTTAAGAGACTACTGAGTCCAGATTACCCAGAATGCTCTGAAAGAGACGATCATGATGATGAGGGTCATAGCAGAGTCAGAGAGGGGCTTCTGAAGATCACACTGCACATCCTGAGGAAGATGAACCAGACAGACCTCGCTAACACACTACAGACCAGTAAGAGCTCTGGATCAGCAGATTATAGCCTGTGTTTTTATTATCAACCTTCTGTCTTCAGTCACTAATTTTCCTGAATAACCTAATATCTAACATATCAAAGCTAAAAATAAATTTCTAAAATATTGCTCTGCCAATAACACCAATTATTTCCTTTGTTGAAAGAAAAATGGTATATCAAATCATTCTGTTATAACATAGTTGAGAATTATCTTTATACAAAGTTTGGTAAAAAAAAAATCCTGAAAACTAAAAATGTATTGGTGATTTAAAAATAAATAAATAGTTTTTGCCTATGCATGTTCATTCGTGTCTTTTTGTTTATTTTTTTTAAGAAATTGAGTCCCGATGTCCTCTACCAAGGACGTAGCATAACTTATAAATGAAATATCTTTTTTTTTTTACTTTTTTTTTATGCTCTAAACAATGTAATGACATGACAAAATACTAAATTCACAAAACAGTTTTTTCCTGGTAGTCAGGAGGATATTCAACAGGCAAAGTTCTGTATCTAAATGCAAAAATGTTCATAGTTGTTTGAATAAAACAGACTACTGGGGAAAAAATCTGAATACTCATCTTGTAACCATCTTGTGATTATTTTAACAAAAGCAACAATACTCTGTGATGAAGAGTGAGTTGAAAAGCTTTAAGAGACTACTGAGTCCAGATTACCCAGAATGCTCTGAAAGAGACGATCATGATGATGAGGGTCATAGCAGAGTCAGAGAGGGGCTTCTGAAGATCACACTGCACATCCTGAGGAAGATGAACCAGACAGACCTCGCTAACACACTACAGACCAGTAAGAGCTCTGGATCAGCAGATTATAGCCTGTGTTTTTATTATCAACCTTCTGCCTTCAGTCACTAATGTTCCTGAATGTCATGACACATCTAACATATCAAACCTAAAAATCAATTTCTAACATGTTGGCAGAGCAATAACAACAATTATTTCCTTTGCTCAGAACTGATGCCTGTCTATCAACAAAAACTCAAATCCAGGCTACAGGATAAATATCAGAGAATCAGTGAAGGAATGTCCAATCATGGAGACTCAACACGTCTGAATGAGATCTACACAGAGCTCTACATCACAGAGGGAGGCAGTGGAGAGGTCAATAATGAGCATGAGGTGAGACAGATTGAGACAGTGTCCAGGAGACCAGAGACACAGGAGACACCAATCAACTGCAATGACATATTTAAACCCTCACCTGGACAAGACAAACCCATCAGAACTGTGCTGACTAAAGGAGTCGCTGGAATTGGAAAAACAGCCTCTGTGCAGAAGTTCATTCTGGACTGGGCTGAAGGAAAAGCCAATCAGGACTTTCATTTCATATTTCTGCTTCCTTTCAGGGAGCTTAATTTGATACAGAAAAATCTCAGTCTTGTGGATCTTCTAAACAACCTGTTTCTGAGCTCTACAGGCAGTTCTTTTGACCTCAGGGCTTGGTTTTTGCTCTGATATGCACTATCAGCTGTTAGACCTTTTATTAAGATGTGTGTGCCTTTCCAAATCATACCCATTCAATTGAATTTGCCACAGGTTAACTTCACTCAAAGTGTAGTAACATCTACAAGTAATATGAATGCTCCTGAGCTAAATTTCAACTGTCTCAGATAAGGGTATGAGTACTTATGCAATGGGATCATTTAAGTTTTTTATTTTTAATAAATTTGCAAAGATGTTAAAAACTAGTTCTTTGCTTTACCATTATGGTGCATGGAGTGTAGAATGATGTGGGGAAAAAGTAATTTAAAGCAGTTTAACATAAGGCAGCAACATAACAAAATGTGAAAAAAAAAAAATTTATTTTAGCGAAAACAATGTGCCAAAAGTGTAAGCGTGGAAAAATGGAAGTCAGTAGAATGCAAATCATATATATATTGCGTTAGCATGAAGCTGCAGTTTCACAATATATGAATTACACTTACGAGTAACAGTAAAATGCTGCAAATAATTTTTTCTTACGCTTGAAACACTATTAAAAGTGTAAGCGCGGAAAAATGGAAGTCAGAAGCATGCAGATCATATTTATTTTGCGTTAGCATGAAGCTGCAGATCCACAATACATTAATTACACTTACGAGTAACAGTAAAATGCTGCAAATCATTTTTTTCTTATGCTTGAAATGCAATTTACACCTTTACAAAGCTTCTCTTGCGCATGCAAATTTAATTTACGCTTACAGTCTTATGTATACTTCCACAACTCTTACCCTGCGTATGCAAATCTTTTAGGCATTATTTTACCATCATAGAAGTTGCGATTGTCCCAATAGGGCGCGGCCATATTGCACTTATTTGGGACCAGAGTCTGCGCAGTAGCGAACACGGGACCCGAGTCTGCGCAGTAGCGAGCGAAGTGGAGCCACGTCCCGCCTACACTCCCGCAGAGTCGATCGCAAGCACACGCCCCTGACCCTTTTTTAAATTAGCCTGACTGCTCCAATTTTTGTCTGCTGATTGCCGTATAAGAGGCTTGTATTAAAATAAGGTAAATGCAACTCCAATCTCTTCCTGAAGATCCCGAAAAAGTTAGTTTGTGCTTCAGTTCACTCAGAGAAGCTTTCAGTCTCAGCTGTCAATCATGACATCACACTCCTGTTTTTATAGCATCACTTAACTAACTAAAACTAAACTTATTTAAAAAACGAACACTTAACTTACATCAGTGTGATAAAATTACATCAAATGACAAAAACCTTCTTTGAAAACAAAATATTTGAAGTGAAATTATTTTCACTTAGTTTGTGTTACTAAAAAATATCAGATTACTCAATTGTCAAAATAATCAGTAGATTACTTGACTACCAAATTAATCATTAGTTACAGCCCTAGATTAGTTCAATATTTAAAAATACAACTGCATTGTTTTACTTTTTGTAATTAAAAGACAAATATTTTGTCATTGAAAATTTCTTA
>NW_015548246.1:27029-27708 GCF_001515605.1 Sinocyclocheilus anshuiensis | reverse complement strand
TCTAAAGTGGTACTGAACTGCAGCTGAAACGCAAACCATGCCGTTCTGTGCCGAGCCGAGTCGTACCACGCAGTGGAAAAGCGCCATTAGATTACATGGAGAGGGCAGGGTTTATGACCTATACTGGGACCAGCCACCTGGAGGCGATCGAAACACTATGGCTTCAATTTTAAGGACTAGTGCGGTACACTTGTTTCAGGGCAAGTCATTTTGTTGCATGCCACTTTAAATGCAAATGAGCTCTGCTCACCCTGCTCCATTCTCTGAGAGACTGTTTACTAGGGATAGGCGATACCTCTTATTTCATTTTCGATCCGATACCGATATTTTCAACCCCATTATCGTCTATATCGATACCGATAGGCCTACTTCTAAACTAAACTGATCTTTTAAATTATTAAAAGAATATATAATCAGTAATTATACTCGCTTAATATTAGATTTTAAAGCTGTGTTTTTTAACATTCCATAGGCCATTTTTGTTTACACTGTCAGAAATAAAATATACTATAATTGCATTTTAGCCATTTACTGGGGCAGTAACCTCAAAGGTGCAACTATACCCCTAAAAGAGAGCATATTAGTACCATACAAGTACGCATGATTTAAGGGTAGATAAGTTACAAAGGTGCACCTTTGAGGGTACCTCATGAAAAATAAACATGGTGTTACATAAGTA
>NW_015548246.1:22674-26946 GCF_001515605.1 Sinocyclocheilus anshuiensis | reverse complement strand
AAATGATCCGTGTTTGGCTGATAGAATCGTCACACACATCCGATCATCAAGAAGTCTGTTCATCATGTGTCACATACCAGTCTTCTGCTGGGTTTCAGCCGCTGTTTTGGAGAGGATGATGGGTAAAGAAGAGAGTGCAGAGATTCCCAAGACTCTCACACAAATGTTCACACACTTCCTGATCTTTCAGACCAAACTGAAGACACAGAAGTATGATGGGAAATATGAAATCGATCCTCGTCAGGCTAGAAAGACTATTCTGTCTCTAGGAAAACTGGCTTTTGAACAGCTGGAAAAAGGGAACCTGATCTTCTATGAGGAGGACCTGAAAGAGAGCGGCATTGATGTCAGAGAAGTGTCAGTGTACTCAGGAGTTTGTACCCAGATCTTCAGAGAGGAGTTTGGACTGCAGCTGGGGAAGGTGTACAGCTTTGTTCATCTGAGTATTCAGGAGTTTCTTGCTGCTTTATTCAAGCTGCTGTCCTTTTCTGAACAAAACACAGGACTGTGGAATGAGTTCAGGTCACCAATGACCAGTTTACTGAAGCAAGAAGTGGACAAGGCCTTACAGAGTGAGAACGGACACTGGGATCTTTTCCTCCGGTTCCTTCTAGGTCTCTCACTAGAGTCTAATCAGACTCTCTTACAAGGTCTCCTGAGAAAGACAGTAAGCAGCTCTGATATCAATCAGGAAACAGCTGCATACATCAAACAGAAGATCAGGAAGAATCCCTCTCCAGAGAAGTCCATCAACCTGTTCCACTGTCTGAATGAACTGAATGATCGTTCACTGGAGCAGGAAGTCCAAACATACTTGAGCAGAACAGGTGCCGGTCGTCTCTCTGGAGTCAAACTGTCTGCTGCTCAGTGGTCAGCTCTGGTGTTTGTGCTGTTGAACTCAGAAGAAGAGCTGGGTGAGTTTAATCTGAGTAAATATGATCGTTCAGAAGAATGTCTCCTGAGGCTGCTGCCAGTGATCAAAGCATCTAGAAAGATTGAGTGAGTATTTTACAGTGTCTTTGTTTTATTGACTTTATTTTATACAGTAGGCCTGTGTTTCTCTACACTGTTTCTGTACATTTTGAGGCCTTTCTTATTTGACACTCAGCTAAAATCACAGAGAGCTCTACTAATGAACTGATGAGTTAAATCAAGAGTGTTTAATAAGAGAGATTCATCCAAACTGTGCAAAGTTGAGGTACCTTCAGGAACAGGGTTGTTACTCTCTGATATTACAAATATTACATTGGGATCATCATCAATCACTTAAAAGTTGCATTCAGGTTTGTTGGAATAAATGAAAATAATTCAATTTCAATCTAATAATTCATAAGTATAATAATTCAAATTAAATGATTAAAAAACGTTATTAAAACTTTATTATTAAAACTGGGGAAAAAGTTAAATATCCTTAGTCAATGCCACTCGAGGAACAACAGATGCATGTAATCATGTGACAGCCATTTATGGTGCTGCCATTTTACTTTATTTTTTCTCCAGAAAAATTTGTTTAAAAAAATATAAATATATTAACATGGATAAGGCTAGCTTGTATAATTTCATGACACTTTGTTTGTACATCAGATATACATGTGCAGAAATCTTCAATAACATTAACCATGTTTAATTTGACAACATTCAGTACTTTCCTGATTTAACAAACTATTGTCTGGTTAATAAGACTGAGCCTAAAATGACAAGTCAACAAATCATCTGATGAATGTTGCAAAACAAAAACCTATACAACACTAACAACTTTACACAAATTCCCAAGAATATGGACTCATTTTAGCATCAAGTGAGGACTCCAGTTGGGGCATTAATTGTAATCTAGATTAACCTGTAGCCTTTATTAACAAGTGTTTGTACAGCACAAGTTGATCTTTGGTTGACCAATCAGCAGAAAGGTGTGTTTCATGACTGCCTACATGTGGAGATCAAATATTAACCATTTTCTATCCTGAAAAATAAAATGGAAAAATCAAGCCAAATTCTGTTCTTTTTTATTTTTATTATTATTATTATTATTTTAATAAAATGAAAAATGTGCTGCTTTCTCATTATGCTGCTTTCAATATTAAATCAGGAAAACAAATGATCAGAATGTACACGGTCTGTACAGCTCCACTATAAGCAGGCTGAATACAAATTAAAATACAAAATCTTCTTCAGTAGTTAAGGTTAAGACTCAAGTAGTTTGGGAATATTTATGGGAATATTTGGGTCCTGTTTGTTGAGTCAAATCTAAAGTAATTTCAGTTTGAGTCTGAAGTCTATTAAAATGGGACTTGACACTGAGTCACTCCCTGTGCCTGGTTTAATAATTGATATCTATAATATGTATTACATCTTCAGCAATTACATTGGACACATGAGTCAAGCACTAATAACTAATTTTTAATTTTCTGTATATTCTCTGCAGTCTTTCAGGCTGTTTTATTACACAGAAAGGCTGTGCTGCTCTGATTTCAGCTCTGAGATCAAACCCCTCACACCTGAGAGAACTGGATCTGAATGATAATAAACCAGGAGATTCAGGAGCGAAGCTGCT
This sequence comes from Sinocyclocheilus anshuiensis, assembly GCF_001515605.1. Classification (NCBI taxonomy): domain Eukaryota; kingdom Metazoa; phylum Chordata; class Actinopteri; order Cypriniformes; family Cyprinidae; genus Sinocyclocheilus; species Sinocyclocheilus anshuiensis. Next base: position 24,395 of record NW_015548246.1, on the reverse strand, counting down.
CTCTGCTCTACTGGAGGATCCACACTATAAACTGGAGAAACTAAAGTGAGTCTCATCACATCTCAGTAACTATAAGGTTTGGAGTAAAAAGTAAAAACTCAGATGCGTTTTCTGTAGAAGTGGTTTTGTTTGCTGCCCTCTTACCCTTAGTTCAGACCCTTTAAACCAGGGCTGTCCAAACTCGGCCCTGGAGGGCCGGTGTCCTGCAGAGTTTAGCTCCAACCCTAATCAAACACACCTGAACCAGCTAATCAAGCTCTTACTAGGCATACTAGAAAGGTTGGAGCTAACCTCTGTAGGACACCGGCCCTCCAGGACCGAGTTTGGACAGCCCTGCTTTAAACTCTCAAGCATGCTTCCGGACAAATTTGGGCAAAATTTTTATTTATTTATTTTTTTAATAGTTTCCTTAATCTGAGCGGTTCAAGACTTCGCTACTTTTCCTAAGTGTGCCACCTGAACACACACACACACGCAATAAACATACACACATGGTCACGGTTCGTCGGAGGGAGACGAGGAGATGACTTTCACAAACTTGATTTTTAATAAACAAAACCACGTTTAAGACTCAACAAGGAAACAAGAGGAAGACTACACATTTATACTAAACTTAACGAGGGACTAAATTAAACAAACCTGAGAATCCTGGGGGGCGCTCTGGAGGAGCGGGCACTTGAGGGTGCTCTGGAAGAGCAGGCACTTGAGGGCAGGGCGCTCTGGAGGGCACTTTGGAGGAGCGGGCTCTGGAGGGCGCTTACGAGGAGCGGACACTGGAGGGCGCTCTGGAGGAGCGGGCACTGGAGGGCGCTCAGGAAAGCGCTTTAGAGGAGCCGGCTATGGAGGGTGCAAGGCTGGTTAACGCGGGGGAATCAGGAGACGAAGGAGGGCTGGACGGGACCAGCGGAGATGAAGGAGAACTTTTCAAAGATGATTCCAGGGCGAGGAAAGGAGCCGAGAACTCGGGAGGCAGCGCCATGTCCAGGAGCGCTAAGTCAGCGATGGGCTTGAGACAGCGGCAGCCGGTGGGCTGACGACTAGGGCGGAGCTTCGGAGGACAGTGGGGAATTTGGGGTTGGGCAGGCGGTAGATCAGGAGCCCTTCCTGGGCTATACTCGGGAACAGAAGCCCTTCCTGGGCTGAACCGGGGAACAGGGTAGTGCTTACGTGGTGCTGGCACTGGAGGGCGCTCTGGAGGAGCAGGCACAGCAAAGCGCTTTTGAGGAGTTGGCACTGGAGCGAGTGCCACATGAACGTCCGGCGGGCTTGACTTCCGAGCGGCCGGCCATCTTGACTGGTGAGAGCCTGGGCTCCTGGGCTGAAGACTCCGGCGGAGCTTCGGAGGACCACAGGGAATTTGGGGTTAGGCAGGCGGTAAGAGCCGTTGGAGTGGTATGTGGAGGTTTTCGGCATGGGGTGAGCTGGGGAGACGCGGTGCATTCCAGCGGGAGTTGGATGACGAGGCTTGGGAAGTTCCTTTATTTCAAATTCGAAGTCTGAACCATTTAAGAACAGCACGAGATTAATCAGCTCGCTCAGGGGAAAGTCACACACTGAAAGATCGCAGCGGATTATCTCGTCATCCAACCCCAGCAGAAAGCACGCACCTAGAGCGGCGTCGTGCCAGCTCACCCGGTTAGAGAGCTCGAGAAAACTCTCCACATATCGCTCCAACCTCAGACACACATTTATACTAAACTTAACGAGGGACTAAATTAAAC
>NW_015548246.1:20298-22343 GCF_001515605.1 Sinocyclocheilus anshuiensis | reverse complement strand
AATGACTGATCTTTATTTTTATTTTTTGTGCCACTCAGCCACTGTGTGCACACACACACACACACTTCAAAGTCAGATCAAAGTCCTACTGCAAGATTTGTTGATGAAAATGAAAAAAAAAAACTCGTTAGGTTTAGTGTTTATTCTTATCTGTTTGGCACCATTTGCTTCCATTTTTCTTTTTTGAGTTATTGATTTTTTTTTGTTTGTTAGAAATAAGTGATTACTCTGTCTCCTACTTTTTCTTTTCCGTATAACATGGTCAGATTTGTCTTTACGCATATTTTGGCATCTTTGTATAATCTCACCCAGCACAAATGTTTTTTTGTTTTTTTTAATTCTACACTTCTAACTTATAAAATCTAAAACTTAAGTGGTTAAGTTCATTACAACAATGGTTTATAGATTTCAGCCTATATGCAGCCATTGAGTACTACAACCATATACTGGCTATTTATATTTTTGATATTTTTATATTTTTATACCATCACCAGATGTCACCAAACTCACCAAAATATTAGTTTTTGGCTGTCTGGAATGATTTTTTACTGGAATGATTACTTACTAGAACTTACTGGAATGATTTTTTTTTTCTTTTACTGAAGTATAAAAAAGATTAAATATAACATAAAATAAACATATTTTACATACAAATTTTACTTTTAGAGGTAAATAAATAAAAAAACACCAAAAATCACAAAAAAAACCTGCATAAATTGATATTTATGATATTGATATTATGTTTTTATTTTTATCGAAGACAGTGATATGACATTTATTTAAAAACAAAAAAAATTGGGATCACAGCTTAGACCTTTATGCCCAAATTTGTCCACGAAGGACAAATTAAGGGCTGCTATATGAAGAATGCTTGGTTAAAATAAATAAATACATTTAATTTGCATCTTATTAATTGCAATATTTTGATGGAGCCTTTTTTCAAAACCAGAATTATAGTGTTTTTCTTTAATATCACAGCTCCAGTGACTGCTAGAATCTAGAAGTGCTTCTCTCATTACTGCACACCAGTATTAGAGTACAATCAGGCTAAAGACACGAGTCCCCTCAGAGTTTTCAGCCAAATTAATATTGAATGCAACTTCCAAAGAAATATAGAAAAATATAGAAAAATATGAGGTGGCAAGGATGGACTTTTATCTCACACTCGAGGTTAAAGTCTCACCAGTATGGGGCAAAAGGTCCACAATATTGATAAAAATATTTAAACTAAAGTAATATGTTTTGCATAATATCTGTTAATTATTGCCTAAAACAACCCCTTCAGCAATGTTTGTACCATATTCTGCTCTGATAAAACAATTTACTTTTATTAACTGAGTACATTGCAAAATGGATTTATAAAAAAACAAAAACAAAACAGGAATTTTACATTATAAAGAAAAAGATTGTAAAAGATTATTACACTGCTTGAATATCCCATAGTAACTTAAAGGGATAGTTCACCCAAAAATTAAAATTTGGTGTTTATCTGCTTACCCCTAGGGTATCCAAGATGTAGGTGACTTTGTTGGATATTTTTAACTCAAACCGTTGCAGTCTGTCAGTCGTATAATGTAAGTGGATGGGAATCACGGCTTTGAGAGTAAAAAAAAAACATACACAAACAAAACCAAATTAAACCCTGCGGCTCGTGACGATACATTGATGTGTGAAGACACAAAACGATCGGTCTGTGCAAGAAACTGAACAGTATTTATATAGTTTTTTACCTCTGATTTTCACCGCAATGTCTGAACTGTCCTGAGCGCGTTCGCGTCTTCTTCAGCCTGCGCGTGAAGTGTCTTCTTCTTCTTCTTGCTTTACGGTGGATCGCAGACTTATAAGTGCATTACCACCACCTATCTCTCAAATGGACCATTGACACTCCTAATTGAGATTGTAGATAGAGTGTCAGTGGTCCATTTGAGAGATAGGTGGTGGTAATGCATTTATAAGTCTGCGATCCGCCGTAAAGCAAGAAGAAGAAGAAGAAGACGCCTCACGCGCCGGCTGTCGAGGACGCGCTCAGGACAGTTCAGACATTA
>NW_015548246.1:0-19256 GCF_001515605.1 Sinocyclocheilus anshuiensis | reverse complement strand
AGACCGGTCTCTTCCCCGTGCATGCACGCTGGTGTCCTCGTGGGTCCAGGAGGGGTGCGTAGAGGGACTCCAGTGCCGCCAGAGTCGTGAGCTGCCGGACCCGCGGTCCGGACGAGAACCGCACCTGTTACACGGCCGTCAGGCCAGGATGCCGGGCTGTCTAGTCCCTTCAATTCCCCTTTTTCTGGACACTGTTTATTTTCTGTTAATAAAAGCCTTTCCAAGGCCTGACGCCACACCCACTGTGTCTGACGTTTGGTCGTCCCGCCAGAGTGATATATTTTTAAAATTAAATTTTTTACCCCAAATATCATCCTTGTCATATTCTTCAGTTACTGAAAATCTGTTGATTTAATTAACTTGAACAAAACTGAAAACATTAACAAGACCTTTGTTTCAAAACATAAGTCTGTACTTTTAATGATTCTAATTTGTCTATAATAATTTTAAATGTGCCTTTTACATGGGTCCATCTTTAGCCCCATTGTAAACTACCACACACGCCACAGAATATAAATGATCAAATAAAATTATTATAATTATATATAAATTTTAATGTATGTTTGTAAATACACTTACATACCCTGAAAAAACAAAGTGCATAAGTATAATCCAAAATAAAACATACTGATAAATAATTACAAAAATTTTAATTGACAAATCTTTCTCCAATTCATGAATAACAGATTTACATATACTCAGTGTCATGAAGACAAGACTAGAATATTTTAATCTGTTTGAAGAGTATTTATATGAGTATTTATAGTATTTATAGAGTATTTATTTGAACAGCATTCATAAATGCTACTTTCCCTAATTCATTGTGAGAAAAAAAGTAGAGTGATGTCTATTTTACAAATATACATGCCCTCTCAACGACCCCACAATCTCAAAAAACACCAGAGTAATATGTCATAGTTATACTATAATCTTACTCTTAATATTTTAACATTACTGCCTATATAGTACTGCAAAAGGTTTGAAGAATGAAAATGATAAACTAGTTCAGTATCGGGAATCATGTGAGTAGAGTGCATTTCAATTAGTTTCTTAGCTTGTGCTTGTGCTGGCAAGTTAAAATCTCTATAGCACTGATCCTGGTGTATAGAGAAAATAGTGCTCATACAAACACACACACACTCTCACCCTAAAACTTAAACACAATCTCAGAGATCATTTATGTTCTTCACTCTCTGCAGGCTGTGGAAGTGCGGTATTGGAGAGGAAGGCTGTGCTGCTCTGATTTCAGCTCTGAGATCAAACCCCTCACACCTGAGAGAACTGAATCTGAACTTTAATAAACCAGGAGATTCAGGAGCGAAGCAGCTCTCTGCTCTACTGGAGGATCCACACTGTAAACTTGAGAAACTACAGTGAGTGTTATTATATTATTGAACACAAAAACTGTGTGAAAATATTGTCAAACATAAACATTTAATGTTAAAGGGATAGTTCACCCAAAAATGAAAATTCTGTCATCACGTTACTTATCTTCAAGTCATTTCAAAACAGAATGACTTTCTTCTGTGGAAAATAAAAGAAGATATTTTGAGAAATGTTTTTGTCCACACATTGGAAAGCAGTGGTACCAAAACTTTGGTTGCCAACAATATTCAAAATATCGTCTTTTGTGTTTCACAGAAGAAAGAACCTCATACAGGTTAGGAACTACATGCAGGGAAGGAAATTATGACAATTTATATTTTTGGGTGAACGATTATTTTAAAAATAAAAATGTAAATGATTGAATACAATGATTATACTGAATGTGTCCAAAACAAATGTATGTTTGTATATACACTTATAGACCATTGTGTCAGGGCTCTGCCCTGGCAGCTTTTTCTGTATTGTCTTTGTTTAATGTGTCTTTGTTTGTCTTGTGTTTTCACACATTGTTTTGTCTTTGTTTATGCTTGCCATGTGTTCCTGTGGTCCCACCTCCTTGTTTCCCTTGGTCAAGCCCACTTGTTTAGGCCTTGTCTTGTCCTTGTTTCTGTAATTGGGCTCACCTGTCCCTTGTGTACTTTCCTCCCTTTATATTGTGCTGTTTTTCCTCTTGTGGTGGCTGGTTCGTCTTGTGCCATAGAGACAGTTACTGACTTACTGCTCTATATTCCAGTCTTGCCCTGTTATTGTGTATCCTTGTTGTAGTTTTTGCTCTTGATTTTTCTATCTTCTGATTTTGGTTTTGTTCTTTAGTATCTTGCTTAAATTTACTTGTAATATCATATTTAGTTGTTCATCAATCTTGTTTCTTCTCTGAGCTGTTAACTTTAGTTGTTTTTAGTCTAAACTTAGATATTTCCATTACGTTTGTTTAGTTTAGTTTTGCTTTTCTTTTTATTTTATTTTTCCCCCCTTTTGTACATAATGTTGTTTCTCTGTGTGTTGCGCTGAGTAGTGGTGTTGTGTGGTCTTGAGTGGTGTTTTCTTGTGTATCTGTGTGTGTTTGTGTGTTCCCTCCAGTCCTGCTCTACCAGCCTGAGACTCGCTGCCTGTTGGTTCCCCAAGGCGGCCTGCTTACCAAGCCTGGTCAGGGCATTGATCTCTCCCTGCTGGTTGGAGCTGTCCCAAGATTGTCCACCCCTGTGCTGTGAACTTGTGTTTTCAATAAATCTTGTTTCACTCACTCTGCATTTGGGTCCCTTCCTGTTGACCGTGACAGAATGAACCAGCCAAGTCAGGACCCAGCAGAACAAGTCTCAAAATCCTGCCCCCCGCAAATGCTCAGGAGAGACTGGCCCGCCAGCAAGGCCTGGGAGCACTTCGTCAGCAGGGGCTGGAGGTGAGGGCCTTTGCCCAGTATTTTTGGACCGTGTCCAGGGGCCTGGAGTATGATGATGCAGCCCTCAAGGAGGCCTTTAATATCTGCCTGGATGACCCTCTGCCACAGTGGGAGATGGAGCAACTGAGAATACTGGACTTGTGGGACTTCTCCAACTATTTGTACCACCGCAAGGATTGGCAGATACTTACACCACCAGAGTCCACATGCTGTGATCACCCCATCCTCCCTCCCTCGTCGAGTCAAGTTCCCGATCCTCTTCTGACTCCAACGATGAAACGGAGGTTGAGAAGGAAGAGGGCGGCTCAGACTGTTGCAGTCATCTCTGAGTCCACAGAGTCAGCTGAGGCCATTCCAGTCACTCCAGAGTCAGTGATTGAGTCTGTACTTGCAGCCCCGGAGGGCAGTTCAGCAGCCCCCGAGGGCAGTCAAGAGCCAACTCCCGAGTCTGTTCCAGTAGTCTCGGAGGGCAGTCAAGAATCTACTCCCGAGTCTGTTCCATTAGCCCTGGAGGGCAATTCAGCAGCCCCCGAGGGCAGTCAAGAACCAACTCCCGAGTCTGTTCCAGTAGTACCGGAGGGCAGTTCAGCAGCCCCCGAGGGCAGTCAAGAACCAACTCCCGAGTCTGTTCCAGTAGCCCTGAAGGGCAGTTCAGCAGCCTCCGGGGGCAGTCAAGAGCCAATTCCCGAGTCCGTTCTAGTAGCCCCGGAGGGCAGTTCTGCAGCTCCTGTGGAAGGTCAAGAGCCAGCCCCTGAGCCCGCTCCTGTGTCGGCTCCAGCCCCTGAGTCTGCTTCAGTCCAGAAGCCTGTCAACCCAGAGGCTGTAAAGTCTGCTCCAGTTCTCCTAGAACTAGTAGAGTCAACTGTAGTCATTCAAGAGTCAGTCAAGTCAAGCCCAGTCACTCCAGAGTCTAAGTCCTCTCCAGTTCTTCCAGAACCAGTCAAGTCCATTCCAGCCTCTGAGTCCGCTTCAGTGTCTGCTTCAGACCCAGTGCTCAGCCCAGAGCAACCTCGTAAGCGGAGGAGGAAGAGGATTCGTGTTTTACAGTCCACTGTTATGCCTGCAGCCCCGGAGGGTGCTCCAGAGTCACCTCCTGAGTCTATTCCTGCAGCCCCAGAGGATATTTCAGCTGCCCCCGAGGGCGCCCCAGAGTCGGCTTCTGAGTCTCTTGCTGTAGCCCCGGAGGGCATTTCAGCTGCCTCTGAGGGCGCTCCTAAATCTGTTCCAGCAACCAAAAAAGGCATTCCTGTTTCAGCCCTGGAGCCTGTACTTGACTCAGTTCCAGGTCAAGAGGCTGTCTCTGTTAGTCTTGTCACAACCACAGAGGCAATCCCAGAGTCATCTGCACCATCTGTCAAGGCCACAGAGACCATCTCTGAAGAGTCATTTTGTCCTGTGACTAAGGTGACAGTGTCTGAACCTCCTGTTTTGCCCAGAGAAGCTATTCCTGCAAGTCATGTCATGCCCACAGAGCCCAGTCCAGCCAGTCATGCCATGCCCAAGGACATCATCCCTGAGCTGCTTGTCCTTCCCGTTATGGCCAGTGAGGCCATCCTCAAGCAACCCGCTGTCACTGGCCAGGCCATGAATGCCAGTTTGAAGCAGGCCACTGTTTCTGACACAGAGGCCATTCCGAGCGGCCAGGTCTCACTGCCACAGGCTCAGAATCCGCTCCAGTCCTCCAGTCTTTAGAATCAGTCTTGGAGTCCACGGCAGTCCCAGACTCAACTCTAGCCTCAAAATCCACCCCAGATTCGTCTCCAGTCCCAGACTCTGCTCCAGTCCCAGAGTCCCTGGAGTCTGCCTTAGAGTATGCTTCAGTCCCAGACTTGGATCCACTCCAAGAGTTTACTCTAGAGCTAGTCCCAGTCCAGGAACAGCCAGAGATCATTCCAGAACCAGTCTCAGTCCAGAAGCAGCCAGAGTCCTTCTTCGAGCCAGTCCCAGAGTCTGTTCCAGAGCCAATCCTAGATCCAGAATATGTTCCAGAGCCAATCCAAGACCTGCCAGAATCCTCCACCCACTCGGTCAGTCTTGTCATAGGCAGGGAGGCTGTCCCCTTCCTGCTCCCCAAGCACCCTGCCCTACTCCACGATTTTTAAGCCATCATTGGTCAAGCCAGTCAATACCCGCAGATACACTACTTCCATCTCTCCAGCTCCGCCTTCTAAACCAAACACTTGCGGTTCTCCCACCCCACCGGCAGCCTTCCACTCTGCCCTGCCAGGCTACAACACTAGATTTATTCCCACCCTCCCCACCCCCTCTCCTGTGCTGCATGGCTCCGCTATGCCTGCTCCCTTTAAGTCTGCCCAGTTCATATCCCCTTGGTTCCCTGTTGTCACCACCTCCCAGGACTGGTTTGGACGCCAGGAGGCGTCCATTGGGAGGGGGGGTACTGTCAGGGCTCTGCCCTGGCGTTGTAGTTTTTGCTCTTGATTTTTCTATCTTCTGATTTTGGTTTTGTTCTTTAGTATCTTGCTTAAATTTACTTGTAATATCATATTTAGTTGTTCATCAATCTTGTTTCTTCTCTGAGCTGTTTAGATTTTATACTTTAGTTGTTTTTTAGTCTAAACTTAGATATTTCCATTACGTTTGTTTAGTTTTGCTTTACTTTTTATTTTATTTTCCCCCCCTTTTGTACATAATGTTGTTTCTCTGTGTGTTGTGCTGAGTAGTGGTGTTGTGTGGTCTTGAGTGGTGTTGCCTGTTGGTTCCCCAAGGCTGCCTGCCAACCAAGCCTGGTGCTGAGAACCGAATCTCTGATACTGCCTGCTTTGAGCCCCTTCACTCTGCGTGCATGCTCTGCTGTTCTCTGCTCTGGTTTTCTCCCCATCCTTTCGCACAGATTTGACCAACGACTGAGACTGTCTACCTGTCAGGGCATTGATATCTCCCTGCTGGTTGGAGCTGTCCCAAGATTGTCCACCCCTGTGCTGTGAACTTGTGTTTTCAATAAATCTTGTTTCACTCACTCTGCATTTGGGTCCCTTCCTGTTGACCGTGACACATTGAACAAAAAAGTACATAAGTGTGAGCCAAAATTAATTACATTTGCAGTAATTAATTGGCAGCAGCTTCACATATAAAGTACTGTACATGTTTTTTTGCTGTATATAGAATTGTCCTGTAAAATACCTGCAGCATATTTGCCTGTAGTTTACTGTAATTTTACAGTTCTTTAGCCACTTTACAGTGTTACTGTAATTCACTAAATTAAACATACAGATACATAATTACAAAAATTACATACAGATTGACAAATATTTCTCCAATCCATGAATAACAGATATACATGTACCCAATAGCATCAAGTCTTAAATATTTTTAGTCTGTTTGAAGAGTATTTAAGGGGAACAGCATACATAAATGCTACTTTTTCTGCTGTCAGGTATTCACCTCTCACACTTAGATTTATCTTTGAGCAATTGATGTTATGCATTTATTATCTCTGAATTGGATTCTTATTGTTTAATTATGTAATTAGCATGATACATTCTTACTTGACAAATAAAATATTACATCTGATTTATTCTGAACACTCCTGAACTCATCATGACTAGTAGATCATGTGGAGGCTGATGTTTCCTCAAATCTGTGTTCAGGATAGATCAGACTAAAGGCTCATGGATGAATGGAGCAGTAGGAACATCATCGGAGACCTTTTGATTTCTGTCTACTTAAGTGACCTAACAAACTACACTTTTTGTTCTGAGCAAGCAGTAGGCTAACAACTTAAAATATATAAGTTAACCTTGCTCCTCTGACTAAGTTCAGACCAGAGAGTTTGTGATCATGAGATCCACGACCTCCGGTCGTTTCCTGATGAATGAATAATTGAAAGAATGTGTTCCTCCCTGCCCACGCTACATTATGGGTGGGGATACACACAGCCTGTGCGTTGTCTGCTTGGGAGCGAGGCACGCAGAGTCGGCTCTCGAGGGAGTCCACTGCCCACATTGCGAGGGTCTGCCGCTGCGTATGCTTCACTCCCGGAAGGCTCTCTTCGAGGAGGAAGCCTTCGTCAGCGTTTCTCGCGGTGCTGGCCCCGCTTCCGTCGAGGCGGCTGCATTTGTGGGGTTCGCAGATGGATCTGGTGGAGGGAATGGAGACGGGCAAGTCCCTATCTTCTTCCTCACCTGCCAGATCCAGCGCCCGCTCTCTGAGATCGGAAGCCCGTTCTGCGGTTACTTCCCCCCGGAGGGAAGGCTCGATGCTCCACCTGTCTTCCTCCGAGGAGGTTGACGTGGAGGGCGTCAATGAGTATTCACCCCTTCATTCGCCCCAGTATGAGGAGGTTTTGGAGGTGGTTACTCATGCTGTGGCCAAGTTGAACATCGATTGGCCCACCGAGAAACAGGCTGAACCACAGAAAAGCAAGCTGGATGAAGGCTTTCTGCAGTCTAGGCCGCCACCTCCACGCCGGAGCGTGCCGGTCTTCCCCAACCTCCACACCGAGGTGTCAAGGTCATGGGCTAAACCAATCTCGGCCCACCTCTTTATCCCCGCTTTTGACTACTATGCTAACGTGGCAGGGTTGAATGAGCGCAGTTACAGGGTGATGCCCCGGGTTGAACAGACGCTTGCGAGCTATCTGTCTCCCGGCGCGTCATCGTCTTTAACACTAGAACCACCAACAGGGTAAATTTTACCCGTGGCTGTTTTTAAAACGTAAATAAAATATTTTTAATAAAACATTCAAGTCTCCCAGTCACTGACTTTTACTAATATTGTGTGATTTACAATCCCCCTTATGTTTTAACATAGTACATTGCTAGGCAACACCTTTCGCTCACTGAATTAGTGGTTATCAGTTTCATAAATAAAGACAAAATGAGTAAAAGAAGGTGATTTATGAATGCTGAAGAGGTATAAGAAGTACTAAATGCCATGAGCGATGGAGAGTCTGATGGTGGGGAGATAAGTAAAGCGTCCTGTCGGCTCAGCATCTGACGGCGATCGATATATCATATTTAGACGTTTTATCCTAATGTTACTCATAATTGTTCAAAATTCGGATTAATTATTTAATTTTTGTTTTGCCATTTCTATCGTTTATTGTCCGCTTCTGTGTTGCTATTTATTCTAGTCTGCCTGTTTCCTGAAGAAAAAAAATCCGATCTGATGTAGGCTAATGAGTAAAACCTTTTTTAATTACCCGAAGTTTATTGGTGTTCTTCTTGTATAATTTAAATTATAAATGATATAACTAAACAAATTAATAATTAATTAGGTGAAGCTGTGCGCTTGAATTTGTCATCATCATCCTATGCAATGTGGTGAATTATTATTGCTCATTATTGTCTATAGGCTATTTTAGTAATTTAAATAACATAGGTTATCTTAATATATTGATTAATGACAGTGTATTATAATAGCCTGTTACACCACCTAAATATGTATTTACGTCCTTCTAATTCTCGTTGTCAGTGCAGGCTTGTTTAGGTTAATATTGACCATTATGAAAAGTGACTAGTGTAGCCTGCATAAAAAAAGTTTGAACATAAAACAACAGGACAAAAATATAGTTGATGACTAGATATAATAATTTCATGACTCTAGACACTACTTTGTGAAGACAGTAGCATAATACAGTGAAATAATATGTTCTTTAGCCATTCAGAAACAGCTGTCATGTGCATGGGTAAAATTTACCCGCTGGCGGTTTTAGGTATACAGCAACCCCTGGCGGTTCTAGTGTTAAAGGCTCTGGCATTGCCCTCAAAGCTGCTGCGTACAACTTCAGTGCTAGTGGGCAAAGGGTACACGCCAGCGGGTCAGACTGGTGCGTGTCTGCACACTATGGCAGTGTTTCAGGCGTACCAAGCCGACCTACTGAAAGAGCTAGATGAGGGGGAGGAGGTTAATTCTGAGGATATCACAGAGCTCAGACGAACCGCTGATCTGTCTCTCCGAGACTGCCCACGCCATCGGCAGGTCTATGGTAGCACTGGTGGCGGCGGAGAGGCACCTGTGGTTGACCCTGTCTGACATGAAGGAGAAGGACAGGGTCTTCCTCATGGATGCCCCGCTTGCACCATCTGGTCTGTTCGGCGACGCCGTCAATTCCGTCGTCGACAGTTACCAGGAGGCTCGTAAACAAGTGGTGGCATTTCAGCGGTTCCTTTCTCGCCGCTCTCTAGCTCCGGGGGCTGCCAGGCGGGAGCAGCCCCCCTCCGTGTACCAGCTCCTCATACCGGGAGGCTCAAAAGCTCTGGGTCGAGGCCTTCGAAGTCTAAGCCAGATCTGCGGACCATACTTAACCTCCTGGGGTCGACAGTTCCGCCGGCGGAAATTTTTAATCAGTATGAAACCAACGCGATGTCAAGTCTTTGCCGTCGCCCTCATTATCTCTAATGTGACCACGCCCACGCGCCGATCGCGCTTTTGATATTACAATAGGCCATGTGAGACGCGCGCATGTAAACGCCCACATCACAGCAAACCAAGCTAAAAAAACAAAAAGCACAAATGTCAGGGCATGTCAAAACTTTTCCATGCCCCAAAACACCCTCGGACCCCAGAGGGTTAAGACTAAGAAGTCCCCGACCAAGAAGTCCTGACGCTGGTGGCTCGGGACTTCTGAGGGTAGGCCCCTCTGGGGAAGAGCGGTGTACACCTCATCAAACGGTGCCCGTCTCTCCTCAGTGCCCTCTGGAGATCGGTCTGCCAACCCTGCCACCCTCGGTGCTTCAGGGCGCAGCGGCCTCCCGCGAGCGCTTCTCTCAGTTACCGCCCGGAAACATAGCGGCGCTAAGAGACTCGCCACCTCTTCGGAGGTCTCTAGAGCAGCTAGTTCGGCCGTCCCCTGCCGGTTCGCCGCTTCAGGGCACCGAGCTGGCCACTCTGATTACACCAGAGGTGGTCCCTCTTCACGAAAGAGAGACCGGGTTCTACAGCCGGTAGTTCATTGTTCCGAAGAAGGATGGAGGGTTGCGTCCCATTTTAGATATGCGTCAGTTGAACCGCTCAGTCATGCAACTGAAGTTCAGGATGCTTACACTCAAACAAGTCGTGTCTCAGATCAGGTCAGAGGACTGGTTTGTCACAATCAATTTAAAAGATGCATACTTCCACATCTCCATCCTTCCTCATCACAGGAAGTTCCTGAGGTTTGCTTTCGGGGGCAAAGCTTACCAATACCGGGTTCTTCCTTTCGGCCTTGCACTCTCACCCCGCACTTTCACGAAGTGTGTGGATGCTGCTCTGGCTCCCCTGTGACTCCAGGGCATCCACATACTCAATTATATCAACGGTTGGTTGATATTAGCTCAATCGGAGCTGGTGGCGGTTCGCCATCGAGATGTCGTTCTCGCCCACATGAGAGAGCTGGGGTTAAGGCTAAACGCCATGAAAAGTGTTCTTTCTCCATTACATAGAACCACTTATCTGGGCGTGGTGTGGGATTCGACCACGGTGCAGGCACATCTGTCCCCTGCTCGGATCGAGTCGATCCTCACTGCAGTCATGATAGTGAAAGAAGGCCGGTCACTCACTGTCAAGCAGTTTCAAAAACTGCTGGGTCTGATGGCAGCTGCGTCCAACGTGATACCTTTTGGCCTGCTGTACATGAGACCCCTACAGTGGTGGCTCAAGTCCAAGGGGTTCTCCCCAAGGGGAAACCCGCTACGCATGTTCAAGGTCATGCGTCGCTGCCTACGTGCCTTAGACATGTGGAGGAAACCTTGGTTCTTGTCTAAGGGCCCGGTGCTGGGAGCTCCTTGTTGGCGCATAACACTAGTGACAGATGCGTCTCTCACCGGTTGGGAAGCGGTTAGGAGTGGCCGCTCAGCTCGCGGTCTGTGGAGCGGTCGCCATCTCACATGGCACATCAACTGCCTGGAGATGCTGGCCGTGTTTCTAGCATTGAAACACTTTCTCCCAGACCTAAGAGGTCACCATGTGTTGGTGCGCACCGACAACACAGCGGTGGTCTCTTACATCAACCACCAGGGTGTTCTGCGTTCGCACCCCTTGTACAAGCTGGCGCACCAGATATTTGTGTGGTCCCAGGGCAAACTCCTCTCGCTGAGAGCAGTCCACAACCCTGGGCATCTCAATATGAGAGCAGCCATCCTGTCGAAGCAGGGGCCGAGGCCGGGGAATGGAGGCTTCACCCAGATGTGGTGAAGCAGATATGGAATGTTTTTGGCAAGGCTCAGGTGGACCCGTTTGCGACTCGAGAGACATCGCACTGTCCCCTCTGGTTCTCTCTGACTCATCCAGCTCCACTGGGGCTGGATGCCATGGTACAGACGTGGCCGAGGCTTCGTCTGTATGCCTTTCCACCGATCGCTCTGCTCCCAGGAGTTCTGAAGAGAGTGCTAGTAGCCCCATTCTGGCCGGGCCGAGTATGGTTCTCGGACCTGATTTCCCTCCTCGATGGCTCTCCATGGGAGATTCCCGTCAGGAGGGATCTCCTCTCACAGGCGGAGGGTACGATCTTTCACACTGGCGACCGCCAGCTCGACCCAGTTAACTGCCCAGTTGGTACAGTGCTGGAGTTCCTGCTGGCCCGTTTCTCCACAGGGTTGACCCACTCCACCCTGAAGGTCAACGTGGCGGCCATTGCGGCCTACCACGCCCCCCTTCGGTGGCCAGTCAGTGGGCAGACACCCCCTAGTTACACGTTTCCTCCGTGGTGCGCTGAGGCTGAGGCCTCCAGTATGATCCTGTGTGCCCCTGTGGGACCTGGCTGTGGTGTTAGAAGCTCTCTGCAAGCCTCCCTTCGAGCCTATTGAGGAGATCTCTGATCGCCACCTCACTATTAAAACTACCATCCTATATCTTTTATAAAGAGAGATATCTTCTCGATGTCTTCTCTAAAGAGAGTTGGGGATCTTCAGGCTCTCTCAGTGGCCCCTTCCTACCTAAACTTTGCGCCTGGTCTGGCTAAAGCTTTCCTCTACCCTCGAGTGGGTTATGTCCGTAAGCTCCCCTCCTCTACACGATGGCCTGTCGTACTCCAGGCCTTCTGTCCTCCTCCCTTCTGGGAGCCTGACCAGCAGAAGCTTAATTGTATGTGTCCAGTGCGAGCATTGGACACATACGTCCACAGAGCTGCCCTGTGGAGAAGGATGGACCAACTGCTCATGTGCTACGGTCCCCCTAAGAGAGGTCTTCCTGCTACAAAACAGACCCTCAGCCGGTGGATAGTGGATGCCATCTCCATTGCTTATGAGTCCTCTGACCTCTCCTCGCCTCTGGGGATCAAGGCTCACTCTACCAGAAGTGTGGCGGCCTCTAAGACCTTGTTAGCAGGTGTTTCTATGCAGGACATCTGCGGGTTGGTCCACGCCCCTAACGTTCGTCAGGTTCTATGACCTAGATATGCAAGCCACTAGCTGTGCACTTCCACACTAGGCAGGGATTTGTAAGGCTGGCGGCGTGGGCATACTCGTTCCCATAGCGTTTTCCGACGCAGCTCGAGTTCCTAAAGGGGAATGTCTCCAGGTTACACATGTAACCCTAGCTCCCCAAGGGAACGAGTGCCATACTTCCTGCGTCTGCGTCCAGTGCTGCGTCTCAGTGCCATACTTCCGGCATCCCTGCGAGAGCTTGCTTCATTCCTCGAAGCTGTCGCCGGTTTCGCAGCACATGCTTTTATAGCTTCCTGGTCGCTACGTCACCCGCCCATGATGTCTCGCCCATCCATTGGACTGATTACACACGTGATTCAGAACACGGTCATGCTGAAGGCATTCCCATAGCGTTTTCCGATGCATCTCGTTCCCTCGGGAAACTAGGGTTACATGCGTAACCTGGAGACATTCATTAGCCACTATAGGGGAACAACCAGAAGAATTACAACGTGCAGTAAATGGTAAAACTGTTTCCACTGCAAACCAGTGTGTTCATAATTAAGATAATACATTAAAATAATATAGTAAGACACAGCAATTAGCAATATCAAGCCGCAAAATGAGCTGTTTTGCGCAGCTAAAAATAGCTAGAAGGGAATGAGACCGGAAGCAAGACCCATAAAATTTACAAATGGCCGCACCCATTTTTATGGGAAGAATAGGGTGGATAGGATGTCCAGAATAATCAAATATCTAAATTAATATTAACCAATATTTGTGATTAGTTACTAATTAGAAACACATTCTAAATTTAATGATCACTTGAAAATTAGAATCAGATTAACACGGAGCTACAATACAATTTAAACTCAATCCTAAAAAATTAAGTGAACTTTGCAGAAGCGCAAGTAAAAGATATGTCATAGTTATACTATAATGTTACTCTTAATTTAACATTATCACCTATTTAGTACTATAAACTAGTTCAGCATCACAATCAGGAATCATGTGGGTAGCATGCATTTAAATTAATGTTTTAGCAGCTGGCAAGATTAAATCTCTATAGCAGCGATCCTGGTGTATATGTAAGCATATGGGTAGCAGAATTCATTTTTAAATGTAATATGCAAAATGACAATGCAATATGTAAATTGGCAATGCATTTCTGTATTTAACTGTACATTTTCCCATACATATGTGCAACATTTAGTGCAAAATTAAAATTAAAATTCAATTACATAATTTACATTTGCTATTTCCTACACTAGTTTTAATATGTAAATTAAAAACATATATGCTTTATAAGTTGTAAAATTAAAATGAAATTGTATTACCTAAATTGATTAGATATATTTAACATGTCCAAGCAAAAACTGTAGCAAAATTATCATTTAAATACCATTTTTCCTAAATGCATTTAGACTTACGGGTAGGACACTTGGGATTGCATTTTCATTGTGATACCGCATGATAATTGTAGCAAAATGCAGTGTGAATTTCAAAATGCATTCTGAGCCAAAGGTGCAGTAAAAGGGTAGCAAAATGGTGATTTAAATGTCTTTTATTTTTCTTAAATGCATTGACACTTACACTTAAGACATTTCAATTGCGTTTTCATTAAATACCCGGTGATTATGTAGTTTAAGTCAATGTGGATTTGAAAATGCATTCCGAGCCGATCACACGCCCAAAATGTCAATCATTACATCCAGGCGGGGCTCGGCAACAAGACACACAATAGGTCAATATTCCCCATTAACAAAACGCTTTTCACCTGCCTCAACATCTCTCTGTTTACACTCCGATTGATGCACATAAGCAAACAGACAGTGCAATTCTACACTTTTACCTATTTGCCACCATACTTTATTCTTCTCCTATAATGGATCGCGTGTACCAGAGCACCTAAGCGATGCAGGTGCGTCGCACATCTCACTGTCTGCACACCGAGTGATGCACATAAGTAAACAGTGCAATTATAACGTTACACTTATTTACCACCTTACATTATATTTTGTTCCTCTCTTTTAATCCGTATTATATAGCGTGTTCCATGGCACCTAAACGTCACACGCCTGCCACAAGAGCTCTCACTGTGTACAGCCACCGGACACCGAGATTGATGCCCATGATTTTTAAAATTAAAGGGTAAGTTCACCCAAAAATTAGCCCATAAATTACTCACCCTCAAGTCATCCTATATGTATATGACTTTCTTCTTTCAGACGAATCCAGTCAGAGTTATATAAAAAATTGTCTTTGATCTTTCAAGCTCTTTCATGGCACTCAGTGGCTGTTGCATGCATCAGTCCAAAAGCAGTTAAATAAAATGCACCCATCCATAAAAAAAAGTGTCTCACACGGCTCCGGGGGGTGAACAAAGGCCTCCTGTAGCGAATCGATGCGTTTTTGTAAGAAAAATATCCATATTCAAAACGTAATAATCACTTTAATCTAGCTTGCGCCCACTGTTGTACACTGGAAGCAGTTCCGGGCGGATGACGTATGAGGTCAGTGCTGCGCATGCGCCAGTGAGTCTCGTGAAAACCAACGTTTGTTGGAAGCAAAGTTTTTCTTACTTTAGCAAAGGAAAACTAGTCTCTTATATCAAAATCCTCCGACATTCTTCTTTACAAATCCTCGTTTTGTACTTCTAATTAGTGACCGTTGATGTTAATTAATTTGATCTCTCCCCTGCGCTTCCGCGTGCATCACTTCTGAGTGGTGCATGCGCAAAGCCGACCTCCATACGTCATCCGCCCGGAACCGCTTCCAGTGTACAACAGAGAGCGCAAGCTACATTAAAGTGATTATTACGTTTTGAATATGGATATTTTTCTTACAAAAACTAATCGATTTGCTACAGAAGGCCTTTGTTCACCCCCCGGAGCTGTGTGAGACACTTTTTTTTATGGATGGGCGCATTTTAATTAATTGCTTTTGGACTGATGCATGCAACACCCGCTGAGTGCCATGAAACAGCTTGAAAGATCAAAGACAATTTTTAGTATAACTCCAACTGGATTCGTCTGAAAGAAGAAAGTCATATACACCTAGGATGACTTAAGGATGAATAATTTATGGGCTAATTTTCATTTTTGGGTGAACTAACCCTTTAAGTTATCTGACTTTGGCTGTGGCATGTTCTGTGACAGCTACGTCTAAATCGGACTGGTGAAGTGTCATCTGGGGCAGGCAGGAATAGCAGCATTTTCAGTATGGTCATGGGCATCAACCGGAGTGTAAACCATACCTGTCAACCCTCCCGTTTTTCCTGGGATTCTCCTGTATTTTACCATTCTATCCCGCTATCATCCCATTTAAATATTTTCCCGTATTTCTCCCGTATTTTTAATCTTTCTATAAAAAAACCCAACTGGGCGTATTTTATATGATTGCTACATTTGCCTCCGGTAAAACTCCCGTAATTTGTATGGCCCAAACCTCATTATATGAATAATCACGTCAACAAATTCCAAGGTTGCCCAGTTGCCAGAACTTGTATGAAACGCATCCTTCTCACACAATCGCCACATACAAATTTCAACCCATTTGTCCCCTCAACTTGGCAACCTACAATAGTGATTAGTAGAGTGGGAAGGGAAGGATCACTGGTAGAAATGGGATGGGAGGAAAAGACTCAGGTGGTGCTCCGGTGAAAAAAAACAAATATACATGCAAATTGAGATATAGCCTACACTTCAAAAGGCTACAGTTTAATTGATTAAATATAAGTGCTGCAAGTTGCAAAATCAGGTGCTGTGCTGCTTTGTTTACTGCGGTTATCGGGGAAATGTTTCCAAAGCCAAAAATGACCCTTATTTGTACTCAGAAAACACGCAGTTTGATATACACGCAGTTTAAATAATTGTTTGATAATAATTATTTTAATTAATATAATAATAATAATAATAATAATATAATATAATAATTTATACTTTTGCCCCTCCCCAACCACCAATAGGCCTAAGTGTAGAATTGCACTGTCTGTTTGCTTATGTGCATCAATCGGAGTGTAAACAGAGAGATGTTGAGGCAGGTGAAAAGCGTTTGGTTAATGGGGAATATTGACCTATTGTGCGTCTTGTTGCCGAGCCCCGCCTTGATATAATGATTGACAGGTTGGGGGCGTGATCGGCTAGGAATGCATTTTCAAATCCACATTGACTTGTCTACACTGATCGCAGGGTATTTAATGAAAATGCATTTCAAACCTCTTAAGTGTAAGTGTCAGTTCATTTAAGAAGAATAAAAGACATTTAAATCACCATTTTGCTACCCTTTTGCTGTACATTTGGTTCAGAATGCATTTTGAAATTCACACTGCATTTTGCTACAATTATCACGCGGTATCACGATGAAAATGCAATCCCAAGTGTCCTACCCGTAAGTCTAAATGCATTTAGAAAAAAATGTCATTTAAATGATAATTTTGCTACAGTTTTTGCTTGGACATTTTAAACATCTAATCAATTTGGGTAATACAATTTCATTTTAATTTTGCAACTTATAAAGCGTTAAAATATGTTTTTAATTTACATATTAAAACTAGTGTAGGACATGGCAAATCTAAATTATATAATTTAATTTTCATTTTCATTTTGCACTAAACGTTGCACTTATGTATGGGAAAATGTAAATTTAAATAAAGAAATGCATTGCCATTTTACATACTGCATTGCCATTTTGCAAATTACATTTCAAAATGAATTTTACTACCCATATGCTTCCATAGGTGTATAGAAAAAGTAGTGCTAATACAAATACACACAAATACACTCTTACCCTAAAACTTAAACACAATCTCAGATCATTCATGTTCTTCACTCTCTGCAGGCTGATTAACTGCGGTATTGGAGAGGAAGGCTGTGCTGCTATGATTTCAGCTCTGAGATCAAACTCCTCACACCTGAGAGAACTGGATCTGAGATTCAGGAGATTCAGGAGTGAAGCTGCTCTCTGCTCTACTGGAGGATCCACACTGTAAACTGAAGAAACTATAGTAAGTTATTGAGTCAATGCTTTCATTTATTGTCTTGTATTAAAGCAGATCTTAGTGCATTTTATCTTTCCCTTTATTGTACAGTATTTGACAGTGGAAACTCCACAAGCTCCAAACAACTGAACAAGACTGTCACCTGGACAAATGCTGATACTGATCCAGCAGTTTCATATGTGAAGGATTTTTGTTATTACTTTTCATTCAGCCTAGAATCTTTTTCCAGTCTCATGGGATTTTTTTTTTTAAATAGGTAGATTGGACATACTGACTGCACTGTAAAAAAAATGTTTTGTCTTAAACTACAGTATATTCCAGGTTAATAATTGCATTACTTTCACAGTAATTTCACAGTGGGACTTCTTGTATCTAACTGCACTCTCAGAAATTTATTGTAAACAAACAGCATCATACTTTGTTTCTACAGTGCAGATGTACTGTGAAGGTTCCTAGCATGCAATGCAACATGAATAGGTCATGCGGTAGAGTTTATTAATTCTTGTTGGTTTTATTTGTGCTACTGAACTTGTTTTTGGTTCACTTTTAGCAGTTTGTGTTGTTTATTTTGTAATGTTAGATTATGTTGTAAGTGTTGTTTTTATTTGTTGAATGTTACTAACATGGCCAGTCTTACCATTGGGCTTGACTGTGCTTCAGCCCCTGGGCCCCGCCTTGTAGGGGGCCCCGCCTTTGCCCGTTTACGTTTGTTTGATTTTCTCAGTTATAAATGATTAGCCGCATTTCCACTGCGCACACAGGGGCTAAATGGGCCAGCTGGGGCTAACAGTTTCCAACTACGACTTTCGTGGCCATAATCAAACAGTATAAACAGGTATTTATGATTATTTCACATAGAAGAAGGACATGTATTGATCGTGTCTCTGCTAATTGGTTTGTTATCACATGGCTACTTTGAACAGCTCAATTAATCTTTTAGCCTAAAAGAGCGCACATATACAGTCATGGCCAAAAGTTTTGGCAGTGACATAAATTTTGTGTTTTGCAAAGTTTGCTTCTTCAGTATTTGTAGATTATTTTCCCACATGTTTCTATGGTATACTTAAAAACAATGATAAGCATATCATAAGTTTTAAAAGCTTTTATTGGCAAACAAATACAATGAGTCAATTTTTACAGTGTTGACCCTTGTTCTTCATAACCTCTACAATTCGCTCTGGCATGCTGGATATTAGCTTCTGGGCCAAATCCTGACTGATGGCGATCCATTCTTGCCTTATTAGTTCTCGGAGTTGATCACAATTTGTGGTTTTCTGCTTGTCCACTCGCTTTTTGAGGACTGACCACAGGTTCTCTATGAGATTGAGATCCGGGGACTAAGGAGCATGCTAATTATACATCTTTTTTTTAGTTCTTCAGGTGACTCCACAATTTGAGGCTTGAGCTTGACTATATCATCCTTCAGTGTTGCCACATCCACTTTCCTTTGAGCAAAAAAATAAATAAATCTTTGCACTTTATGTTTCAATCATATCAACAAATGAGGAAAAACAATAAATGACAAATAATAAGATAAGATTTAATTCAGTTTTTGATGTGCATTAAACAAAATACTCCAATTTCACTTTATTTTACTACCCACATAAATAGAAAATATTTTTGGTCATAATATGTTATGTATAAAATACCATAAAGTTACAGGGGTTGGGCAAAAAAAGTCCGCCCAGAAGCTCAAACATGCAAGAAACTCATTGGGTCTTGCGTGTAAAGCACATATCCATTTATCATATTTGATGTGTGTTTATCAATGTTTATAGATTGTTTATAGAATAAAAGCCTAAATTAAATTTGTTCATCATATAGAAGAGATCGTCTTTCCTCAGAACATTCATATGGATTTTAGCAGGGATTCCCAACCCTGCTCTTGGAGAGGTACTGTCACGAATCCGGTCCGTGGACTTCTGTCCGATCGCCACCAGAGGTCACTCGTCGATCATATTGACTCTCTCACTACACTGACTGTTGCACGTCACCACGGACTACATTTCCTATGCACCATTTCACTAATCACTGTGGTGGCTCTTGCCGTTTCTATGAAGAATCACTCTTGAACACTTGGGTTTTGATGCCAGAAAAATAGACTTTTAATATCAGAGAGATAATTCAGTCTAGAGATGATCTGCAGAAAATCTCCCGAGTCTGTGTCTGG
>NW_015548245.1:2001307-2009225 GCF_001515605.1 Sinocyclocheilus anshuiensis | reverse complement strand
CTAGCCAATGGCAATTCAATTGCCAAGGTGTCCGTAGAGGGTTGCTTAAAGGACAATTCTGTGTTATTTACTACCTAATGTCTGTGAACGGTGTGATAGTTGTGTTTTTTAACTGTTTATTTGCAGGGATACTTGCTTGCTAGGCGTACATTATGACACACATGTTGTCTGAATATTCCTCAAAAGTTTCTTTTGCGCTTCCTAAACAGCTGAACAAAGAAACAGCGTTACATTATTTGATGAGCACAAGCAATAATAAATAAACCATGAGCATTATAGTTTATAGTAGGGATGTAACGATTAACCGCGAGCCGGTTGAAAATCGATTCAAATATGTGACGTTTCAAATCGGTTGAGATGCCAAACAAATCGCGATACAATTGGAGTAGGAGTTTATATGACTGTATCTCTGAGGGGAACTGACTATCTTTAGAAAAGTTTGTGGTATCAAATGAGGACAATAGAAGCAATCAAAACCAACAAAAGAGCAGTAATATGCAAGTGCTATATTAGTATATTATTATATTATTATATTTCAATTTCACAAAGAAATGTGCAGCATTTTGTCCAAGCAATAATAAAAGGGCACATTTAATTTATTATTTTTTATTGTAAATCTCATTTTGTAAAAAAAATAAATAAATAAAACCGTGAATCGAATCGTGAAATCAAAATCGTGAATCGAATCGAATCGTGAGTTGAGTGAATTGTTACATCCCTAGTTTATAGTATATTCATATTAGTAATATACTTAATATGTAATTTAACTCGTTAGAGGGAATCGAGTGCAAGGCTATTTACATAATTTAGGTGATGTTGAAGGTTGCCAGATTTGGAGGATGTTCGCATTTTACAAAGCATAAATACAGGGATTCCATATGCTGGCAAAACAGAGCTGGAATAAAATACGAGTCTTGTTACATTTAATAGGGGCAAAATTTCCATAGACTAAGCAATTCGTTTTTCCACATAGTCGGGTCCTATTATATTAATCAAAGAGTGAAAAATTTAAGGGGGTCTGAATACTTTCCGTACCCACTGTATATATATATATATACACACACATAACTTATTTTAACTCCTATATATAACTTAAAATAAATAAATAACCATGGCATGAATGTCTAATCGTCCAAAAATAAAATAAAAATGCATTAATTAAAGATTATATATATATTTATTTTATTTTATTTTATTTATTTTTTTTTGATCAATGTGTCAGTGCAAAACTCTGTTTTTTTTTAGCAGTTTGTTAAAATACGTAACCCAAAGTATGAGCAATATTGATAATGTTGACTGGTATTTTCACCAATATATTGTCATGCATCCTTAACTTTACCACCAAAGTATTTTACACCATCTACTACATTTAATAAATCAATACTCTGTGTATAGCTTCTCTGTGGACGAAATGAATGAATGATTCCTTCTTATTCAGCCGTTCTCATTGAATCTCATCTTTTGATTTGTGCAGTTTGTTCCAAGCCTCGATTTCTGGGCTGTACAAATAAGTCATTGTTGTTTTTGTAAGCGTTCGTCCTCGCCAACTTTCACTACCGTTTCTGAGATCTATTGGGGAGGCAGATGGAAAAGAAGATTCATCCGCCCACATCTGCTACCAAACGGCCATGTCACCTTGCGACAGAGGCTCTGCTCAAGGCTGCTCTCTCTCTCCCTATCGCAGTCTCTCTCCTTGCAACATTGCCAAGGTTCTTGTGCAGTAAATGTAAAAAGAAGCCCTTTTAAAGCATTTCAAAAGAAACCATTGTATTCCAGACCTCACATTGGTGATTGTAAAATGTACGGCATTTGAGGCTCTCGCTTGAGGTCATGAACATTGTAAATGTGCTCAAAATTCATCCCCTCTTTCAGCAGTACAAGCGTTTCTGTTCTTTATTTAAAGATCATTACATTAAAAACTTCTTCTTGCTTCTTTTTGCCATAATTGCCATTACTAACTTTTGACGCCACCAGATGCATTGCTGTTCATTTCCTCCAAACATCTTTGTGGGTGGCCATGTTGTGGACGCAGACCTTGAGATATGGGCTCGGAGGGCAGAGAGTCTGCTGGTCGGCTCTTAATGACCTTTGCAGACATTAAGTCCAAGACATTTTCTTTATCACCTCAAGGCGTGACAGTAATCTTGGCACTCCGCTGCCCTGACTAATGCAGGTGTGTACGCCGTGTAACTCACCTCGGTCTTCTTGATGCTGCAAGGACGATTCTGTAATTTCGCCTGAACGCTGTGTTTCAAAGGAGTCGTGCAGCATCCTAACATGCCTGAATGGAGTCATCCGAAGTGCTGCCCTGTGGGGAGGTGTAGCAATGATGTTTGCCCACAATGTACATGCATTCGCAGTTGACGACGACAGGACAGGATGTACTTTGAAACTCGGAATAGACTCTTACCGGAGGGTGACAACTTGAGCTTAAAGTGGGATCTGATTGCGTCACTTAGTTCTTAATATTGATTTATGTTTTAATATTGCTCTCAAAGCATAACAGCAGCTGTATTGTGGCAGAATGCCCACCATATGGCCATAATTATTAGAGTCAGTGTTATTTTTAGTTTTTTTAACAACATTTACTGTTGTTCCTGGCAAATATATTTTTTTTTAATAGGAATAAACATTGGAATTGCTCTCAATAGCTGTAGTCGGGCAGATTGATAGAGCCAGCGTTGTTTTGATGTTATTATTTTTTATTTTTTTAGTTTTAAGGTGTGGTCACATTTACAAAAAATTCAGTAATTTTAATAGGAATACACACAAACGCTGGGCGCTGCAACAATATGGCTGCCCACTGCTCCAGGTGTGTGTTCACAGTGTGTGTGTGCACTTGGGTGGATTAAATGCAGAGCATAAATTCCGAGTATTGGTCACCATACTTGGCCACACGTCACTTCACATTTCACATCACAAACAGGAATTTTGCATTGACGGAAGATTTCCCCATGCATATTTCGCAATTGGTTCAAGTTGGTTATGTGAATTTGCCATGTCGATCAACATTGTTGAAAATAATAGATTTTTTTTTTTTTTTGCCTGCAAAATATCATGAAAATGTTGTTAATGTGGCCGCACTTGTAGTCATAGTTCTTGTCTTTGGACGAAAATATATTTTGTTTAGTAAATGGCATCTGATTTTAGTCAAAAAAAAAATACTGTAGTTGACGAGAAAGTGAAAAACAAAATCATATATTTTATCATTTAAACATATAATTTAACAAAAACAAGTTCAGTATTGCGATTTCTTTTTGCCGTACTTCATTGTCCATGTTGTGCCATGTTTTTATGGAAAGAGCGTTTTCACACATTCTGACTAGTGAGTTCATTTACTCACTTGCATCGTTTTGTGCAGATGTATTGCACAATATTATATTTATGTTGTCTACATATCTGGTTAATCTCCTGTTTATACGTTTGTGTGAGTTCATTAACCTGCTTGTTTACTACTTCAGCTCAAGTGGATCAATGTCTGATATTATTGACTATGACTGGATTATGAATGGAGACAATCATATTCTTTTTAGATATTGCTACATTCTTAGCACGTTATTAAAATTATTACATTTTATTATTAAAATATTTTTGTCTACTATGTGTTTCAATAACACAGGGCTTAAAGTTCTCCGGCACCGTGCCGGATCTCCGGCGTGCAGCGTTTGGCTGCGGAAAAAAATAGTCCTACATTTAAAAAAAAAAATCATGTTGATTGATATCACTTTCGAGTCCATGAGTTCGCCTACCAATGGTATGAGAGAAGCACAGCTTTCACTCTCAACCAAACTAACATTACTAGCCAAACAGAATGTTTTGCTCTTATAAACACGAGAAGCGCATAATAGTATCCAATTGCAGAGTCGCAGCCCTGATGAATGGAGAAGCGTGACAAAAAGTTGCCAGGCGCAATGGTCAAAGATGTCCATCTAGCGCATATTTACATAGAATAACTAATTAAAAAGCAGCGGAGCTTTGTAAACAGCTCAGAGTAATCATGTCATCTCCATAAAACGATATGATTAAACGATATGATTGCCACAACAAATTTACCGGGATTTTTGAAAAGGTCCTGTTCACACATGATCTATTAATTGTAACGTACCGGTAATTTACCAGTACTGTAGGCCTATGTGTAAAAGGGGCTAAACTCTTCCTCTGCATATGCCGTGAATTTGAATTGTTTAACGTTCATCTGGAAAAACAGTGTGCATTATCTCACTAGATTTGTAACGTAAATCATTTAAAAACCTTTGCTAACACAGGAGAATACATCAACCTATGTCTAAATATGCCATGTATTGTACATCGCTTTTTAATACATAATGTACTTAAGTTGGTTATGTTCATATGTATAGGCATATTACATTATATATTTTAACAGTGTTGTTCAATACAATCATGTGATTTCTTGGTTTTGATATTTTATTTGAGCCAATTATTATTGCCTCATCGTTAGTTTATATATAAATAGTCATACTAAAGCCTGGTTTTCACTTAGGTCTGTTTGTTACTAAAAAAATCAGATTAAATAATGTCAAAATAATCAGTAGATTACTTGATTACCAAAATAATCAGTAGTTACAGGCCTAGATTAGTTAAAATATTTATAAATACAACTGTATTGTTTTACTTTTTGTAATTAAAAGACAAATATTTTGTCATTGAAAATTTCTTAAAAATAGTATTAAAATATTGTCACGTTCTAGTGAACCAAGAATCTGTATTTTGTCTCATCGCATAAACTAAGTGTATTGTCACACCCCTAGTGTCGATAAGCGGTGATATAATTTTCCAAGTGTATGATACAGCTTTCATTCTTCAGGTCAACCATATATTCATGAAAAAAAATCTGTTTCAATAAAGAAAGCAATAACTTTGCCAAAGCATCCTTTCAAATGTTAAAGTTGCCACAGTCATTGCATGCTTTGCATGTGCTACCCCGCCCCGCCACCGAAAAAGTTCAGGCTCAGGATTTTATTTTTTGCTTTAACCCCTGATAACAGCATTAACAAACATTTTATCTTTGTCCTCCGCTGTACAGATAGTGACAGTGAGATCTCTAGCGGGACAGGAGATGTGTCGAAGGACTGTCCTGAGAAGATTCTGGAATCCTGGGGAGGGATCCTCAACAGATGGTGAGACTTTTGGCCCGACTTGAGACTTTGAAGTTTGTGGTATGGCCAGATTTGGAGCGCAGTCCGGATCAGCTTTGTTGTGGTGCACTGATGCCGTCTGTCTTCCACCTGTCAGGCAAGGAAACCTGTTGACACGACCCAAGGGTCTGTCTGCTCTGGTGAAGCCTGGGATCCCAGAGGCCTTACGAGCTGAAGTCTGGCAGCTCCTGTCTGGCTGCCACAATGATCAGCCTCTGCTGGAGCAATACCGCATCCTCATTACCAAGGTAAGAGATGACAACCGTTACCACCGGTTTTTGTTTTCGCAAAAGTCCCAATTCATCCCATTTTTTGCCAACTAGCGGACACATGATTCTCAACAATGTAGCATCCACATTTATGGGTCTTTTTCTTGTTTGTTCATTGCATTTTAGTAAATTTAGCTGAAGCTTTAGCGAACGCTCAACAGATGTACCAAGGGAGTTTGTGTGCATTTGGTAGATTTTGAAGTGAGGTTTAAAATTGCTTTGGACCCGCTTTGGTCTTTCAAAGCGTTTTGGGTGAGGAAAGGCAGCGGTCTGAAGAACAGAAGAACTCTGTGTATGTTTTCAAGGGTAAAATTTATGATCTTTACTTACTAGTTTCTGTTTTGTCAGCGGGATGAACCTTTGTAGTATAGCAGGCTGTTTATTTACTAAACATATTTTCTACCCATATTGATGCTTCGCTTAGATGTTCGTTTGACCTTGTGAACTCGTGGAAATGGAGTTAGTCAAATATCTTTAGCGGTGCTGAGAGCACATCTAATTACTTATTCCAAAAGCAATGTCACAGCAAATTCAAGCGATTCCAGCACAGCTACAGATCTGTGTGACTGGTGATTATCTGGAATAGGACTGTACAGTTTTTGCAGGCTACAGCTTTTTTACATGTTTGAAAAGCTATTTCTTTCATGTTGTTATAGCGGTCAGACTGGTTCTCACTCCAAGCGTGGTCAGTGACTAGAACGTTCCCACACTGAACTAACAACTGTTGACTCAGAAACGTGGGTCAGATTGTGGTATTCAGCCACTAATTTGGCAAGAAATTATTTCAGTTATCCACATTTTAGCTCTGATGCTTGTTAATTTCCACTTTTTAGAGCTTAAAAGCAGTTCATCAATCAAACACTTTACTGATTGATTGATTGATTTTTTTTTTTTTAATCAATCAATTTGTTTGTTAGGGTATTTTTTGTTAGAGGCCAAGCACCAAAGGCATTGTAGCACCTATTGTATCTGTTAGTTTTCTTATTCTTCGTCTTCCTTCCCACTGGGAGTCTGTGCCAACCCTATGAACCGTAAGTAGAAAATTATGAAATTTGGCACACTTGTAGTGATGGTCATGAATAGTAATCTGACCAACTTTAGGATCTCCTTTGGGATCTCCAGTGCCACCTACGGGCCATGAGATACCAAAAATCGCCTATTTTTATGGAACAGCCATGATTCAGTAGTGGACACCTGTGTGAAAGCACAGTCCGTGCTGCTTCCCCTCTCACAAGAGTCACCTATTTTTCCTAATAACTTTTGAACTGTTAGTCAGAAAATCATGATCATTGATGTCTGTGGATACCTTGGATCATGCTGATATACCAATGTCAGGATTTGATGACGGACAGGCGGTCCGCCATTTTGAAACTCATTAACAGCATGTCCCGGAGGTACCTGAGAAGTTTGAACATAGTTCCATCTAGTGTTCAGGAGATTTAAGGATTTTTGCAAACATGCTTATTAGGGGTGCTCCGATTGATCGGCTACCGATCTCTAAAAAGGCCGATCTCAAAAAAACGATCTCAAGCTGATGACGCTGCCGTGAGAGGTTTGGCACGACATGCAGCGGCACCGTCTCAGTCTCTGTCCGGCGCGGGTAAAATAATTATAATGCTGTAGGTGAGGTATTCACCTTCATATTTCTTCATTAAATAACGTAATTTGAAAACCTTGTGTGAGACGTAATTTCACAAGCAGCGTGAGTGAATCATCGTGCGCCATCTCTTTTTCTCTCTCAAAATACGCAAATGGCTTCAAATCACCACATCGCATGTCACTAAAGTTTATAAATTGCATTACTTTTAAATTCTTGCCAGTGTTTAACCATTCAGCGCCCGCGCGCTCTCCTGGAGACCGTGCGCTCATGCACACTCGCAGAGCACACACATATTGTCAGGTTCACATTACTCCGTATGTGGTGCGTATTTTTTACGCGCTCATGTTAACGGATTAATAAAGTTCACTGCACACGGTTGCGGTCCGGCAGTGCGTTCAGTAGCGGTGCGTCTGCAGCAGTGCAGAGATCATTTCCGCACCGAGTCTGTTTGCTGCGCTGCACGTGCTGAATTAAAGTAACAGCGCATTGTTTGCAGTAAATATGAACATGGATTGACACGAAAATGTAGTAATTACACCATAAATGCATATTATTAAAGTCTACTGTGTTTCACAGTCAACACATATGGCTTTTTGGCTAGGTTTAAAGGAAAAGAGCACTTTTAGATAAGGCAATAATAGATGGCACTCGTGGAGGTAGGCAAACAAAGTTCATTATTAACCACAAGATTGCTTGTAATAAAGATTTCAATGCAAAAGGAAAGGCAGTAGATCTGACTATTTCTGTCAATGGTAAGTTTGTGATAATGTAAGAAAAGTAGTTTAAATGTTTTGCCACTTGCTTGAGCAACTTAATATATAAATCTAGAGTCTAAATCTAAAGTCAATGCAAAAGTAAAAAGCATTGAATAATGTGTTGCTTATATTTATTGT
>NW_015548245.1:1961193-2000964 GCF_001515605.1 Sinocyclocheilus anshuiensis | reverse complement strand
TAAATGTGTAAAAATCCTGATTGGAGTATCACTATAAATAGTTATAAATGATAAAAAGAAGGCTTTAAAAAAGATTGGGATCGGTATCGGCAGATACTGCTTTCTGTGATCGACGATCGATGATCGGCCTCAAAAATCCTGATCGGAGCACCCCTAATGCTTATAACTTTTGAAAGCATTGTCCAAATTTTGCTGTCAATACATTCCTTGGCTTATGCTGAGTCTGACGATATCTCATTTTTCATTTTCCAACGTTTCGTTTGTCCGCCATTTTGAAGTAAGTGAAAAACTTTTTTTTCACTACTCCTATAAATTTTATCCAATTTTGTCCAAAATCTGATCAGATGATCTTTGGACCGAGCCACATAGTAATGACTGAAGGGATTTTTGATATTCGGTACTGTTCCTGAGAAATACCTCTCTGAAGTTGACCATGCCTGTTTTCGTTGACTTATGCTAGTTAGCTTCACGTGGTAATTGGCTAACATGCTAATCAGTTGCTATTCTTTATAATGTGACTCTTCAGCTATTGGGTTAAGCATAATATACATTGTTATCTTAGCACGTTAATTTGGTCAACATGCTTTTGACCAATGCCTTTCTTTGCTCATTCTCACACTGAAAGCTCTCCTCATCAGCCTGTTGAATGTGCGTCAACAGAGTGGCACACTCTGCTAAGCCACTGGCCCCAAACCTTTCGGGGCTGTTTACACCTGGTCACTTCATGCGTGTTCGCTGATCGGATATCTTATCTGATTTGTTAAAACGTTTCCATTTACACTTGGCCACATAAATGTGTCGTCGCAAAACGGATATAAATCCGATCTTCAATTCCCACGCTATATTTAAATTTAACGGAGTTGACGTCAACGAAATCAAAAGATAAGCACTGCATTTTATTAATTATCAGCTCATTTCAAGATCAAAGACCGCAATAGGAGAGCGCGCGGCATCAGCACTGGAAAGATAAGTTTGTCTTACTACTTTTAATGAAGATGATTGTGTGTTGACCGTCTGCGTATTACTTTGTTTCATTCGCGGCAGTTTGCGCGTCGGCTTGCTGAAGAGATACTCTGCGTTTATTATTTTAACATTTTGGGAGGAGTAAAATTTACCTATTTGGTTTCAACAACCAGATGCATTTACACTTGTCCAGTTTCGTCTGGAATGTGGCCCAGACCACCTCCTGAAGTGGTTTGAGCGATTGGATTTATATCCATCTCGAATGTGTTTTGGAGGGCATTTACACCTGGCCTTTTCACGATCGGATAGCTATCCAATCAGACAAAACGCATGAAGTGACCAGGTGTAAATAGCCCCTTCAGGTTCGAATCTAGTGTGGCACATAACATTTGGTGTGTTTATATAAAAAATCTTAAAAGTGTATATATATAGTATAATATGTATATTTAAAGTAAATAGGTTTTGCTCACCAGTAACAAAAATTTGAGAGAACATTAATCTTCATTGGTCTGCTTGGTGGTAAGTTTATCAGCAAATTAAAACCCACTCATGCAATTCATTGTTCGAAGACCAAGCATTTTGTATCCAGCAGCTACAGCAGCTCTATTTACAACCCTCGGCTTTCCTAGGATTTGTTTCCAAATTGACTCTTTCATGCAGTGTAATGATGGTCACCAGAGGTCAGCTGGAGGTGAGGATACTCCAGAACATTCCTGCATGCCCTCATTCTGACCTGCCACAATCAATTTAGACGGTGGCTGAAGACCCCACCCATAACCCTGCAACACATGCAACCCTGAACAGAACCCCCCATGGCTTCAACTTTTAATACTGCTTCAACCACTTCTTTTGCGTCCTGATGAAGATCTTTTTATTTTAACTTGGGTTTTTCTTTATGTGCAAGCCAAACTACTTTTAATGAAGATGATTGTGTGTTGACCGTCTGCGTATTACTTTGTTTCATTCGCGGCAGTTTGCGCGTCGGCTTGCTGAAGAGATACTCTGCGTTTATTATTTTAACATTTTGGGAGGAGTAAAATTTACCTATTTGGTTTCAACAACCAGATGCATTTACACTTGTCCAGTTTCGTCTGGAATGTGGCCCAGACCACCTCCTGAAGTGGTTTGAGCGATTGGATTTATATCCATCTCGAATGTGTTTTGGAGGGCATTTACACCTGGCCTTTTCACGATCGGATAGCTATCCAATCAGACAAAACGCATGAAGTGACCAGGTGTAAATAGCCCCTTCAGGTTCGAATCTAGTGTGGCACATAACATTTGGTGTGTTTATATCAAAAATCTTAAAAGTGTTTTGTGCTTTTGAGATGCACATTGTAGAGCTTTTAGATTGTTCAGTGTGATGTGCTTTGATGAGATTGCTGTGAGTGAGTATCTTTGCTATACTTGCTGTGTTTGCAGTTGCAGTGGTTGCTATGCTTGCTTGGCCCCGTATTGCTGCTAACAGTTATATTTTATTTATATTTTATATGATAATGAAGATACTTAATAAAATACTTAATAAAAAAATATTGACTAACCACCTTGCACACCACTGATTTTCGTTTTTTGGTTTATATTTTTAATACTTTATTGGGTGAAGATATTTCATCAAATATATTTGTTTTATGCAAATTAAAACCCCCATGGCTTCAACTTTTAATACTGCTTCAACCACTTCTTTTGCGTCCTGATGAAGATCTTTTTATTTTTAACTTGGGTTTTTCTTTATGTGCAAGCCAATAATCATTGCTTAGGAGCAACTCCTGAAATACAGCACAATAATCAATGCTATGCAGTGAGAATGATGGTGAACGGACGCCATAAAATACCTCAGCACTGCAAGAGTGTGGGATGAAGTCAAGGAATGAATGAAAAAACAGAAAAGGAATAGCGAGAGGAAAGACTTTGCCAGATAGTGTAAATCCTACATTTCTTCCCGCAACAGCTTTCCTTTAACTGAACGCCGTACTTCCTTAGGGGTTATGGAGCGCGGAGAGTATAATTTATTTATTAATTTAATTTCAAGTATTCTCCACTGCAGGTCATGTCGATATAACAGTTGTGGCACTATTAATAAAAATAAAACCGTGCTGAAATCTGGCCATCAGCACTATACGATGTCCATGTTATTAATGGTTGGTTGAAGGTTATGTTATTGTGCCTTGGGTAGTTAAGGACTAAAAAATGTCTGCTTTGGCCCGCATGTTTTTTCAGTTAATAAATTTTTTTTTCATGTTTTTTTCATATTTTTAATGGTCTTTTTTTAGATTATTTTACCAGCAAATGTAAAAACATTGAATTAATTTAAAATTTTAATAAATTTAAATTGTAATAACTAATTTATTATTATTTATTAATTTATTATTATATTATTTTTATTTTTTTAATTGAGCCACAATCATTTGAGTGAGTTTTTTGTTTTTTTCTTCACATCAGTCAGATTCATTTAACTTCCTTTTCTCTTTTCTCATCAAACCATAATCCTATTCTTTCCACCCTGTCTAATATGGTGTCTGACTATACGTTTTTTAACACTCTCTTGAGTGTGCATTGTCCTTGCTGTGGTTCAATGAAAATGCAACCTGTGTAATGTTTCCGAGAGCGTGAAACTGACATTTTCGCAACCTTTACTTCGCTGATGCATGAGGGATCTACCAAAGGTGCTATTCTCTTGAGTCAGGGCTTTAAAAAGTCTTTGTTTCTCCACCCAAAAGAAGATATTGGGTGAATCTGAAAAAAAATAAATAAATACAGTGAGGAGAAAATAAGATTTTGATGACATTATTGAAAATAAATGTTACTTATACATATTAACATCCAAATATTAGGCCTAGTTATTATTATTATAATAATGTTATATTATAATAATGTTCATTGTCTGAAGCCCAAACCGGTCATTTTGCAGACGAGTTAAATGAATTATAATGACATTATTGAAATCTAGTTTTATATCATTGTTTATTATTATTTATTATTGTAATCACATTTTATTGCATTAGGTGTGACTGAAATGTCCTTATTTGTCATTAAATAAAATAATGTAAAAAAAAAAAGTAAAAACAAACATAAGTAGGCTTAATTTTCTGTTATTTTATGTTCCCCAGTGTTCTGTATGCTACTTTTGTGAAATCGAAAAGAAGTCTGACACAATGAAACATCAGATCTTTACACCATATTTTCACAAATGACGTACTATATGTATTTATTTAGACGTTAGTTAGAGAGTCATGTGAAAGTCATTGTACTATCAGCTGAGGCACATGGACCCTTAGGCTGAAGTAAATTGTTTGATTACAAGATTGTAACCGAGCATGAAAAATCCTCATGCCAAGAAGCCTTGTTTCAGCCATTTAGACAAATCACTGGGCTGCGTCCAGCATTTTGTATTAATAGAAATCTTTAGGCAAGCCTCTGTTTTTCCACCTTCTATTTTAAACGGCTTGTGGGATTGATTATGTAGTCTTCACAAACCTGCTTAAGTAGATTATAGTCTTTATAGAGCATGTAATTAAATATTTGATGGCAGATCGTTTCAATACAATGTTTTGTACATATTCTGGATTTGAAAGAATAGTTGTGTTTTTTTTCTGAGTGCGGGTGGGTTTGCACAGTATTGCCTGTTTTTAAGCAAGGTGAAATAAACTGGAAAAAAAAAACAGATTTTCATTGACCTCGGAGAGAAATTTTTTTTCTAAAAAAAAAAAATAAAAAAATAAAATGTAGTTAGACGATTTATTATTTTGGACCAGAAAATAGAGTCCATTTTTTCCCCCCTAAATTAAATTTTAGTAATTGAAAAACATGTCTAGTTATTTGAAATTTTATACAATTTAGCAGGAACTAAACGGTTAACAAAAATTACATTCTAGGGTTCTATGAAATCAGTCTTTATTTTTTTCCCCAATTTCCGTTGAATTTTTCCCAAATTCACCGTTTCCATTTAAATTTTTCTGGATTTTTCTGATTTTAATGGTTTAATTACATTTTTATAATCAAAAAGTATGTATAATTAATTGAAATCATGAAACGTATACAATTAATAACAGTTTAATAAAAGATTTTCTGGATTCCGTTTTAATGATTTAATTAAATTTGAATAATCACAAAGCATGTCTAAATGGTTAAATTCATCAATTTTATTTACATTTCATTTAATGACATCAGTTTACATTTACATTAAAAACAGATTTTCATTTACCTCGGAGAGAAATTTTTTTTCGAAAAAAACAAAAATAAAATGTAGTTAGACGATTTATTATTTTGGACCAGAAAATAGAGTCCATTTTTTCCCCCCTAAATTAAATTTTAGTAATTGAAAAACATGTCTAGTTATTTGAAATTTTATACAATTTAGCAGGAACTAAACGGTTAACAAAAATTACATTCTAGGGTTCTATGAAATCAGTCTTTATTTTTTTCCCCAATTTCCGTTGAATTTTTCCCAAATTCACCGTTTCCATTAAAATTTTTCTGGATTTTTCTGATTTTAATGGTTTAATTACATTTTTATAATCAAAAAGTATGTATAATTAATTGAAATCATGAAACGTAAACAATTAATAACAGTTTAATAAAAGATTTTCTGGATTCCGTTTTAATGATTTAATTAAATTTGAATAATCACAAAGCATGTCTAAATGGTTAAATTCATCAATTTTATTTACATTTCATTTAATGACATCAGTTTACATTTACATTAATGTAGCCCTATGAAATTTTTTTTAGAAATTCTGTTATGCATCACATGTGCGTGAGTATGTGTAGTAGACAAACCACTCATTCACACAGACACAAGTTCATATTGCAATTTTACAGCCCTTTACAAAATTTGCCATATTCCGCGATAGGCGTTATACTGCAAATTTCAGTTTTAGAACAGGATTCTGCGATTCTATCCTCGTTTTCTGCGTCGTGGAACCCTAAGTGCATGCTGGTGAGCTGCCATTTTCCCAGCATATGATGTTTGAGACTTGTCCACAAAGCCATCCCAGTCTCCTCTGACCAGCTGCCCCTCCCTCACAATAGACCCCTGTTCCCAGCACAGCCCGACATGTATCTTAATGCAGTCAACATCTCATCTCATGCCATTCACTCTGAACTATAACGCTTCTATTAGCGGCCTCATCATACACCCGTTCCACCTCCCTGAGAATCAATAACCCGCAAACAACGTGATTTCGTTCTCACAAAGACACGCCACTCACCAACGAGAGAGCCTTTTGGGTTCGTTTATACACATGCCTCACTTTAAGGCGTTGTAATGTTAGTATTACCTAGAGACACACTTCATGCAGTCATATCCTCTGGACATGTGTGCAGAGGTTTGAATCATAGCTACATGCGTGCCTCAGCTCTGACTGCAAGTTGTTTGTGCAAAATTTAAAACATGAAAACTTGCTATGAATTTTGCTCTTATGTGGTTATAAACCGTAAGCAAACTTTTTGTTTCAGTTTAATGATGATATTTTTCTTAAATCTCTTTTTTTTTTTTAGTAATGCAGTAGTTTAGATTAGGAAATTTCATCTTTAGCAAAAATGATTTTCATTGCAATCGTGTCTGGCAATGCATTTAAACGTATACTGTGTATACACATACATGGATCATGGATATATGCTTTAGATCCTATATCAGTATCTGTATTTTTTATTTATATGTGCGTTTATTTAATTTTCCACAGTTTACAGTTTCAGTTATGAAAAACGTAGACATTCACTTATTAATTGTGCACCGTAAGACCTGGGCATTTATTAAAATTAAATTATGACGTAAATAGGGTCCAATTTGATTTCATGTTGTCTTTGAAAGCAGTGGATTTAGCAAAGCCCTGACTGTTGCTGTAAATAATGCCAAATCAAGTCCAGCTGTCATCCTGACCTGTACTTGTTCTGCCAGTGCTGTGATGAGAGCCAGAGTGCCCTGCCTGTCCCTGTACAGAGTCCCTTGGATCAAAAGCTCAGGCACCGACAGATGAAGAAGATTATGGTCATTGTTTTCTCCAGCCTTTTCTCTTCCTTTGTGATGAATCATTTATACAGGCCTCTGGCTGACACTGTTGTTCAGTGGTATCTTGTTCCACAACTTATGGATCATCGTATTTTATACATTTCACCTACATGTGCTACTGTTTCCTGCAGAGTTCTGTTTTTTCATTTGGCCTAACATCATGCTATACAATAATAAGCAGTACTTTTTTTGACAAATTTTATAACGTTTTCTTTGTTTAAAAAAAAAAACCTTTGTGATGAATCATTTATACAGGCCTCTGGCTGACACTGTTGTTCAGTGGTATCTTGTTCCACAACTTATGGATCATCGTATTTTATACATTTCACCTACATGTGCTACTGTTTCCTGCAGAGTTCTGTTTTTTAATTTGGCCTAACATCATGCTATACAATAATATTTTTTTGACAAATTTTATAACGTTTTCTTTGTTTAAAAAAAAAAAAAAACTTCCTTGGTTATGAATGTGTTATAACTACACAATGACTTTGTCAATTATAGGCGACCAGTCAGTATTTAGAATGATTTAGGTCTCGTGACTATGTATTGTATTTTCTGCTTCAGAGTTGAAAAGAAAAGAAATGTGTAAAAGGTCATTGTGACTTGATATCTCACAGTGTGACTTTGAACCTTACATTTTTTATTTTTTTAACATTGCTGTCAAAAGTATTAGTAGTAATATTTATTATCCCTGTGTGTAAATTAGTAGATTTTGACATAGGCATAGTTATGTTATGTTTCTGTAGCCCAGATGGGAAATCACGTTGAGAGTGTGTTCTGTTTTAACAGTCTGGCTGTTACAATCATGATCACTCCATTTGACCCCCCTCCATTAATCAGTCCAGACACTCCCCCTACCCCCAAGCATGGGCCCAAGACAAAAGGTGCAATTGCCCCCCTTTTTGGCATCCCTGCTTGCAAAGGCAAGGTTTTGGTTTCGATGGAGGGCAGTCTTGCGGCAGCTGAGCCACTGCCATTGAAAGGGGATGCTAACAGATTTCTCTGGGAATTACAGACCTCCTTGAATGCAGCCAGTCAGTAAGGACAAAGTTGCGTAAGTGTTGTCTGTTTATTGTCTTTTTTTTTTCCAGACACCCTTTTTTTGTCGTCACATTCACTTCAGGACTGCAAGCTCACCAATCAGCTAAAATATGAAATTGTTTTGCCACCAGGCTTGAACATTCAGCAGCTGTGCAGGAAACATAGGCTGTCGTTCTGGTAATCCCTTTGTATTTTATGAGCTCCTCTGGTTGTAATTATGTTTAGCAAACTTGTCAGTAAAACTAGTGAAGATCTGCATTTGTGATTGTGTTAGAGTAGATTGGGGCGATCTTTCGAAAAAAATATTCGGGATATCTTTCCAGGGGAATGAAATCCCCCTCCCGGAGTCTCTTAATTTGTTCCTGTTTGTTGCACCATGTCAGCTGCTGTGAGGGAGGGTCCTGGTTAACTAAAATGCCTGGCGACTGTAACTAAGGGGCAGGCATTGCTACGCTTGGGCACTGGTCTGTGTAAGTGACTTGAAGCAGGAAGGAAAATGAGAACGAAGGATAATAAAACAGGGAGCTGTAGGAGACAACAGAGAGATGGAACTCTTTGATTATTTTTGAATGTGGAAACATCTTCAGGGTGTGCAGGAAGAGGAGGATAATGAGAAAAGAGGGAGAACATTGGAAAGAAAGAGAGAGAGAACAGTGTGCTGGGAGGAGTTGTGTGAGAAAGAGGACCTCAGGTGCTGCCATAAGGGGAGGGAGAAGAGTTATAGAGCAAGAGAGAGCGGGAGAGAGAGGGGAAAGGAAGGAGGGAGCAAATGTGATCGAGAGGCACAGTGGAAGAGAGAGCGAGACTGTGAAGGGGGAGAGGAAACTGTGAGCCACTAACAGCATCTCTGAGCACCAGCAGTGAGGGGCTGCTCTCTTTTCCTCGGCTCATTTTCTGATTTGTCGCACAATTTATATATTGTGAATAGATCTGTTCAAAGTCTTACTGTTCTCCCCTTTTTACTTGTCTCAATTTTTAATTCTTAATTTCAAAGTGCGTTTTGCACTGTGCACACTCGGCGGGAACTGCTGTCAACCTGCTTTGGTTCACAGGTCGCAGAGAGCTGACAAGGACAGGAGCGGTACGCAGATCTTCCAATTTTGTGAACGGACAGTATTTTTGAGGAGACTTTACGGAATGTGTCACAAAGAAGTTGGAGAAGAAGCAATGAGGTCTACCTCAGAAGGAAAGAAGCTGAGCATGTACAACTAATCAGATGCAGATGCTGGCATGCCATGTGATGAGCAAAGCTTTGGACGGAACGATGCACTGAAACTGAGAACATGTGGAATTCAGACAGGATGCCCAGAGCATGCTGTCCTGACGCAATCTGAGAAGACACCTTCACGTAAGCCGCGATATACCTCTTTTGGAAAACACAGGTCTCTCCTTTTTATGTGACCTGCTTTTATCCAATATGCACAGTGTAAGGTCATGAAAAGTAAATGGATTGGGAGCAAATAAGACCAAAGCTGTCGCTGTGGCTCCCCCGGAACACGATCTTGAAATTTTTATTAGTTCCGTTTTGCCTCACTCAGACTCCCGCAGGCTATGAGCGGTGCTCTGTGCAGCGGTAGCTCTGGCAACTCTCATATGCTGTCCTGTGTTTGTCTAGAGTGTCTGTGTTTTGATTCGGACTATAGAAGCCCAAAGGGGGTCGAGACAGTGGTGAAGAGGTCCCTATTCCAGAAGCAAAACATGGTGCATGTTATTGTTTGGTGACATACTAATGTGAATGGAACTTTTGCAACTCTTGAAATTACATTTTTGTGGACTCAGGAGAAGGTATGACCCAGGAACTTTCTTCATATAAATTTTGTTACCTTTATTGTTTATTGTCTTCTATTATGCTTAATCCTTCTTATATTGTCTTAACTGGTCACAGGAAACCGTTTGATCTTCATTTCATTATCCCACAACCCCTTCTACAATCCTGCACATTTTACCCTTGAGAGGACAGCTTAAGGAATTGGTCGACTTCACTGCAGGTGCTGTGGACAATATTTGCAACTGACCTTCAGCACAGATATGCAAACCTTTTGTGACCGTTGCTGTTTCCAGCAGCCCTAGTTGTGTTTGCAGAGGAAATATCTCTGTCTTACAATTACTGAACTGCTCCTAAGCATGACTGATTTCAGAGGAGTGCTAGGCACTTTTTTTTCTTCTCCTTACAGACTCTATTGATTTTTGCCAATGCTCAGTTCATTGAGATCCAGCCATGTGAAAGACCGAGGTAAAGGGGAAAAGACAGAAGATTGAGTTCTGCTGGAAGAGATTACTAAGAAAGCACGGACACAGGATTACGTTGCAGGCCATCAGCACTGCGTTAAGGACAACTGAACCTTATCCAAGTGGACAAGGTCCGAGACAATGAACCAGTCAGAGCTGATCGAACCGGTCCCCGCTGTGAACAGCAGCCTTAGCAATCACTTCAGTGTGTCCCTAAACCACTCCTGTCCCCTAGGCTGGGGGCAGAATAAGGTCATGGAAGCTTGCGTCTTAGAGACTGCGGTCATTGTGTTGCTGACGGTGCTCATCATTGCTGGGAATTTAACGGTGATCTTTGTGTTTCATTGTGCCCCATTGTTACACCACTACACCACTAGTTACTTCATCCAGACTATGGCCTATGCGGATCTGTTGGTGGGGCTAAGTTGCCTGGTTCCCACCCTTTCCCTGCTCCATTACCCAGCTGGTGTCCAAGAACCACTCACCTGTCAGGTGTTCAGCTACGTCATCTCTGTACTCAAGAGCATTTCGATGGCTTGTTTGGCTTGCATTAGTGTGGACCGCTATCTGGCTATTACTAAGCCCCTCTCCTACAACCAGCTGGTAACACCCTGCCGCCTTCGCTGCTGCATCGTTCTCATATGGATCTACTCTTGCGTGGTGTTTCTTCCGTCTTTCTTCGGCTGGGGTAAGCCGGGGTACCATGGGGATATCTTTGAATGGTGTGCCCACTCTTGGCCCACATCTGCACTCTTCACTGGCTTTGTTGTATGCCTGCTGTACGCCCCTGCGGCCCTGGTGGTCTGTTTCACCTACTTCCACATCTTCCGCATCTGCCAGCAGCATAACCGAGAGATCAGCGAGCGACGGGCACGCTTTCCCAGCCAGGAGATGGAAACTGCCGAAGGGGGCAACCACGCAGGCCACGGGCCAGACCGGAGGTACGCCATGGTGCTCTTTCGGATCACCAGTGTTTTCTACATGCTTTGGCTCCCCTACATTTTCTATTTCCTTCTGGAGAGCTCCCATGTGCTGGACAGCCCTGCCCTCTCCTTTGTGACCACCTGGCTAGCAATTAGCAACAGCTTCTGCAACTGCGTCATTTATAGCCTGTCCAACAGCGTATTCCGGCTGGGGATGCGTAGACTCTCACAGACGCTCTGCTCCTCCTGCTCTTTCAGCCCCTGCACTCATGATGACAAGGACTTTGGAGAGCCAAAGCCAAGAAAGAGAGCCAACTCCTGCTCCATCTGAAGATCTTGAAGGGTTGCTTGGATCAGTCATAAGCTGCTAAATGTTGTTGCTATGGTTTTGGCCCAGATTTTAATGCAACTGTAACTCTAACTAAAACTTGGTCTTTTCTTATAGAGTTAGAGGAAACTACCAACAGTGAGGATGATGAAGTTGTCTAATAGTCATGCGATCTACATTCCCTGTAAATATTAAAATGACACATGCTTTGGTCCTGTAAATACCACAGAATGGTCACTGGCCACAACTTGTTTGACAACCTAAAAATATGCAGTTTTTAGAGCATTTGTGAGCAAAAGACAAAGCCAGGGGGTGAGTTCAAAGCTCTCGCTTGTGATGGCTCTTTCCAAATATAGAGCACACTTGCTAATTTTAGATACATTACCCATGTTGCTGGATTGATTGTTTTGATGTTTGTTGAATTAGTTTTGTGTCGCAGCTGTAACTGTAAAAACAGTTGCTTTACAAAATGATGAGAGCTTAAAGACCTTAACTAGCTGATTTTAGCAAAGGTCTTCTCCTAGTGGCTTTTATGATACAGTTTGTCTTGAATCTTAATCACAGACAATTCACGTCAAGCGATGTAGCAAAGGACAAACAGCTTGGTCTGTATTTATTTTTTCAAAATCTTCATTTTAGATCTGATCTTTTTGTAGGAAATCTTGAAATACCATATGCGCACAATATCAACAAATGCCTGTAATAGATGTGGACTGTAGTTTAGATCCCCAGTGGTGTAAAGCCTTAGCTGTTTGTAATTAGACCCATTTGCCTGCAGTGACCCTTTGAGAAACATGCAGCACAGCATGTTTTATTTTTTAATTAATATTTTTGCCAGATCAGCTTTAACTTAACTTGACGTTCATATTACCTTGAGCTGAGCTTTTTTTATTCGCTTTAATGTCCAAAACAGATTTTTTTTTTTGTCTAAAGTCTACAAAATGTAATTTTCATTCTTACACAGTTTTATCTCTCTCAAAGAGATGTTTGATTAATTTATTTTTATAGGTTTTTTTTTGAGAGAGAGAGAGAGAGAGAGTTTTAAACAGGTGATGGGAGAATATAATTGTTTTTCAAATTCAAATGCATGTAAATTTTACAGATATTTTTTAAATACCCATGTAAGCTGAAAAACTTGCATACATAAATTGTGTAGTTTTGTTTTTCCTCTATTCGTTTATACATTCCAGTTCCAATTCATTTTTACATTCCAATTATTTTCCAAAGATTTACTGATTTACTGCATAGTTGTGTGACTGTCCCTAAAACATTATACTTCTTGTCATATTGCATTCTGCAATGAGTATTTTTATGTTATTATATATCAGCCATTATTTTTGTAATGATACAGAGAATACAATATATGGCTGCTTCTTTTTGAATTATAATACTTGGGTATTGTTTGGGGGCAGCGTTAAACTCATTGCTTGAGTCTAGTATAGGTGGTTTAGAAAGAAACTGCTTTTTGTTGAAAAAATTTTTGCGCATATTTCAGTTTGTTTATGCCTGTAAACTTTATTTGCTGATGGATGTTACAGCCCTGTACATGCTGAACTTCACAGCTCAAAAAAAAATCACAATACAACAACTAGGCTAGTTGATGTGCATTAGATAATGAAGAAAAGAAAAAGATGATAAGAGAATAGACTCACTTTCAAATTAAATGGTGAGGGTGTTCTTTTGTAATTCTTAACTTAAGAGTAAATTGACTATTTATTTATTTATTTATTTTTCAGTGTCCTATGGATTTGAAACTGATAAAATAGCAGTATATTCCTGTATTCATTTTGCTGATGACATTATGATGTTTCTGTCCATTTTTTTCTTGATTGGGAGAATAAAAGAGAATAAAAATACAATATATATTTTTTTTAGTTCAGAGATTTTTGTTTGTTTGTTTTTTTGTGAGAGTCTTTGGTTTTGGTGTTGCTGCCAGTACAATAAATGTGAACAGTAAACACTGATTTATAACAAGTGCATCTTTTGGCTGTAGTTAATCTGGATTTCACTTAAATGAATTGAAGTTTTATCACTCCTCATTCTCCTTCTAATGCTAATGCGTAGCTTTCTCGGTTTCAGCATGTGATCCTGATTCCTGCTCCATCTCAGTGTACGTCAACTGACTGTGTAATGTTTCCTGATGGGTCCATAGAGTCTGGCCAGAGTTTAAGTTGCTCATGTCCTCTAAGGCTTCAGGGCAAACCAATCCTAGCACAGCGGCCCCGGACTGCACACACAGCAGGGCTGGCACTCGACGGCTGCCTCTAAAAAGGTTACAACTCCCTTCAGAAGGGAAATTATAAATGTGCAGTTAGAGCGAGGGGGAAAATGAAGTGACCTTTTTGAAATCTAATGAGCACATCAAATGTTTCTATGATCATGGGAGGCTTTGGACTTTGGCACCAGCATGAATAAAACATGAGTGCTCTCAGCGGTCACTAACAGTG
Organism: Sinocyclocheilus anshuiensis; assembly: GCF_001515605.1. Classification (NCBI taxonomy): domain Eukaryota; kingdom Metazoa; phylum Chordata; class Actinopteri; order Cypriniformes; family Cyprinidae; genus Sinocyclocheilus; species Sinocyclocheilus anshuiensis. The sequence continues at coordinate 1,987,026 of NW_015548245.1, read as the reverse complement.
CATCTCATTCCTCTTGCTTACACTTGTTATGTGACCTTAAAATGCGTACAACATCCTTCTTGTATCTTTATCATTACTCAGCCCAAATACCTTTTCCTCTTTGATTTGAAGTGACAATTTTATGTCTGGCAGAGGTCTCATTGAAAAGCAGTGTCAGTCTTACTGTGGGAGATTTGAGAGCCTAGTGGATCTTAATGGCCGTATGGAATGATGTTTGGCCAGCACAGCTGCTCCAGGGCACTGCCCTTTGCTCGACATTGAAGGTAATGCATGCCTTGTCACAGACACTGACAAAAGAGGGCTTGTTTTTTGGCAAATGTATTAGTACAGGTTGTTTCAGGGCCTTTCGTAGCTCTATTTTTCACACAAATTAGCAGACTGTTGAAAGATAATAATTGGTGTTTTTGTACTGTTGCTTGTTTTCTGTTCTTTGCTGTTACATTACGTCACAAATGTAATTTGCTGTTTTGAAATGTTTGAGAATTGATGTATATTCTAGCACATCATCTTCACTGTTAGATTTTTTTCAGCAAATTCCATCAGTTATTTGTGATTAAAAATTACCGCAAATAACCAAATGTAATGGCCAATATTATAAGTCTCTACTATTTTTGTCTATATTTGATTTATAATCGATTCTCAAGCTCTCAGTATGAATTGTTTCTGAATTTGCTTCATTTGGGTTTATTTCAGTTACATGTTCAGTTTGCTTTATACATGAAAGAAATTATCTCATAACACCGGTATCACCGTCAACACCGTCTATCGCGGCAAGCCTACAGGGAACCTTCTAACTTGGTACATTATGAAAGTATTAATTTTAAGAATTAATAACAGAGCCCAACCTGGGCCCAAACAATACATTTTTAGTTTGTGAGTTTTTTTTTAAATGATTCATTAAGTGGGCCAGCACAAAAAAGTAATTTGTTTGTGAATCAGATTACACTGGTTGAGCTTTGTTTTTGATTGACTCACTCTTGAGAAATAGCAAGATCATAGGAATCAATTGGACTACACTGCCCATTCTCTCTGTTTTTGCGTGCAACTTGTGAGAAAGACACAATTCGTGGCAGTGTTTTTTATGTACACGTTTTATCTCATTATATTCAGATTGAGTCTATCAATTTTAAAGAATTAACCAAAGAGCTTAAACTGTGCCCAAATTATACTTTTTTTAGTCTGCGTTTTTATGATTTATGAAGTGGACCAGCTCAAAAGAGTCATTTGTTTGTAAAATCAGACACTGGTTGAGCTGTATGTTTTTGATTCACTCGTGCTTCAAAAAGAATCGGTTCATAGTGGCATTTGAATTGGATTACACTGCTCAGGTTCAATGTTATTGCATGCAGCCTGTGAGAAAGACACAGTTCTTGGCAGTATTTTGTTTCTCATATTCAGTTCAAGTCCAGTTGCTGTTGGACTAGATTCAGAAGCCTGCACCGGTGATCATTCAATGAAGATTGCAATTAATTGGATCATAGTATTTTACCCAGCCCTAGAATCGATGTGTAACTTTATACCGATACAATCTGTATACAATTGAAATAAGGCAGGACCAGAGGTTTTTTTGGTGTTTTGTCGCTCTCCGGGTTTCAGGGTCTCATTATGGCTCCTCTCTGTTCGAGTCTCTTGCTGATGCAACCTGCACAAGAAAGCCTAATGTCAGCGAGATGCTGGCGCAGGTTGAGCTGAGGATAACTAAGCACTGGTCCCCGTAGTGTATTTTTAGACCACATTCTGGTCATGCTTCTGTCATGCCCCTGACCTTTTTTTAATGCACTTTCAGACCAGGATTTGTGGCTAGGTGCTAAAAGCAAAACAGGCTTTATGCTATGCTCATGCAAAATATTAAGTGAATATAAAAAAAACAAAAAACAAAAGCCACACTGTTCTTTTTTGTTAATACCATTATGTTACTTTTACAACTTATCTTTATATATACATGTTGGGTTACGTTAAGTAGCATTTGCCTGTAAGAGCGAACAATTTCGTGATTTCTCTTGATGTTGCTTCTTTTCTCGTATACTTGAAGACATTTGTTCACCCTGCCAGTCTTTTATCCATATTCATGGACACAACCAAGTGGAGCTTACCGTCCAGGCCTGTGAATATTTATGAAAATCCTCTGCGTGCCATATTATGAATTCCTTTTAATATTAATCTGTGCTGCCACAGCTTCAAGAGGCATTCTCCTCCATCAAAAGGCTCTGAGTTGCACGTCGGCGAGCGGGAGGAACACCTGCCCCTCTCGGCCACTAATCAAAGGTGAAGCACTCACGCTCCTCGTTGGACACAATGCTAATCACCATTGTCTCTGTACCTAATGGCTGTTTATTATGGCTCCTCTCTCTTTCACACACTCTGTAAGTGGGATACCGGTACTTGTGGTTGTAAAGTGAGAGTTTAAAAGGATGCCAAACCCACCCAGGCACTCTTCACGCTGTTATCTGTGGGTGATGTTGGTTAGTGCTTAGATCTGTTGTAGTAACCAAAAGGTTGTAGGCTCAAATCCCACAAGAAGTATATGCATTTTAGTCAAGTGACTTTGAAAGTCTTTAAGTGACTTTTCGTCAACATTTAAACTTTATTCTTTTGCATGCGTTTAAGGAGCCTTGTCAGTTTAAACTTCTGATATTTGTTTTTTTTGCGCACACAGAAAGCCAGCTCTTTTGTGTCAGGTGTCAAATACACACAAGGTTATGTCAAAAACACACAAAATTCACATTCGGTTATGTCTGCAGACGTAAACAGCTGCATGTGTATCAGTATATTAGATCTATCAAACAGCGTTTCTTGGACATGACAACAACACACTACTAGCACAACTCAACCAGGCCTTGCCCCCTCCTATTTTTTGTGTATGCCTTGGGTGGGAATTATTTAAATGAGGGATATTGTGACGTGTGAGTTCCTGGAAGAAAACTCAGGACTATAATTGAGGCTTTTGAGGGAGTTCAGAAACAGCATCTACTGATATAGAGAATAACTCCCTTTGGAGTAGACTTTGTGCTTTGTAACTTTGAAGATCTTTTTCATGCACAAACAGCAACATTAAGCATTAAAGGAAGTTGAAAATATATATATAAAAAAACCTTAAAACTTAATAGTTTTCAGTAATAAACTTTTACAAAGTATTACCAAAATATTGTAGCATTTAATTCAGCAGACTTTGAAGCCAACAGCTAAATATATACAGTAGAATGCAGTTTCTCCACTTTTTACATTTAACTTGCTGGAACTATATTGTGTATTTTAGGACACCCCAGTCGCTTTATTGACCAATCAGCATTCTATATTTTTAATATTCTTAAAAGTATGAGACACCAGTAATGGTTTCTAACAATTTTAACAATTCTAAAAATTAAACTATACATACTTACTAAACGTATATACTACTGTATATATACTAAACCTTTGATATATTTTTTTCTAGATTTATCTACTACAAAATAAAAGTTCTTTGAATTAAATCTACAACTTCTCTTTAAACTGTGAGAAGTAATGTAAAGCACAAAGACACAACCTGTTGTTACAATCTGCCGCACTACCAGGGTCAGTCATTTCAGTTTCAGTCATCAGTTTAAATTTTGCATATTTTATTTAATTTTTTATTTTATTATAAATGTTTGCATTAATCATGTTAAACATTTTGATTTGATTTTATTGTGTGTATATATATATATATATATATATATATACACAGTGGTGTGAAAAAGTGTTGGCCCCCTTCCTGATTTCTTATTTTTTTGCATGTTTGTCACACTTTAATGTTTCAGATCATCAAACAAATTTAAATATTAGTAAAAGATAATACAAGTGAACACAACATGCAGTTTTTAAATGAAGGTTTTTATTATTAAGGGAAAACAAAATCCAAAACTACATGGCCCTGTGTGAAAAAGTGTTTGCCCCCTAAAATCTAATAACTGGTTGGGCCACCCTTAGCAGCAACAACTGCAGAAAGTTAAATATTTTCTTTTGTTTGGAGGTGTGTTATTGGGGCTGGAGACAAGAGGTCCCTGTGCTTTCTCTCCAAAAATTTGTTACTGCTAGGTCCATTACCTCTAGACTAAAAGGGCTAGCACGTAACTATATATATATATGTATATAATCTTATGTTATAAGGAACCATGGTATTCATCAAAATAAGTCAAAAGATATAACATGTATATTTATTGCATTCAATAAATTGGAATTGCCTTTTTTATATTAATATAATTAAAAATATCAACAACATAATACTGTAAAGATTTTTTTTTGTTTTTATCATAAAAAATAAAAAATATAAACAAAAATAAAGTACATATTAGTATAGTATAAAAATAGTTATTTAATATATATCTTTTGCAAATATTGAAAAATAAAAACTGCTGGTGAAATCAAAGAAAATGTTGGCATTGCAAGTAGAGATTAGAGGTCGACCGATAGTGGACTTTGCCGATACCGATAGCTAGGTTGGACCACACTGGCCGATACCGATTAATTAACCGATAGTTTTAAAATTGATACTGAACAAAAACAGTACTGAACCACTAGTAGTAGTAGTAAAAAAAAAATAATAGTAATAGTAAAAAGACAAAAGACTTTATTAGAGCCACAGAAAGACAAACGTTTTGCTGAAAATGCACAATACACAATTCATTATGAATATTAACAACGATTCGGGACCAATATAATGCAATTTAAAGGAAAACTATGTGAATGGCGCGGCAGGATTTTCTGTCGGCTGCATTTAAATCTGCGTCTGAAGTTTCCCGCTCTGTTCAGCGTGCAGTATCACGTGTCTAAACAAATAGCACGTGCTGTCAAATTCTTACTTTGTTTCAATTAATTCAGTTAGAATAATAAGAAACTGTAGAGTTGTTACCACTCAAATGAAATTAGTTAAACTCTTCAAACTCTCAAACAAGCACTGCTGAGGAAACAGAAGCGAGGTGCCATAAATGCACTGCAGTATGCATCTATAAATTTCTGTGAGTTACTTTGTGTGTGCTGTCTCTCTCACACACTCAGGCTGTGCAAGCTTCATCTGGCACGACATAAATGCATTATCAGTCGCCATTTACACTGAATGTAATTAAAATTAGAATCATTCTCGCGCGAAACGACATGTTTACACGCGACTGTGAGTGTGTGCGTGACTGTGACGTCATTGCCGGTGTTCTGACGATTTGTGCTACCCGCTCAGATTGTGCTACCTCCCATTAAAAAGATAGGTTGCACAAATCGATAGCGAAAAATTCTACCTATCAAATTGTGCTACCAGCATTTTATTCATGTGGTTTGAGGCTTTTTTTAAAGTCCATACCTACCCCTACCCTAAACCTACCTGTCCACACCTACCCTTACCCTAAACTTACCCTTAAAACAATGCAAAGAGTTACTTTGTGTGTGCTGTCTCTCCCACACACTCAGTCAGGCTGTGCAAGCCTCATCGGGCATGACATAAATACATTATCAGTCACCGTTTACATTGAATGCAATTAAAATTAGAATCATTCTCACGCGAAACAACATGTTTACACGCGACTGTGAGTGTGCGCGTGGCTGTGACGTCATTGCCGGCGTCGTTGGCAATAAAAGGATCGGCTTGGAATCGGCAAGACATGAGACTGACCGGCCGGTCACCGATCCGGGCCGGTCATACGAAAAATCGGCCGATTCCGATCACTGGCCGGTCAATCGGTGCATCTCTAATTGCAAGTAAAATTCTGAACTCTAGCAGAAAAATTATTGTTGACTCCTGGTTTGAATATATATACAGTGGGTACGGAAAGTATTCAGACCCCCTTCAGTTTTTCACTCTTTGTTATATTGCAGCCATTTGCTAAAATCATTTAAGTTAATTTTTTTACAAAAATTTTTTTTTCAAATCCTAAAATGATTAAAAAAAAAATATATATATATATAAAATTATAATTATATAAGTTACATAATATCATATAATATAATCTTTTGTAAATATATAAAAATAATTGCTGGTGCAATCAAAGAAAATGTTGTCATTGCAAGTAAAAATCTGAACTAGCAGAAAAATAATTGTTGACTCCTGGTTTGAATATATATATTTGGCTCATATCCACTGGCTTGATGCCAGTGCCATTGCAGCTCCCTCAGGAGTGAACCCAGCTGTTCAGTTCTGGCAGCTCACGCAGACCTGCCATCCCCAGCGTGCAGCCTCCAAACTTGGCATGTCTTCACACTTATATTCCCCCATTCTCTCAGGTGAGGCCACCTCTATGGGATGCTAAACCACTTTGCTTTCCAAGGGATTTTGGATAGCTCGCTCTAAATGAAATACCATGAGACATCCGTTCCGTCTCCAGCAGGGTCCTTGGAGTATCACCAGACTTCATTTGGCTGCACCACAGCGGCCAGCCGTAACACCGAAGTGGCTAAGCAGCCTTCCCCAGAGAACATAGATGGACCCCCTCCCGCTCTGGACTTGCCTTGAGATGTGGATTAATTTTAACTGAAAATGAATGCCGAGAAATGATGTTCTCACGTGCGGCGCCCTCTCCTCTCCCCTCTCGATGGATATTGAGTTCTCAGGTGGTTGTTGCAATACTATTACGGCATCTGGTGCCACAGTGGAGGTAGGAGAGCTCCAGATGTTCCTGTGAACGATAAGGGCGAGGAAGACAGGAGGAGGTCCCCAGAGAACATCGATGGACCCCCTCCCGCTCTGGACTTGCCTTGAGATGTGGATTAATTTTAACTGAAAATGAATGCTGAGACGTTATGTTCTCACGTGTGGCACCCTCTCCTCTCCCGTCCCCATGGATGTTGAGCTCTCAGGTGGTTGTTGCAAGACTATTACGGCATCTGGTGCCACAGTGGAGGCAGGAGAGCTCCAGATGTTCCTATGAACGATAAGGGCGAGGAAGAAAGGAGGAGGTGGAGTTTGGAGGGTAACAGAAGAGCGTCTATTTTAGGCAAGGAGAATCTGTGCAGCACACTTGTAGGTCAATGTGACAATTGTTTTTTGTTTTTTTTCCAGATCTTTTAATGTATTTCAAATTACATCAATTATAAACTTTCTCATTATAAACGTCTGTTGAAGACATTGTATATAATTTTAATATTTGTAATAATTAGTAAATGTAATTTTTTTTATTAAAATAATGTAATGTAAAGATTATTTATATATATATATTATATATATATATATATATATATATATATATACATACATTCATTCACACACTCTCAACTCATTTATAAATAGTTATTATAAAAAAATGTATGTATAAATTGCATTTAATTAAAATTAATTTGTATAAATTTTACTTGAATAATATATTTTATTATATCATCAACTCATTATAGACTAAGACACTCCCAACTCATAGACTATTCATAGATTATTCAAGTCATTGTATGTAGCTATAAATTGCATTTTTTATTAAAGTAATTATAATAAGTCATTTTATTAATTACTTTTGATATATTTAATTTGGAAAAAAATTAAATACGTATTTCAAATATCTATTTAAAAACATTTTTCAAGGTAAAAATTGTTTACAAAATATATTGGGTAATATAGACTCATTATAGACTGATTATTCAATTCATTTTATAAATATAAATTGTATAAATTATATGTTTTGTAATTAAAATTAATTAATTTATGATTAATTTATCATGGCACTCCAAACTCCCATATATATTTACTTATATAATTAAATATTTAGACACTCAACTCATTATAGACTATTCAAGTCATCGTATGTATATATTACATTTTCTGGGCTCCAGACTAACATTTGAGAGCAGTGGCACCAGCGCCACTAACTTCTACAGATGGTGGTGCCAGGAGCAGATTTGGTAGTGCTGGGGGTGGTGTGTGGGAGTATTAAAATATAGATAATTTAATCATAAAAGTACTATTGTTTTGCAAGTGCAGTTACTAATAATAGTTCATGTTCATTTCTTGTTTTTCTTTTGTTTTATTGTTTATACAGAAAATTTATATATTCCACTCTTATTAAATGTACCATTATTCTTCTAGTATATGGAACTGACCAACTTCAGTGATTATGTGTGATTTAGTAGCAAGTTGAAGAAAAGTTTGCTTTTCAAGGCACTTTGTGACTTTTCTTACTTCACACAAAAAAAGTGTAAAATTCTGACAAAATCTGATTTCTTGATCATTTGATATTTTATAAGAGTGATTTTATCATTTCAAAATATAGAGAAAAAGTATAAATGAATGACTAATAAGCCAATAAGTGCTCCTCTGCTGCCTATATTTGTGATTTGATGTATTAATTTTTAGATTTTACATAAGTGTTTGTTTACCACAAAGTATATTTTGGTCATCCCATTAAAAATAACATTCAAACTGGATCACTTTAGAGCTTTAAAGTGCTGGAAATAGTTGTGTGAAATGCTTGAAAGCCATTGAAAATTGCTTGAATTTCTCTCTCAAAAGGTTGTACAAACCCTGAAATGAATGATGTAATGCATTCGACTATTTCTACCCCAACACCATGGTTACAGTTAGCGTTACCGCTTCTGGTTTCCTGACATATGTCAGCGCTGTTTATAACAGAGAATTCTGTGCAGAATTTGAATGATTCTCACTAGATCTCGCAGCAACCTTATCATTGTGCGGCGAATTCAAACGCTTCTCACTGGATCTCGCAGCACTGTTACATCTGTGCAGTAACAGTGTCGCGAAATCAACTTTGGCTCCCGAGTAAAGCTGTTCTGAGCTTGGGCAAGTTTGTTTGCATCGCGGTCCGAGCTGATAAACAGTACGCGCAGCTGAAACGTAGCGCGGTTTAGTTTCGCTTTTGTTTCGTTTGCCGTTTGATGTTTCTCAAATGCAACAGAAATGGCAGCGCTTATGAGTTGGACAACACGGTGGTCGCGCCAGTGCGACCGCTCACTAAAATTAGTTGCACCGGCAGAAATTTAGGTTTTTTTCATTTCATTTTTTTTTCAAACATTTTTGTCGCAGTCTGGAGCCCTGCATTTTGTATCATTTAAAAGATAGATAGATAGATACTTTTTTACCTTGAAAAATGTATTTAAATATATAAACAAATATGTTATTATATTTTTATCGTGGACATTTAAGTATGCCAGTGACCCGTGTGCATGCTGAAATCTAAAGTGGAAAGTGTTTCCGTGTCTCCATTGAATGGATTGGTTGGAGAGCTCTTGCAGAATCCCGATGCTTGAATATCAAATGTCTAGTTCTGTGCCAGACTGACAGTCTATTTTTGGGCATATTTGAATATTAATAATTCTGGGTTGCAAATTCTTCAAATAAATCCTCGGATGTGGAGGGGGAGAACGCAGTCGTGTTACATTGTCATGGAAACCACAAGGAAATCGTTACCCCACCGATGTTTCACTTTTGAACATGGGAAATTAATTAAAGTCATTGAGAGTAGGACGGCGTGCATCCACAGGCCCGGTCAAGTCCCTTAGAACCACATATCTCCCTATTGTTTTCCATGGAAAACCACCAAGGGATCATGTGTCTGAGGCCGAAATGGCACCACGGCTAATGTCATTAGCGGGTGAACAAACGGGTTATGAAGACACACAAGGGGAGAAGTGAGAAGGACAGAGGAAAAGCGTACCGTTTGTCCCAGAGGAATTGTCTTTGCACTCTTGAGTTCTTCATGACTTAATGGCAGAACAAGTGTCACTTTTGGAGAGCGTGTTTTCACATGGTCTCTCGAGGGTTGCTGCGCTGGCATGTTGCGGAGAGATCAGACCGAAGCTAATGACCCTGATGGTAATGAGACAGCATTCGCTCTCTGCAGGTCTCCACAGACAAGCCAGACGAGGCCACGACCTCTGTCTTTTTTTTTTGTTTCCTCTCCCTTGAATTTTCTCTCATTTGCGTAAACCTTTGCTCTCTATCTCGCGTTCTCCACGCTCTGGCAGGTTGCCTCTGAACAGACTTCACACGGCATGCCAAGCCATTTACAAATGCCTTCACTTTCCATGCACTTTTTTTTGTCGCTCATCCACCCTGTCATGGCAGTGCAGCTGTGTGTGTCTGAAAGCTCATATTGAAATATGAAATCAAAATTAGCTTTGGCCTTGTTTTACACATTGCTAGTCTTATTTTTAAATTTTTCAAAAAATTATTTATGTTTTATATTTAATCAGTGTTTTGTCGTCATATTCATCAGATCAGATATATGCACAACATCAACATAAAATTTAATTCTAAAATGTTGTTTTAGTACAAATTTAAGTTCAATTAAATTAAATGAATTATTTTTGTCAGAGTAACATTGATAAAAATACATCAGTTTAATTTGATGTTAGTTTGACGTAAATAACATTTTAGTATTTAATGTTACGTTTATTTTGTGTATTTATTGAAGTATTCTCATGTCTATAGAATCAACCACTATGATTGGATTATTTGAAATAATTATATGCATTATATATTTTTTTCTTCAGAAAACTGTTGTAGTGTTTTTTCTCATATTTTCATTAACAGTATGTTTTAATAAAAATAATTTAATCGTTTAATTATTACTATGATGCGCTATTCGTTATTGTTGGCAAATAACCTGTTAACGATCATTTGCGTCAGTAATTTCTTTGACGAAATTAATTCTGGGTAATTTAATTGACAAATAAGTCCCTTATTACTTTTGTGATATTACTTGATATTTGTATACATTAAATAAATAAATATTATATATATATATGTGTGTGTGTGTTTCAATTTAGAAATAGGTCACATTAGAGAAATTAACGAGAGTTTCTTTTTTTTTCTTTTTTTGGACCAACAGTTGAAGCTTTTTATTTTATTGGAGATTTTAGTAATTTAAAGAGAAAACCAAAACTTACAGTTGGCAACATATACTCGACTTCATGACATTCCAAGCCTGTATGATTTTAAACAAAAGAAAATATAATACCAGGAAGAAGAAAAAGTCTCCATTTTTGTCCATACAATGAAAGTTAATGGGGTCCAAACAGTGTTGTTTTGGACCCCATTGACTTTCATTGTTTGGACAAAAACTGTTAAAACATTTATCAGAATATGTTCTTTTGTATTTCGCAAACGAAAATAGTCAAACAGGTTTGGAATGACATGAGTGTGAGTAAATTATGACAAAATGTTCATTTTTAAAGCATAAACTGTCACTTTAAGCTTCAGGACTAGTAGCCAGTAGGTTGCTGGTCTGAACCATGCAAGTCAAATAGGTTATGTGAAGTGAAATAAGGATTGTCGTTGTCCTTTCCCCTAAAGTTGCCCCTTTGTCAAGCAGGTTTGGGTTGAAGGAGCGAGACCGATTGAGTCAAATCTTTGACTTGACACCTTGTGAGGAAAAGCAGGTCACCAAGAACAATGAAGGATGGTTTTGACACCACTGTTCCCTTATCAGCCAGGCTCCACTCAGACAACGCTCTTATTTCCAATCATCTCTGTGGGTTCGGCCAAATCTGTCATAGTTTAATCTACTTGACCTGAGGTGAATCTTCTGGGTCTCTAATTTCCCCTTGGAAATGGATTCTACCATTACTTCATTGTGTAAATGTGGGATTAGTTGTTCATTTGAACAACATATCGACAAGTCGAGAGTTCCTGTCACTAGCTCTCAGGGCTTTTTTTCCCACCAGCCCCCAAAACTTCAAGTCTTGTAGCTATGGCAACTTAATTCAGGAAGAATTTTGAGAGTTTCCTTTTCTTAGGCTGAAAAATAATAGCCATTAAAATAGAAAATTCTCTGGTTATAATATCCAAATGCCATGTTGAGGAGTTGAGATGCTACATCCCTCTTAATAACTTCGTTCAGAGCCTCTCAGTTCTCTGAATTCCCAGAAGTCTGGAGCATTTATTCGGTGGTCCTGTCCCAAATGTTGGTGCTTAACCCTTGTGGTCCTTCTTTTGTGTTCATTGAGAGTCCAAATCAACCAAATAAACAGCCACTGGAAGACCTCTAGTACACATCAAGCACGCTGTTTGGGACACTCAGGTTGTCGGTTTCTCAAAGGTCTTTTGGGTTAGTTGACAGGTCCACTACATGTTCCCTGCATTTCCCATGTGCCCTCCGACCTGAGATGCTGCCTGCATCCACCTACTTTGGTTTCTCACAGATTGCTTTGGGATGTTTTAAAGGGTCATGCGTTAGTTGCCATCACCCCTTTTTCACTGGTTTGTGACCTGTGTGGCCTTTTTCTTCCATAATAGTGAAGTTTAAGTTTTCTAAAGAGGAAACTGGCCCAAGGCATAAAGGGCACCTTCCATCTAGGCACTCACATCACAAATGGATAGGTAAAGAACATCCGCTCTCCCCAGGTGAAAAGACAAATATAGCCACCATTCAGCGAGGCTCCACATCTGAAAACCTACATGGTGACTGAAGTAGTGTTAAGTCCATACACATAAAATATAAAAGCAATATCTTTCTGCAGTATCGTTAGTATAGAGTGTCACTACGGCCGTTAAGTAAATTTGTATAAATGGGACAAAAAAATATGATCTATGCATTAGGCAGCACCACTGTATTTATTTTTGGAAAACATTAATCAAACAATGGTACTGGCAAGAAAAAGAGCTACTTTCTGCTCTTAATTTAGTATTTGTATTTTGGTGCCTTTTTCTTTAGGGATGCACAATATATTGGTGGTCACATCGGTATCGACTGGTAAATTATTTTTTAATTTTATCGATATTGGTCTAATAAGAAAGATGTATTTTCGACTTAACTTTTAAAAATGGAAGTTAGCTATCAGTAATAATGTGGGATAGTAAAGATTTTTGTTGTTTTATTTAAATTCAAACTAGTTATTTTAGTAAAAATTTTAATTTAAGTAATATGTGACCCTGGAGCACAAAACCAGTCTTAAATCGCTTGGGTATATTTGTAGCAATAGCCAAAAATACATTGTATGGGTCAAAATTATTGATTTTTCTTTTATGCCAAAAATCATTAGGATATTAAGTAAAGATCATGTTCCATGAAGATATTTTGTAAATGTCCTACTGTAAATATATTAAAACTTAATTTTTGATTAGTAATATGCATTGCTAAGATCTTCATTTGGACAACTTTAAAGGTGAATTTCTCAATATTTAGATTTTTTTTTACACCCTCAGATTCCAGATTTTCAAATAGTTGTATCTCGGCCAAATATTGTCCTATCCTAACAAATCATACATCAATGGAAAGCTTATAAATCTCAATTTCCAAAAATGTACCCTTATGACTGGTTTTGTGGTCCAGGGTCACATATACTATTATAGTGCATTATTTAATATTTTTAATTAGCTTTTTTAATTTTTCATCTTAATTTTAGGTTACATTTTAGTCATTTTGTTGTGTTTTATGTTATGTTTTTATGTTTTAATTGTTTTATTTTTAGTTAATTATAACAACTCTTAATTAAAAGTTATCGGTCTCAAAGTGTAGATTGTCTAATATTGGCTAATATATAAATTAATGGCTTCATATTTTATATATTATCGGTGCATCCCTAGTTTACTTGAATAATTCATTGGTTTTAATTTATTGATAATCATTTGAACACTACGTCATTGTTTTAATTCAACTAATAATATTTGTATTAATATTTCACTTTTTAAATAAAGGAGTATGTTCGATAGCATGTTAGTTTTTGCCATGATATTGAAGTTAGTATTGATAATTTTGTGGATTTTGTGACACTTGTAGTCGCTGTCCATAACTATTGCAAATTTCTTTCATATTAGATAATTAGCGTGCCCAATGTATTAGCATGCAACAGCGCACTGGCAATTAAAAGAGCAGTGACGGCACGCTGCAAGACGAGTTAACAGTCTGTCCTGAGGACCAGATGTTGCAGGCCCTCGGGAGACCTAAAATCCTATAAGAGCCATGACAGAGCGGAGCTCCGCAGGCTCTCTGGTTTTTAATGAACTTAGTGACAGTCTCAGCATCTGATGAATGTTGTGAAACTCATAATCCAGAAAATGTGTGTTTAGATCAAATGGAATGGATATCATCAGATCTGCATTTTCAAGTATACAATACTACACAACTCAAGTTAGTGTACGCCTTGAGCTACAATATATCAGCTTTTGAGGATTACTGTTTTTGACTGCCTTTGCCTGATCAGTGTTTTGCAGGAGTTTAGCTGTGGATTGTATATGCATGTGAGGTCTGTTGATTTGGGTGTATTTTCGCACTGTGACACAGTTAATAACTGGCCGTCAGTGCGATCACACACAGCGCTGGCATGCATTATGCATGAATAAGATTAATCTGTCTTGGTGCTTGCGAAGCATAGAGAACACTTCAGCCCTTCTTCCTCTCTCTATTTCTCCCTTTCTCTTCCTCCTCTCAGGCACCTTTTATTTTGCTGTTGCAAGGTTGGCTGTTGTGATCAGGCTAATGCTGCAGTTTGTCAATTTCAATTACGGCCCCTTTTGAACTGCGCCGATTCCAGCCAGGGAAGAAATAGGGGAGGTAATATTCCTACTGTCAATCACTTGCGATTTTTCTGCCTTGCCTTTTTCCCTTGCTTCTAATTTTAACCTCCACCACTCTGAGGTTCATTGCAGGAAGGTTAAAGGGGTCAGGGGATGTACTTTATCATACAAAAGAGGATTTTCTCTTTGTAAACGTAACTTTCTCATCGCAAAGCTACTACCTAGAATATTTAAAGAAACTAAGCTGTAAAAGCGAGTCATCTTGGCTGACATTTTAAGTAGGAATACACAATATATCGGTATCATATCAGTTATTGGCCGATATTAGACATTGTTTTGTATCATTTATAAGTATTGGATGATATAATGTTCTCATCGCAAAGCTACTTTTAAACCCATCTGATATATAGAAACTAAGCTGTAAAAAGGAGTCATCTTGGCTGACATATGTAGGGATACTAAATATATCGCTATCATGCCGATTGTTGGATAATACAAGATTTTTTTATTTTATTTATCGGTGTTGGTTGATATGGGCTATGTAATTTTGCTTGTTCTTTTCCTCTATTTTTACATTTAAATCATCTAACGTTCACTTAATCTTTATAAATACTAATAATTTAATAACACTGTTAAATGTAATTTTTAGGAACTCTCAAAATGAATATCCATATTTATGCTATTGTTTGATTAGGGTTAGAGCTAAACTCTGCAGGAAAGTGGATTTCGTGGGCCAGATTTGAGGATCCCTGCTATAGATTATAATGATATTGATGCCTAAACTCACTTTAGCATTTAAAACGATAAATTTTTAGTGTTTTTTTTTTGTTTGTTTTGTAAATTTATTTAGACGATATATTTTATTTTTTAGTATTGGGCATTTATTAGGGATGTAATGATTCACTCAACTCACGATTCGATTCGATTCACGATTTTGATTTCACGATTCGATTTTCTCATGATTTTTTTTTTACAAAATGAGTTGAAGACATTATACAGTAAATGAAAAGGTGTCGTTTTATTAGGATATTGCTGCAGGTTTCTTTGTGAAATTGAAATATAACAAAACTAAATTGAAATTTTAAAGCATGCATGAGTAGTTTTTAATCTAAATTAGACTGTATAATTTCGAAATTTGAAGCAAAAACAGAATGGTCTGACTTTAGTTTTGTGAAACTATACTACATAAACATATCTGAACTAGGGATGTTCATTTTGGTTATTTTTCCTAACCGACAACCGACGTCGTTAACCGATTTTTAACCGTTCACTGTATATATATATATATATATATATATATATTAGGGCTGTCAGTTTAACGCATTAACTTAATTAATCAATTATGAAAAAATTACGCGATTAAAATATTTTAAGGCAGTTAACGCACTGGCCCCGCCACCAGACCTGTACAACATCTTACAGTTCACAGTTGACTGTTGACAAATATGATGCAGAGCAACAACTCCATAAACTAAGTTATGCTCTAAAATTCAAGCCCGAATTTCACGAGATTAAATGTGATTTTATACAACAGTTCAGTAAATAAGAAGTTAATATTACAATTTTATTTTAAAATAATATTGTGTTATATTTTAAATACAATATTGTGTGTTTTTGTTCAATTTTGCCAACGAATATATTCCCTATAAAGCCACAGCAGAAGTGTTGTGTGTCTCCGAGCAACACAGCGGTGATTCGTTTCTGAATGAATCAGATTAATTAATCGCAGTACCCTGTGATTAATTAGATTTAAACATTTTAATCGACTGACAGCCCTAATATATATATATATAAATCGACTGACAGCCCTAATATATATAGGCATATAACCTACACTTAAATAATAAATTAAGAAAATGAAAGAAAAACTGCAACAAGCCTAGTACGCAGAGTTTCGGTTCATTTTTGTGCTGCGCGAAAGGAAACAGACGGCAGAAAAAAGGTAAAGGCAAAACTTTTACAATTCCGATATCTTTAGGACTAAAAGGAGCAGTTTCTTCCACTGTTAGAAGGAAAAAATTCAAGTGATTGCACCGGCGCCGCATGCGCGCACACAGTTAAGCATTGCCACCTTGACAATGCAGCCTGTTCATTATCATAATAAAATACAGTCAGTCAAACATATGGGGAAAAAAGCTATGTAGTAAAAAAAAATATGTACTAAAAAATATGTAGTAAAATCTGTTGCTATAGCTTCTTATATTTTTAATTCTTGTTCTTTTCTAAATAGGCTACTGTTAATTGAAAGGATTTGTTTACAGTGTTTATTATAATGTTTGTAAACATTTCGTGTCGGCATTAGGCCTAGGCTATTTCTGAATGAAATAATAGAATGCGACTTATACGCGATTTATGTTTTTTTCCCCCTAAAAACACATTTCTTTATACGCGTAGCGTATTTTAACTATGCAGCAAACCTTTTTAAATATTTTGATAAATTACTGAAAAGATAAATAATTAAATGACTTTTTAAACCGTTTTAACTGATTGTATTAATCGGTCAAAATTCTTGCGGTCGGTTAACCGGTTAAACGGTTAAAATGAACATCCCTAATCTGAACGAAACAGCAGACGAGCTGAAAGAGATGCAGATTCACTCTCTGACAGCAGGTGGCGCTTTTGAACAGCAATGATACAGTGTTTCCTGGGTTACCGCTGTAAACAAAACAGAGCTGCGCTTATGAACACTACTTTAATATGCATTGTTCAAAGGCAAGATGAAAAGAAAATACCACATAAACTTTTCTAAAGATAGTCAGTTCCCCTCAGATATACATTCATATAAACTCCTACTCCAATTGTATCGCGATTTGTTTGGCATCTCAACCGATTTGAATCGTCTCACATTTGAATTGATTTTCGACCGGCTCAGAGTTAATCGTTACATCCCTAGCATTTATTGATTTAATAGCCATAACATGAAAATATTTATCGGCTTACCAGAGTTTTAGTACTGATGCAGCCCTATTACTTTGCCATCAGTTTTTCACACAGAACTTGAAATTAATCAGTGTGTTTCAGTAATATAAATTCAACTCCGAATCCATTCACTTAAAATTAATATCCATTTGTTATACTGTACAATGTTATGATGCCTACTTTTTTATAGTGTTTAAAACAATGGGTTTTAGTTTAGTGTTTTATTTTAAAAACATTATTTTAGTTTATTTTTACTTTTTTATATACGTTTTTACATTTACATAGTATTGAATTTTAACATTGTAATTTAGCATTAAGCAGCCACGATGTGAAATAATTGGTAGGGCTGGGTGATATGGGCAAAAATTCATATCTCGGTATATTTTAGCTAAATTATGTGGTTTAGGAACTCCGTAAAGTTAACATGCTATTTGCTTCTTTAATAAATGCTTTTTCATACTGTGTGCAATTATTCAGTGCATGTTGTTCTAGGGCTGGGCGATATGGGCAAAAATTAATATCTCTGTATTTTTTGGCCGATTTGCGATATACGGTATATATCTCGGTATTTTCGTTTTTGTATTTGGATTAAAAAAAATCTGTATTTGATATATATATATTTCATTTACTGCCCAATGTTGTCCAACAAAACAATACATATTAAAGGCTATGAAAACAAATAAAGTGAATGTAACCATGTAAGCCTTTATATTATATGTAAAAAACGGTTAAAATCACATTTCATTCTAACATTGTAACATTGCAATCTAAAAACTAAAATAAGGCTTTTAAAGTGGAATTTAAATTCACTAAACTAAAAATGAAAATAAATGAGAACAAAAGCACAGAGTTGTGTTAGGCTATTTTGATTACCCCATTACAGTCACCCATTACAGTGCTATCATAAAAATAGACTTGCTTGTAGGTTTAAAATTCTACATGTCACAATTATTGTCTAACTACAAATATTTCAGCGAAATGTATATTTTAGTCCGAATACTTGCGCTCCTATTTAATTGAGCTCTGTCTGTTTGGCGCGCATGTGCGCAGCGGCACGTTCACTGTTGTCTGTGAAGTTTAGCGGAGAATCGCAAAGCAGAAGGCTCATGCAGTCCTGACAGCAAAATGGAAATATTTCCATGACTTTCTAACATTTACATACGGAGAATATACCTGTGAAATGTAAGTTATGCATTCAGGAAGACAGCACATCTCAAACACATTAAACAGCGCGAGTAGCCTAGTGTAGAGTAGCCGAGCCGCTTAAACTATGCAAAACAATCAACTATACCATGTCTTACCAGTTTTTAAAGGCCTTAATATGAAGCTTGTCACATGTTTAGAACAAATTGGATTATGCACTTTCTCTGCGGCAGCCTGTGTCTGTGTCTGTGTCCTCCGCTATATTTTCAGATGCGCTCGTATCAAACTACTGTATATCGATATAAACGGTATTGCCTCATTTCGAATCGCTTATAAAGAAAATATCGATATATCGTACAAACTCGATATACCGCCCAGCCCTAATAATTGGTATCGTTTTTTAAATAATTAATACTATTAATAATCCATAATGACAAGTGGAAAAATTTGTAGACTCTATGTCAAGCAAGTCTTCCGTTTCCTGTTTTATGTTGCTAAACAGGTTATTTAAATGTCTGTTCAGCTCAACAACAACGGTCAACATCTTTATTTCATCTTCCGCAGCTGAACCTCGTGAGATCATGTAATCGGTTTCCGCAGACCCTGGCTTGACCTCTATTGCTTTATATTACAGCATCACGTGTTGACGGAGCAGATTCGGATCCCCGTAGTAACATCTACGGCTCCACTTGGGTCAGATTGGGCTTTTGATAGCATGTCACACCACTTATATACTCTCTCCTCCCGGGGACATCTGAGAAATAGGTCAGCTCGCTCCGGGTGGGGCTCCGGCAACAGTCGCACTGTTGTCAGACCGGCACAAGATCAGCGCTGAATGCCTTAGAACCCAGTGGGAGGCCCGGCACAAACTTCAGAGGCTCTATCGCACTGTGTGCCCACCACGGAAAGTTCTAGAGTGACTGAACGAGCCTGACGGCAGCTTCTCAGAGACGGTGCGCCTGTCTCACTCACTGTGCCTCCACACCAGCTTGTCATGCTGCATCTCTCAGTCCGGCTTGCACTAATGTTGTTTGCTGTCATCTCGGATTTCAGAGCGACTCAGTCTGTTCTTGCGGGAGACTCTGGTTTGAGCTTTTAGCTCGGCATTGCTGTGACCGAACTGAGCGGCTTTCAGAGTTCTAGGATGTGCTGGTACAGTACTGCCTGTCATTTCGGGGCAGTAACGAGATGAGTGAAGGCCTGTGAGCTTCAGGGTGAAATGCGCTCTGGAAAGAACACATCTCTTGATGCTTCTTTGTGGCAGCTCATTTGTTGGGCCCAATTCACACAAGGCTGCATGTCAAAATGCACTAAGCATATGAGAACTAAGACACATATTTTTAGACCCTTGTATTTTTATTTTTAGTGTGATGCTAGGTGATACCTCAACTATAACCTTTCCAGACCATTTTCTCGTTATATGATAACTTTGATTAGTCACATTATAGTGCAGTTTTTAAATTGTATATATTTTTAGTTATAAAGAATATAAATTTAGTTAAATATAAAATTCATCTTATTTGTAATAAAAAAAACTGTAATATCAGTTTTTCATACTGTACTGTGATGTCTAGATTTTCTTGTAGCATTTTACACAGTTGATTTTACTTTTTAGTATTTTTATTAGATAATTATCAATTAAAATGAATTGAAGAATTTTTTATTTTTGTTTGTTAAAATCTATTTTTAGTTTTTACATTCAATTTAGAATTAATTTATGTATTTATAGTATAGAGTTTTAATATTGGTCATCGCCAGTGTTGGGGAAAGTTACTTTTAAAAGTAATGCATTACAATATTGCATTACTCCATAAAAAAGGACATTGGTTAATAGAATGGGATTAAATACATAAAGGATATTTGTGTTGTTTAACATTTAATTATTGCAGGTTTGCGTCATATTCTGAGTTGAATTATTTGTATTCATTTTGAGGAATACTGAATCTGTGTTTTTTTTGTGTGAGTGAGATGAATATGAATGATGTTTATTTTGAACTACAGTAACATCTTCTGATTTCTCTCAACATGGGGACAGGAGAGCTGTCAATAAATTGAAGAAAAAAAAAAGTAACTTGTTACTTATTTGAAAAAGTAACTCAGATATTCTCTTGTAAATTAAAAAGTAATGCGTTACTTTACTAGTTACTTGAAAAAAGTAATCTGATTACGTAACTTGCGTTACTTGTAATATATTACCCCCAACACTGGTCATCACTAACAATTTAATAACATTAAATAGCAAATCTCAAAATGTATATCCATTTTTCATCCTGTACATTTTGTCTTGATGCCTAAATTCACTTGTAGCATTTAAAATGAATTTAAAATGTAAAATTTTTTAGTGTTATTTAAAATGTTTTTATTGTTTGTTTTAAATAAAAAAATATAGTATAGAATTTCATTATTACTTGTTTATCAGAAATATTTCAGATACCTTTAAAATTAATAATTTAACACTTTTAAATATCATCCTTAGTAAATCTCAAAATGAATATACATGAACTTTAATATTGTACCGTATAACACTGTGATTGCCTAAGTTTACTTTAATTACTTTTTGCGTTATTTTTAATGGTTTTTTTTTTATGTATTTATTTTAGGTTTCATTTTTTTTATGTATTCAGATTTTTTTTTTTTTCAAGTTTTACGTATAATATTGGAAATGTATAGCCATAACTTTTGGATATTTTCAAAATTACTAAATAAATTAATAACACTGTTAAATGTTATCTTATTATAGTCATCATCATATTATAGTCAAATGTCATCTTATATCAAATTTTCATACTGTATATTATAATCTGATGCCTAAATTCACTTTTTAAAATGTTTACGTAAATTTTTTAAAAGCATTTAGGTTTCATTTTTAAAAATATGTTTAAAAAATATTTTTTTACGCTACCAATTTTTCATACTGTACCCTGAGTACTGTGATGTCTAAATTAACAGCATTTAAAACCATTTACTTAATTTTTTAGTTTAGTATTTTTCTGTTAAATTTTGATATAAAATTAGACATGTACAATTATTCATTCCCTGGGAACTGAACCAGAAACCTTTGCATTTCTAGCTAGTGCCTTGGTCTACTGGTTCAGTTCCACATCCAGGATGCTCATGTCTGACTAATAAACTCCCAGCCCTAATGAAGATCCCTCTGATCAATGTCCCTGAAGGTCAGTGGTTTTATCTTTCTTCAAGAGCCTGGACAAATCTAACTGGCATTCTGTTATTTGCGACCGCACATACAGTCAACAGCAGCGTTCAGAGCAAACCCTGTCATGAAGTTTACTTTGGCTTTTGCCATGGATGTAATCAGATTGCATCCCTTTGTTTATCCCTCTCTCCAGGTCTCTGGTCTGATCTGGATGCTTTTGCTGTTGCTGAGCCTCACAGATGTTTAGTGGCTACATTACCATTCACAGCCTGTATCTCTGGCTGTATTTATGAATATGAATACCATTTGTCACTAACTCGCAGTTTATGAGGCAGCATTTCATTTTCATGCACGCTGTGAGAAGTGAGAGTGATGGGGGTGAGAGGGAGAGATGCAAAGAGAGGGAGGGAGCAACAGTGAAACAGTCTGCTGAACTCAATCATACACTATGCTGTGATTAACCCCATACTGAGACTAAATTACAGCTTTGAGTCTTTTTGTTGCTCTTGCAGAAAACACCAATATGGCACTTGCTGTAAAAATGCAGGTTTTATATATTCCCCACTAAAGGTTGTTGCTTAGCAAAGGTCAGAGTTCTCCTTAGGCTATGGTGTGACATTAGAGCTTATTACTAGGGTTTCAATGAATGAAGATTTATGGCTGCTCCTTATAACTGATAACAGTAGCTGCTGGTATGTTATATTCATATAATTTTTTTTTTTACTATTTACATGGTCGTGTGTGTGTATGTATGTTTGTATGTGTGTGTGTGTGTTTATTATATTATTATTTTATGTTTTTTTATATATAATTATACATTTTATATAATTTATATTTATGATTTATAATATATTTATAAATATGTAATAAATTAAAATATTTTCCATTAATTGAAATAAATCTGACAAAATAACATTTTATAAAAATTTTATAAAATATATTATATATTTTACTGTTTTCATTAACTAAATATTTTAAAATAACGGTAGCTGCTGGTATGATATATTCATATAATTTTTTTTTTTACTATTTACATGGTCGTGTGTGTGTATGTATGTTTGTATGTGTGTGTGTGTGTTTATTATATTATTATTTTATGTTTTTTTATATATAATTATACATTTTATATAATTTATATTTATGATTTATAATATATTTATAAATATGTAATAAATTAAAATATTTTCCATTAATTGAAATAAATCTGACAAAATAACATTTTATAAAAATTGTATAAAATATATTATATATTTTACTGTTTTCATTAACTAAATATTTTAAAATAAAAAATAATAAAATAATTGTTAATTTAAATAAATCTGAAATAAAAATATTAGATTAAAACTATATTATATGATATATATATATACAGTATATTGTAATATGATATATTTTCAAATAACATTTTATAAATATTTTATAAAATATGTGTTAGTGTTAAGTGTATTATTAACTAAATCAATTGAAATAACAATGAAAATCCATTGAAATAAAAACTTACAATATAAACACTTTATATTTTAATAATAAAAGAACACACATACAAACATAATCATAGAAACAATATATAACAGAAACTATTTTGTGTGTGTGTGTGTGTGTGTGTGTGTGTATATATATTAGAGCCCGACCGATATGGGTTTTTTGGGGGCCGATGCCAATACCGATATTAGGGAGTAAAAAAGACCGATATCGATATATCGGCCAATTTTCTTTATGTGTAGGCTATATTATAGTACAGTATAGTCAAAAGTTTGGACACACTTCCCATTCGTGTGTCCAAACTTTTGACTGGTACTGTATATACAATACAGTATATAGCCTACATAAACAGAATATTTATACATAAACACATTTTTTTGTAATGATAACTCAAATGTGGTGATCAAACACTTATAATGATGTGACAAACATAGGCCTATGTAGTGGAGGTTAGGGTATTTAACAATTTAACAATAAACTTTAATATTCAAAATGAGTCTGACATCAGTGCACGTAACAGTAACCTTCACTTATTATAAATAACTTAAAAAAAACACAAATAGAACAAAAATTAAGAAATTAACAAGGTAACTGTGTAGGGCAAGCAAGCTACTGCCAAACCAACAGAGGCAGGTTTATGCAGGAAGCACAGCTTTTCCAAATGTAAACATCTAATATAAATAAACAATAATAATGAATAATATTTTTCACAAATTCTGTGTTGTGTATTTTCTGGTAATCAAATGAACATGCAGAACATGAGGATCCATATTTAAATAAGTCTGTTTGCAGTTTAATATTCACAGACACAGTCTATATATATATGTACTGACCTGTTTTTTATTTATTCATCAAAAATAAGACAAATTCCATGAAATTTTGCGTTATACAGTAAATTCCGTTTTTATGACTGAATTCTGCGATTCCGTCAGGGCCGGAGTGGGACTCATTTTCAGCCCTGGAGTTTCATGCTTTAGAAACTCCAGGGCTCCCACTTTTTTTTTTTTTGGGCTGGCCTTTTCAGTGCCACCTTTTGCGCTTTCTATTATGCATTTTCTTTGATCTATAATTTTTTGCTCGCATATCTCCAACAAGATATTTGTAGGCCTACTGTCTACGTCACGATGTGGGAAGATTTGCATAACGCCGCCCAAATGTTCACGCAAAGAAAGAAGGTATTGTTGCTGCCGCCATGTCGTGAAGGCGCTGTGTTTCGTTGTGAAAGCGAAACTACTTTGTAGTTTTTGAGGACGATATCCGCTTCATAATGCCTAGAGCTGATCCGTGCTGGTCGCTGAGGAAATACATAAACTTCGCGCTGTGGATCACCGGATCGGCTTTCACCGTGGACGAAGCGGAGTCCAGCCCGGGGTCGCCATAATGTACAGTATGTGGAAAATAATGTTTTTTTTACTTTAAACCGCATTAACACATTTCATTACACCAAATACACAAAATAATGTTATTTTTAGCAACATCATATAACCCCTTTAACTTCAGAAATGGGAAAAAAAGGGACAATTCTGATTCTTTCTTTTATTCTTTAAGAAAATAGTGTTTGTTCTTGTATTCTTGTAGAAAATAAGTGTTTATTCTTTAAGAAAGTAAGGGACAGAATAAGGGACGCTCCAAATATTTGTACTGTACCATAATGTAGGATGTCTGCATGCAGGTAAAAAGTTCTCAGAAATAATCACAATTGTTCTGCTTAATTTGTGTACAATTATTCTAAAAATAATTTTAATGTCATCCAAAAAATGCAATCGACCTGAGTAAATTGTACCAATATAGAATTGTGACTTCACAAATCACAAGTGTATAATTTAGGAGGTGAAAATACTGAAATACTGGTCTATGAAACGTCAGTCAATAAAGCATTTTTAACAATGGCACTTAAAGTTTTGAACTAAAATATCATTACAACCATATAGCCTTTGAATGAATGAAAATGCATATTTTTCAATTAAAGAAAACTTAGAGAGTGTGGGCTGCTTCTGGTGCTTGGATTTGTACTTCAATAATGAGGTTCACGTTTAAGAATATGCTAGAAGAAAAAATTGTTCTCTCTCTATTTAACAGCATTAACTTACAATGAAAGACGTCTTCCCTCAGGCAGATTGAATGTTTTCCTGCCTTGCTGGATGTTGGGCTCGTGATCAATAAGTTGTTTGCATTGGCCCAAACCGATTTGACAAAATCAAAACTCAGACGGTGAAGGGAATTGAGGTTATCGCGAGTCCCGCTCGTTGTGAAGTGGGAGCAGCCGGGAGAGGATTCCGCTTGGTCTTAAAGCCTTCCTTAAACGACTTCTTTACAAATAAAACAATGATTTGCGCAAAAAGAATGATTAATTATCGGTATCGATAATATATCGGCCGATATTTAGCATTTTTCAAATATCGGCATCAGCCGATAAGTTTTTCTGTTTGGCCGATGTGTTCGAGGCAGCCATTTTGACGGCGCGGCAGACTTTTATTTTGACGGCACGGAGAGTGGCAGTCTAATAATCAGATAGAACTGTTAAACAAAGGAATTAAACTGTATACAAAAAAGTATTATAACGATTGCTTTAATATTATTAGTAATAGAAAGGCAAAAATTATAATACTTTCTCATTTGCCGTCAGCATTCAGCCAATACGCATTTATATCATTTAAACAAATCTTTGAATGACTAATGAACATTTAATTTCACAAACCTTGCAAACTTAGTCGGATCCAGTTGTGAGATCTTGTGA
>NW_015548245.1:1951568-1961175 GCF_001515605.1 Sinocyclocheilus anshuiensis | reverse complement strand
TCGGTCCGTGCAAATTGAATGCTGACAGGAGGAGAGTTCAGCTTCACTGGAGATGCGCGATCGACAAACTTTAAACCTAAGTTAGTGATTTCAAAATATGCTGCGCTTTATGCATTTGCCCACTGTCATATTCATGTCATTTTCATTGCGTGCTCTATGTAAAATGAGTGTTATCTTGGCTTTATTTGAAAAAACAAAAAAAATGATTCCCAATGCACACAAACTTCCCAGCCATTTTCAAATGATTTCAAATTTCTTAAATATAAATTAAAATAAATAAAATTATATCGGCCATCGGCCTCCCTGCTTTCCAAGATATCGGCATCGGCTGTCAAAAAACCCATATCGGTCGACCACTAATTGAGAATTTGTTATTGATATGGTCTAGTGGAAACAATAATATGGGCTGCGAGAAAATAATAAATAAAAAGAGATCGCGACACGAGTAAACGAGTATTTTAAAGTTTTTTTTTATATATAATTTTCTAAAAATTTTATTTTAGTAAACGAGTAAAACATTGTTGTTTATTTACTTAGCACTGAGTCTCTCCAACTAGGTGTCAACGTAGCGTTAAATCACCATTCAACAGACAGACTCAAGCCACCACCGCACTGCAGACTGCAGAAAGATACTAACTTTTCAATCTGCTACGTTACTGACTGTACTGACAAACTATGCTGACACTGTGTCTGCGCCGCAACAGGACACGACAAAGCGATCATTGAAAATCATTTGAACTTTGTGTCAGCACGTCATAAATAGAACGAGGCATCAGTTTACTGCATCCAGTGTAGACAACATCACTGATTATAATGGGTTCTATTCTACACCGGACGCGAGCGGCGCGATGCGACAAAATACCATAGAATTTTATTGTATTTTGTCGCGCGATGTGATGTGACCGATGTGATAAGAATGAGTTCTGAGCCGCAGCGCGGCCGGTATAAACACCAGCATTGACTGAGTAGCCGCAATCAGCTCCAGTGGCCGTAACACAGGCTTTAATGCGCCGCAGACGCGTGCTGTGATGCGCAGATCAGCTCTAGTCTCTAACGTCACTGCTGTTAAAAATTAACCATCCATTCATCATATCATCATGCAAAACTAAGAATTAGAATCATTGTAATGTGACGATCAAATATAGGTGCGGGCGGATAATTTGAAACAGCATACTCGGGTGATGTTTGAGCTCATCCACGCATCTCTACACTACACTGACCTGGGTTGCCAGTAGCAAACAATGGAGCGCGCTCTGCTGGACAAACTAAGTAATTACACCATTCAGAAGCATTTAATCTGTGTTATATGTTCTGTAAAAAAAAATTCATATCAGCGGCATATTCGCCGATACGATATATCTGCGACAGGCTCATACTGGCCGATAATATCGGCAAAACGATATATTGGTCGGACTATAATATGTATATAGGGATGGGTACCGAAACCCGGTATTTAATCGGTCCCGGGACTAAATTATGAAATTATGAATTATGAGTATCGATAAGCTCTGACGTTAACGGTTTTGCTATCGGTACTGGAAAAATTAATAAAACACATACATTTATTATTGCTATATATACATTATCTTGCAAATTCTATCTCACCAGAGTCGCCAGCTGTTTTTCAAACATTTGTCTATGATGCATTTTTGCTATTCGTAATTCAGAAGCGAGATCGCGCTCACGCGGAGGAGCTTCAGCACGCGCAACATGAAAGCCCTGTTTAATTATGATAGAGGAGAGAACTAAACATTCAAACATCTGCTTACACTTTAGGCCTGTGGCGGTTTTATTAAGCTAATTAGATTTTTTTTATTTCGATTTTGGCTTCTAAGGATTATACAAAAGAAGACATGAAGACATGAAGCTATTAAAAACTAGCTGCGTTTCGTATTGCGCAACTTCTTTCCCTTCACAGCGGTGCGCATTCGTTCCTCCCTAAAACCCAAACTTAACATATATATATATATATATATATATATACAGTATATATAATTTATATATTTATTATTATTACTACTATTATTATTTATTTTATTTCTTTTGATTTTAAAATCAAATATAATATAACCCCGGACTCCATTCCAATATTATATATTTTTAAATGTATTATTTTATTTTTTATTTATATATGTATGTATTTATAATAATACATAATTTTATATATATATTATATATAATTATATAATTTATATATTTTTTATTATTACAACTATTATTATTATTATTATTTCTTTTGATTATTTCTTTTGATTTTAAAATCAAATATAACCCCATTCCATTCCCTTCATCCTCTGTCAGTCTTTATTCTGCCCACCCTTTAACAAACTCTCAGCCGTGCTGTAAACAGGTGAGGGGAGGTGAAAACCTGTCCTTCCCTCTCTCTCATTAGTTGACTAATGACGCCTTTAATTAGCCCTGACACACGCTGTTAATTGAATGCACCTTATTACAACAGCCT
The DNA here is from genome assembly GCF_001515605.1 of Sinocyclocheilus anshuiensis. NCBI lineage: Eukaryota > Metazoa > Chordata > Actinopteri > Cypriniformes > Cyprinidae > Sinocyclocheilus > Sinocyclocheilus anshuiensis. The sequence goes on along the minus strand of NW_015548245.1, from coordinate 1,958,714 downwards.
GTCAGAGACATTTTCACAGTTACCGACTGATGTTGCCACGGCATGAATTCCACGGATCTGTTCATTCAAGACTTGACAGGAAATAAAACTGCTTAATATTCTGCTCATTTAGCCGGTTTATGACGGGCTTGTGCAGCAAAACTACACTTCCCATAATTCTGTATGGCAGAAAACTCATTCTGGAGTCAGTTTGGACCAGATTAGATGCTTTTAAGTGTCTCTGGTCCAGAGTTTCAGCCCTGTTTTGCATCTCAAGAGTCTGTTCATATACTCCATCATGTGACTGGAACGCCGTCTTCATATGACTTGTTAATTCGATTTGCTGTTGAGCTTTGAAGAGTGTGCTGTGCTGAGTAAGATACTTTCCTGCGCTTCTTAATCTGTCTCAGCTCTGTAAACACTTCACACAAGGTTATTCCTTCACTCAAGGACTCTTCTTAGAGTCTTCTTGACAAAATACACATTATACGCCCTCCTCCACTGTCCTCAGTCAAGCTTAACCTTCAAGTTTGTATTGGAGCTGCAACGAACATTGATTGAGATCAAAGGTTGTAGAGAAAATGACCATCATGAGATTGGTAATTGAGCTTTTCCAGTGCAGGCTACATATATGACAGGACCTCATCTGTATCTCATCTGCCAGCACACTAATCTGTTCAAATCACAGATATGTTCCCCCATCTGTTGCTGTTCCTATGAAAAAAAAAGTGTCAAAATGGCCCCAAAAAGTCTAGAATCCAGGTCAAATTAAATCCAGAAAATCTAAATCTAATACAGCATTTTATTGTGGGCCATTGTTATTATTATTATTATGAAAACCTATTTATTTAAATAAGTATGACTAATAATCAGCTAGTAATAATAAATAAGTACATATTTATACATTATAATACAGTAGTTTTTATTTATATATTTATTTATAAAATAATTAAACTAAGTAAATAATAAATAAAATAATGCAAAGTTATTATTATTATCACTCAAGGACTCTTCTTAGAGTCTTCTTGACAAAATACACATTATACGCCCTCCTCCACTGTCCTCAGTCAAGCTTAACCTTCAAGTTTGTATTGGAGCTGCAACGAACATTGATTGAGATCAAAGGTTGTAGAGAAAATGACCATCATGAGATTGGTAATTGGGCTTTTCCAGTGCAGGCTACATATATGACAGGACCTCATCTGTATCTCATGTGCCAGCACACTAATCTGTTCAAATCACAGATATGTTCCCCCATCTGTTGCTGTTCCTATGAAAAAAAAAGTGTCAAAATGGCCCCAAAAAGTCTAGAATCCAGGTCAAATTAAATCCAGAAAATCTAAATCTAATACAGCATTTTATTGTGGGCCATTGTTATTATTATTATTATTATGAAAACCTATTTATTTAAATAAGTATGACTAATAATCAGCTAGTAATAATAAATAAGTACATATTTATACATTATAATACAGTAGTTTTTATTTATATATTTATTTATAAAATAATTAAACTAAGTAAATAATAAATAAAATAATGCAAAGTTATTATTATTATTAACATTAAAATAATTAATTTATAATTAAAATAATTAATTTACAAAAAGTACAATTAATAATAATAAATAAATGACATTTCATTAAAAAATCACTATTTATGAAAACAATTCTAATAAATATTGTAGTGTAATGCAAAATCTTTTCTTATTTTTATTATTATAAAAATAATCTTATTTTAATTTAGTAATAATAAATACTAAAGTATAAGTATATAAGTATATTCTATAAGTAAGTAATAGAAATCATTAGTTATAATATTTATTTATTAAAATAATTATAAATAATCAAATAATACATAAATAACAAATATTTATTCATTATAATCATTCATTTAAGAAAAAAAAAAGAAATCATAAACTGATTGCCTGATTGTAACACTCTTGATTGAACCCACAGGACTCCGCTCAGGAAGCCGTCATCACCAGAGACATCCATCGCACCTTTCCTGCTCACGACTACTTCAAAGACTCAGGCGGCGATGGCCAAGACTCTCTCTACAAGATCTGCAAGGTGAGGTGAAAGCTGCTCATCCTGCAGGCATGACTCACTCCTGTCGTCTGGTAACATGCATCACGACACTGCTGCAACATCTCTATCCACTGACCTTTTGTTTTGCCGTAATACAAACGGCCTTGATAGATACAGGTATCCAACCACATGCTGTACTCGCCTCCCTGTGTCCTGCGTCTGTGAAAATGAGAACTCGTACACTCTGCTAGTTAAACAGTTACGCATCATGCATCCGTTATTATATTTAGAAACAAAGCTAGAGTAATAGATTATGCAGTTATCCAGCAGGCAATTATCCAGTTAAGCACACATCTATCTCTATATAATTAAACAGATGTTTCTGGCTGTAAAATCCGAATGAATGAGCCACATAAAACAAAGCAGTCTTAAAATACACGCACCTTTGACCAGAAATCAGTTGAATTCAGTATTAGTGCACCGTTATGTTGCTTGACCATTTTAATTCATAAATCAACTTTATTGCTTGGCAAAGTAATACATTTTAATACTTTTTAAATATATAATAATAATATAATATATAAAAATACATTTTATAAAAATCTTACAATATACATTTTGATTATAATTGTAAAAATTGTATATTCAATTTCATATTATAGAAAAACGGGGCAAAAGCATTGAGTGGATGAGAAAAGTGGTGCGGTGGTCCTGTTCTCTGTTAAATCTCTTTTGTGAGGAGTCTTGATAGGTTCTCCATCAGCTGATTGGCACCGACAAATTAAAAGCCTCCTAAATTGTGCAAAAGACCTTCAATCCAGCTAATCCTGGAGACAAACCCCCTCAGCTCGGAGTGGCATATGTTGCCATGAACGTTTATCAGTGTTTCCAGTCATTTATGACGAAGCTTGTGATTTAAAGACAACATGAAGCTGCATTCACAACACATGTAACTTTAAATTGTGACGTGTTTATTCATTTGAAAATGTTTAGTAAGGCTGTATTTATACATCGAACATGCTTTATTTCTCTATAAATAAATTTTTTTTTTCTGTAAGTAACTTTATATATAAAACATTTCTCTATAATTTTATTATTTTTGATTAAGTAAAAAAAAAATGGTTCAGAAACAGAGAAGTATCATTACGTTCTCATAAACAAAAAATATTTAATCATTTTTTCCTTGACTTTGGTACTCAATATCTGAACTGATGTTTTTTTCCACAGGCTTATTCTGTGTATGATGAAGAGATTGGATATTGCCAAGGTCAATCATTTTTGGCAGCCGTATTACTTTTACATGTAAGTATTTTGCATGACCAGCACTGTTTCATCTAGGGATTCACTGAATGTTCGGCAACCGAAATTATTCGGCCGAAAATAGCAAAAAAATAAAATCGAATAAGCGAAAAGGCCGAATAATATGTACCGAACAATGACTAAGGCGATCAAAACAAATATCGACGAATGGGACGAGACCTGGTTGAGCTGCACTAGAGAAGGCAACGAGTGTTATCACTATGTCGGAGACTCGCTAGCTTTCCCAAGGCAGGCGAACTTAGAGTGGTTCCAATCATCCGGGTTTAAATCGCGCTCATATTGATTTGATTTGATTTTGACGCAATATTTACACTGAAGCTGGTAGGCGACTATGGTAAGGGGCATATTGTGCTTTGTTGGTATAATGTCTGCTAGAATGTTAAAAAAATGTTCAGTGTTAAGTAAATATTTTTAAATTATTGTTTTGTAATTTATTTTTTTATTTGAAAAGCAGGACAAAACAGTAAAAAGCACATTTTGGCTATTTAATTTATGCAATGGTGAAAAAAAATGGCAAAATAGGTCTACATGGGGGGAAAAATGCGAAAAACCGTATTCGGCCTTCGGCCCAGTGTTTAATTTTGTTCGGCTTCGACCAAGAATTTTCATTTCGGTGCATCCCTAGTTTCATCCATGTTGCCTGTGTAACCCCCACCCCTAGCGTCAGTCGCTATCGCGCCTCTTGAGATCAGGGGAGTGAGGTTTACCTGCACAGCACCTACCAGCTGGCCTCCGTTACACTTGCACAGATAAGTATTTTAAATACACTAATAAAGCCAAGTAAGTCTATGACAAGTTTAAGTATTAAACTGCACTATACATCCATGTTAGAGACGTGAATGTTAGCTCAAATCATGTAGCTTTGTTTTATTAATGATTTTATTATTTTATTTGAATGTAGTTTTATTCATTTATTATTCTTTTTATTTCATTTTGAGACACTAACCCAAAAATACAAAGTTACATGAATGCAGGTTTTCACGTTTGTGTGAAATTTGTGAATTTATACTGCAAAAGAGGTACATGTTACTTTCTCTTAGCAGGCATTATGTAAACATCCTTTTAGGTCGGTTTTATCTTTAAGCTCAACTGCTGTGCTGGTAAATCCGCAATTTAAAGAGTTTTTGAGAGAGCTTGCTAACTAAATAATAAACACTAATAAAAGTGTAAATAGAAACCTACCTCATTGTGCCTTATCTTTGACTTTTTGAGGCTTGTTATTGAGCTAATAGTAGGTGGAGAGAAACAGGAAGCGAGGGAAGGACATTGATGAAACTGTTAATTCCATATTTAATTAAAGCGAGGGCTGAATAAGATGGCGTTTTTTGTTTTTCTGCAATGCCAGCCCTTATGGGGCTTGATATTAGAGCGCGTTTGGGGATTTCTATAATGTAGTGCAAGTGTCTTCCTCGTGGCCTTGCCCAGGAAGCTCAGGAGCTGTCAGGAATATTAATGACGGAGCCCATCTACCTGCTGGAGCCCATTGAACTCGGGACACACATGCTGTCTGCGTGATTTAATACCCAGCTCTGTCTGTCTCGCTCTCCGTCTCAGAAACACAAACAAACTCTGATAGCATCACTGTAGACTGCCACAGACAGGTAGACGGACAGTTGACTCATCTAAACATCATGGGTTGGTTGTGTTTATTGAGCCCTATTTATGCAGAAAGCATCTGCATCTGAAATATCATGGCAATATCTCTCGCTTTTTCTCTTTAGATGCCTGAGGAGCAAGCTTTCTGCGTGCTGGTGAAGATCATGTACAACTACGGTCTTCGAGAGCTCTACAAAAACAACTTTGAAGATCTTCACTGCAAGTTCTACCAGCTGGAGCGTCTGCTGCAGGTTTGGCTTTTGAGTGTTTGTTAAAGGAATAGTTCACCAAAAAGTGAAAATCTGCTGAAAATGTACTCACCCTCAGGCTATCCAAGATGTAGACGAGTTTGTTCTTTATCAGAACAGCTTTGTAGAAATTTAGCATTACATCACTTGCTCACCAATGCATCCTCTGCAGTGAATGGGTGCCGTCAGAATGAGAGTCCAAACAGCTGATAGAAACATCACAATAATCCACAAGTAATCCACATCACTCCAGTTTATCAATTAATGTCTTGTGAAGTGAAAAGCTGTGTGTTTGTTATAAACAAATCCATCAATAAGATTTTTTTATCTCAAACTGTTGCTTCTGGCTAAAATATGAGTCCTCTATCCATAATATTGCTTTCTCCAGTGAAAAAGACTAATTTTTGTGAGCGGTCGCACTGGCGCGACCATCGCGTTGTTCAACTCATAAGCGCTGCCATTTCTGTTGCATATGAGAAACATCAAACGGCAAACAAAGCTAAAAGCATAACGAAACCGCGCTACTCGTTTGAACTGCGCAGCGCTTCGAGTGTAGAGCCTGGTTTATACTCGCCATGTCAGCATGAGCACGAAGGTGCGCGCGGCAAAAATGACACGTAACGATGGATGGTTTTCAAGCTAAAGTAAAGTAAAAGACAGCTTATCTTTGCTGTTTACCTCACGTTACGTTATGGAGGCTCTCTTTTATTTTTTTAGGCTATCTGATTCCTCAGTGTTTACTAAACATTCTGTAATTTATTAGTCGGTATATAATACAGCATGTGGTGTATGCCATGCCTCATCTTATTCGTGTTTGTTAATAAATGTTTTTTAAGCTAGTTTGTCATTCTATCTTACTGTTTTATTGTTGTTGTGCTTTTAATTAAGAATAACAATGAATCCATCTTTCGTTTTATTCTTAAAAAGTGAAAGGTGTGTAGATGTATGTAAGCAAAACACAATTATCTTTTGTGTGACAACACAATTTATCTTTTAAAATGTGACAACAATATCGCGAATTCAAAAGTGAAAGTGCATGAAGCCTGGCTTATAACATAGCAAAAAAGGAACTCCAGTTCACAAAATTAAAATCACAAATAATACTACTGATGAAAAAGAACGGGTTGAATGTTAATCACTTTCGTTTCCATATAACTATAAACTATGATAAAAGTTCATCAGCATGCATTGATTAATCCCATGTTGTAGCGCAAAAAGAAAAAAAAAATTATTGCGACCAAATCATGTGTTCGTGCGACCAACTGAGAAAGTTAGTCGCAAAAGAGCGACCAGTGGGAAGAATGAGTCTGGAGCCCTGACAGGGGATGGACTTTTTCACTGGAGGAAGCGTTGTTATGGATTATGAACTGGCATTTTGGCCAGAAGCGATGGTTTAAAGTTAAAGCGCTTTCATGATGGATTTGTTTCTTATAAATATGCGGATTTTCACTTCATACAGCAATTGATGGACTGGAGTGTTGTGGATTACTTGTGGATTATTGTGATGTTTTTATCAGCTGTTTGAGCTCTCATTCTGGCGGCACCCATTCACTGCAAATGATCCACTGGTGAGCAAGTGATGTAATGCTACATTTCTCCAAATCTGTTACCTTGAAGAAACAAACTCGTCTAGATTTTGGATGGTTAGTAAATTACATTTTTTTTGGTAAACTATTTCTTTAAGAGATTGCATCGCACACAGTCTTGTACACCCCTTGTCAGGCCGTACTTGTGCATCTCAAGTGTAAGCCGTGGCTCTCTAAGCTATTAGACCTAATGCGCTGGAAAATGGGTTTTAATTTTGTGGTGAAATGCAATTAGGCCTGAAGTAGCCCTCTTTCAGCGCTAAACCCAATCCGGTTAGTATTGACTAGCTCTGCTACTACAAGAGTGTTAGCATCGATCACGGACAACGTGCCATACGGCCAGGGCTGGATTGGTAATCGGGCATACCGGGCATTTTCCCGGGTGGGCCG
>NW_015548245.1:1946955-1951289 GCF_001515605.1 Sinocyclocheilus anshuiensis | reverse complement strand
CAAAAAATGCCAAGGCCGATTTTTTTTGTCCCAGTCCAGCCCTGCATACGGCACTCTCAGAATTCCCGTCTCTTCCTCAGTCGTCATTTACTTTGCATGTGTTAACCCAACTCTCCCACCTCTCCAATCTAACAATGCAATCTACCCCAGAAAAAGATTTACTCTTGAGCTCCGGGTCTTTTGAGATGCTAATTTAAGATGTGCCTGTGTAGATATCAGTTACCTCTTTGATTTATTCTCTGCCTGGTCTCTGAATACATAGTGTAACTCCTCTTTTTGAGGCAAGCATCACTATTGCTTTTTCTCATGCTTAGTTTTAAACCTCTAACTTTGCATGTCATTTGTCCTGCGCCATACTTGTTATAGACATTTCCTTGAATTGTGTAGCTTATTAAAGAGGGGCGATGTATTATTTTATATTTAATTTAATTTATTTTCATTTAATTATGTATTTTTAATCATTTTATTTATTTGTATTTATTCATTTTTATTATTATTTATTTATTTGATTTTTGGGGGGGAGGGTTCCCCCTGGGCTATAGAGGTGTGAACCTTTAGGTTGACAGCAAATTGACAAGTTTTATTTTGATTCAAAAGTGATTTTTGTGAAGTCCACAAATTTGACTAGATTAATAGTGATTAAGTGTATCTTAGGCAAGAAAAGAAGTGCTTTCTCAGTTTTGGGTTTTCCCAGTGCAGTGTTGAAGAAACTTTTACTTCATCATTGTTATTTCTGCATTGCCTCAGCAAAGCACTGAACATTTCTCTTATTGATACTCCTCATTACCTCTGGTTTAAACACATAAAACAAGCCCATTCTTATGAACTCAGCAGCACAAATACTCAAACTCAAGGAGATCAAAACACTCGTAGGTCATTGAACTATTAGCTATTGTTTGTGTAATGTGCTTTATAACTGCACTCTTGACCCTGTGCTGTAGTCCAGTAGTCTTACAGTTCCAATAGAAATGGTTTGAAAGCTTGTGGAAAGAAAAGGGTCAGTAGTCTATTGTTCTTTTTGTTTGGAAATACTTCCTGCTCAAGTTCCTTCACTTCTGCTTCCAAAAAATAAATACAATGTCATCTGAATAACCCTAACAGATAATAAAACAAGTTATAATGCATATTTCTTTCCCTTGCACTAATGTTCCTGTTTCTCTCCTCCTCCCTCGTTCCAGGAGCAGTTGCCTGACCTGTGGTCTCACTTCCAGGACCTGAACCTGGAGGCCCATATGTATGCGTCCCAGTGGTTCTTAACACTGTTTACCGCCAAGTTCCCTCTCTGCATGGTCTTCCATATCACCGACCTGCTCCTGTGCGAGGTGATACATCTTCCTCCAGTCACAAAATTACAGTAACCAAAAGTAATTTAACCAATGAGAAGTCACTGTGGGTGTGGCTAACTAACTCAACATAATTAGAAACCGAGTTTAGAGACATAGGTGCTATAGTTTAATGTAATACTTTACAATAGGTTTCAATTCATGAACATGAGTTAGCATTTAGTGATTGTTCCCGTTAATTATATAAATATAAATATACTTTGCATCCTTCATTTGTTCATAATACATTAATATTAGTCTATGCAACTTGAAATGTTAATAATTTAATATTATATGTACAAATTTACATAAACCTAAATTAATGAATGCTGTTGAAGTACTGGTTTTTCTTAGTTCATGATATTTAATCCTAGTTAATAAAAAGTGATGCAAAATTATCTAGTTACCCTGAAGTTTAGGCTAAATGATTTCATTGGCTAGGAGTTGCTCTTTGTGAGTGCAGTTTCTTCAAATGGATTAATATTGTTTTTTTTATCCTTGTTCTAATTATGAATGACTGCGAAAGTTATGAAAATTAATAAACCCCATAAAATGTTGTGGAAATGCTCAGATTTAAAATACTGGCTTCTTTGTGAGTGATTATTATTATGATTACTCACAATTATTATATTATTTAATTTAATAACAGCTTGAAATGTTAAAAATGTAATCATATGTAGAAATTTACGTTAACCTAGAATAATAAATTATGTAAACGTATTCCACTTTGTTAGTTTATGATACCTAATGCTAAACTTTGATTAATAACATATTACAAAAAGTAATAGAGATTTGTGTAGTTATGCTCAAGTTTATTTCATCGGCTAGAAATTGGTCTTTGTGAGTGTAATCTCTACAGGGGAAAAAAAATTTAAGTATTACAATTTGTAAGTTCATGATAAATTATGCTCACCCTAGAGATAAACTTAAGAGATTTAATAACTTTTTTATTTCTATTTTTTTATTTCTTTTCTGGCTAAATAAATATTGAAGTTTGGTTTTCAGTAGCACATGAAACTGACGGAAAGTTCAGTTGTTTCTAAACTTCTTGAACTTGTTAGATTTCCCAAAGCAAGCATCTTTGACTTCTCAGAAATAGGCTTTGTGTCTTTCCAAAAGAAACGCTTCGACCTTTTTGCTCCTCAGAGAGCTTTTCCTTTTATTTTTTTCCCATCACTTTTCTCCCCTTTTCCTTTCATTCAGCGTCTGTGGTAGCCCGAGGCAAGACAATTAAAAGTTTCCTCAGCCTGTCTCAGTCAATGAATCGCATGATGAGAATCTGTTAGATACTTGTGAGACACCTCTCTCTCTCTCTCTCTCTCTCTCTCTCTCTCTCTCTCTCTCTCTCTAGTTCATCTCTAATACATTTAGTGTTCTGCCTTTTTTTGAGGCTCTGGCTCTACTGTTAAGTATCGTAGTCTTTCTTAATTATGCATCTCTCCCTATTCATATTTACATTTCAATTTATTTGTATTCAGTTTTTTTTTCTTCTTTAATATACACTGTTCTAAAGAAGCTGTAAAATCATCACATCTAAAGATGTTGGGCACAAAACCAGAAAGCGTTTTCTCGCTTTGGCAAGCTCTAATCTGATTGGCTACCTTAAACAACTTCCAGGACTAAGGGCATGCAGGATTTGTTATCAGTCCATCGTGAAACAGTCGGGTTCACAAGGGACAATGTTGTTATAGTGAGCGCTTTTGAGGATTAAATAATAAATGGGCTTGCAAAATTTCAAACAGTTACTAGCATAAAATCTTTGAAGCTAATTAGAATTTTTTAACTAATAAACTAGATATCTGTTAGTAGTTTTACTACTGTTTATTATATTATATTATTGTGTATTATAATACATATAAAATACATATTTACATATAATATAATGTAAAATAATATAGTTTTAACATATTAAAACATAATGATGTGTATGAACATAAATTAATTTAAGGATAACAATGGCAACTCTGTGTTAAGCAAAGTTTTTTATTATAGTTTTAATAAAAACTATAGTTTTAAACTTTATCCAAATGTTCCCTCAAGAAACATCTAAAAATAACACATCTTGGTACTCTACTTATAGAAAAAATAAAAGTAATATTAAAAGTACAAAAATGAAAATATAAATAAAAATACAAGTTATATGTGTCTGTCTATATATATATATATATATGTTCTGTCAAAGTCAAAAAGTGGCTTATTACAAGTTCTTGGATATAATGCTCTTCTCCATCATTTGATGAATAGCACTAGAAAATTAGAACAAAATATAAACAAACAAACGTTATTTTAAATAACATGAGCCTAATTTCTATTGAAAGGAGGTGTATTTGAAAGGAAAGTTTTAACAGATGTTTATGTTATCAAAGATGTCTATTTAAAATAAAACTGTTTTATCCTATTCTTTAAATAATCCTAAAAAAAAATATCACCATTTCCACAAAAAATATTATAACTGTTATAATAAAATATATATATAAATATATATAAAATATAATAACTGTTTTCAGCATTGATTATAATAATGAGAAATGTTTCTTGAGCAGCAAATAAGCATATTAGAATAATTTCTAAAGCATCACGTGTTACTGAAGACTGGAGTAAAGATGCTGAAAATTCAGCTTTGCATCCCAGGAATAAATTACATTTCAAAATATATTCAAATAGAAACTAGTTATTTTAAATTGTGATAATTTCCCAATATTACTGTTTTTACAGTATTTTTTGATCAAACAAAAGAGACTTCTTTCAAAACATAAAAAAATCGTACCAACCCCAAACTATTCTCAATAGTTAATGCAATTACTGCAATTTTTTAACTTTCTATGGTAATTCTTCAAGCTATTGAAGAATGAATTGCTCAGGTTGTTGTACATTTCTTTGCTTGATGTAAATGTAAATACTAATAGTTTTGCTAGTATAAATTCTAACAAGCAATCGTAGTATTCCTATTTCTTGCATAACCAAAGCGTTCAGATCCCAAGCCAAAGAGTAAAGTCTTATCCCTCCCTCAAC
>NW_015548245.1:1901932-1946945 GCF_001515605.1 Sinocyclocheilus anshuiensis | reverse complement strand
CCCCTAGCGCCATCTAGAGTCTGTCGGGGGAAAGATAGCCTCTGCCTTCTGTTATTAATAGAGAAGGCGGGATATTTTTAGCTCAGTGTTGCCATGTGAACGGGTTGTCTAAGCAATGCTAGAGAGGGTGTTTCCATGCGGAGCTGACTTCAGCATTGCTTCTCCGCTTGCTACTGCGATGTCACCTGCTCCCCTCAGACACACATACACATGCACATACACATACACATACACACAGCACCTCCATCCTTCACATCCACCTGCCTGTCAGTCCACCTGAGTATGTGCGAGCGAAATTGTTTACCTCTTCCTTCAGCTCCTGTCACTCCCACACATTTAAGCTCTTTGTATGATTCAAGCTATTTTAGGAGATGCAAATGTGCTCGACATCACGCTTCCCATTGCTAGTAGAGTGCAAAGACAGCATTACAGCTCCTACGAACCATTTAAATGAAATTGTATCATCTTTATTACAATAAAACACCTTTGTATGTGGCCCGTTTTGTACTTCCAGGCAGTTTGATGTTCAAAGAAAGGATTGTGTGTATGTAATTTTTTTTTTCCATTGTCTTCACAGGGGTTGAACATCATCTTCAATGTGGCGCTGGCTCTTCTGAAGGTACTGCACCTCATCATGATACATTTCCAATAGTTCAGAAAAATCTGTGAAATTCACAATTGTGGTTTACAGGATGGAAAAGTTAGGGGAAATTAATTTTTGATAATTTGAATTATCTTTCTATTTTTATATGTTCAGTTTTTATTTTAATTTTAGTTAATTTTTCATTTTTATTTTAATTTAAATGTAATAATTTAGTTGTCATATCATAATTATTAGGGTTTTTTTTTTGCTTTATTTTTATTCCAGTTTTAGTCACTTTAGTACTTCAGCTTAAACTTATTTCAGTTAGTTCCCAAAGCACCATTTCTTATTTTCATTTACGTTTTTCATCTAAAATAATATTTTATTTTATTTCAGCTTTGTTTTAATACAATTGAAAACAATTCTCAGTAGTTTTAATTGTATTTACATTTTTATTTATTCATTGTATTTTAAGTCCTTATCCGTATCATAAAAAGTAACGGAATTTCATATGTTAAAATGTGGGAATTCTGTTGCATGATTTAAGGTTTTTAGTATATCAGCTCCATAGGTTAAAAAAAAGGAAAATATTGAGTTTGTCTCCCTCTGCTGGTCAGAAGAAATATTGCCTTGCCTTATTTTTTCATCCAAATCTTTGCGTGCTGTTCAGAGCTTTCTGGTTTCATAGGTTTTGCTATGAGCAATATTAAACAAGAAACTGAAACAATTTTATATATATATATATATATATATATATAAACAGGGCTGGGGAGTAACGAAATACATGTTAACGGCGTTACGTATTTAAAATACAAAATATGAGTAACTGTATTTCGTTATAATTACATTTTAAATAGGTGGTAATCAAATTACAGTTATCTGAAAAGTAGCCTATTTTAGATTAGGCTACCAAAGTGATTACTTTGAATTTTAATATCATTTCTTCATTTAATATTTAAGTAAACAGTTTGGGGATTTCAACCAATAAGGCAACTGATTCTCTGTTGAAAAAAAAAACTGCATGCAGCAACTGAATGACACCGAATTCTCCTAGAATTCACACTTTGCATTCAGTTAACAGATCCATACGAATCATGCATGAAATAAAAGTTTATAAAGTCAAACGATAGCTTTGTGTGATTTACAGATGAACTTGCAAGTCTTTATTCATTCGAAGTGTTCAAGAATAGATTATCTTTGGTGCGGTAATGCGAGTTCATGATCCGATTCGTGAACAGATGATTCTTTTGAGTCAATCTTTTAAATTAATAATTTATTTTGTTTAACGAAACCAGTGTGAATGGTTCACAAACTGGATAGATCTGAGGTGTGTTTCCCAAAAGCATCGTTAGCGAACTGTGGTTGTTAAATTACATTGAACTATAATGACATTACTTGCGACCGTATTTGCTTTGGGAAACGAGCCCTGTCAATTTTGACTCGGTGATTCTTTTGTGCCGATCGCTTCTCCATAGAGAGGATTATAAGTGAAGTAATAACTTAAAGTTTGGTCCATTCATTAAACAAATCTATTGTATAACTTGGAGAACTTTGCCAGTTATTTTGGCTACTTTTATGATATGTTTGGTGTCGTTTTGAAGCTTGGAATGCAGCATGAAACAGCACGGAATCCCATTCATTGTATTCAAATTGAATTTATAGGCTATTGATAGATTTAAATGACATAACTTTTTTTTGTTGTTGTTCATAGAAATGCTGTGGAAAACTGATGTTGTTAAAAATAAAATGCAAAGAAAACACAAATCTTATGACTGATAGATGTCACTTTTTTATTTAGAGTTGGAAAACATAAAAACAAGGCATAAATTTAATATGTTCCTTTGTGTTACATTGCTTAAGTATTTCAAAGTATTCTAAAGTATTTAGATTACGTTACTAAACCTGAGTAAACTAACGAAATACATTACTGATTACTTTTTAAAGCATGCATTTTGTAATCTGTAGTGAAATACATTTTAAAAGTAACCTTCCCAGCCCTGTATATATATATATATATATATATATATATATATATATATATATATATATATATATATATATATATATATATATATATATATATATATATATATATATATATATATATATATATATATATATATATATATATATATATATATATATATATATATATATATATATGTGTGTGTGTGTGTGTATATGACATTTCATATTTGAAATTTCATTTAAAAAATTTAAAAAATAAATAAAATGCTGGATATCATTTCATAATAATACAAATAACTACACATAGAGACATTGGATAGGAAATGCTGCGTAAACAGGAAATAACCACAATTTATCATTTTTCTTGCATGCTTTTCTAACCACAAATGGCATCTTTCTTTTCATAAGATGCATTGGCTCGTTAACACAACATAATAAGGAAGTTGATCTGAGCCGTATGGCTGCTGTCGGAGTGATATATGCATGCATTTGGGTTTGTTGTTGTGGTGTTATTGATCATCAGTGACACGATGGATGACACAGTATGCAGCTGTGGGTCATTAGCCCAGTAATGCCACTGTAGCTGTATTGATACAGCTCTATTCGTGGCACATCAGGACTATAGTACAGGGGTTTTTAGAGATTTGCAAGCAAAGCACAAAAGTGATCACAAAAATGCTTTTTTTATATACTTTTTGGAATAAAATCCACCTATAAACACTAAATATTTTCATAGTTTCTAATTGTGGTTTTGAATATATTCAGCTTCCATTACGATTCAAAGGGCAATTTGTCATTATCGGCTGGCCAGTTCTGTCTGCTGCAAAGCTTTCCAACAGTGTTCTCAGCACAAATACATTAGCTTCATCCACAAAGCCACACCTTTGTGTAAGCTGCAATGGCAGAATGACAAATGGAGCTATAGCTAGAGCGGACTGCGCTGCCCTGAATGTGTCTGTGCTAACCTATGGAGGAGATACGGATATGTCCGCTGATTTAATGTGGAGAATTAGACTCCACTTCCCTGTTCTGTAATTACAGCAGATGTGAGAACCAGAATAATGTTCTCTGGTTTCTTTTTAAAGCTTTGCAAACTCCAGGTGTTTATTGAAGAGGAACTATTAAGGTTTTTGTAAAGAAACCTCAGACCTCAGGGTACTAGATTTACACAAGCCTGATGATATAATTTGTCATGTTGAAGACAAACAATGTGTTTTACGTAATTAGTTATGACAAATGTCCTCTCATGTCATTATTTATATTGTCTCAAAACAATGTGTATTGTGAAAAGCGCTATACAAATACATGTGACTTGACACCTTAGGTGTGTTTAAACACCAAATGTGTGGTGGATTTTTTTATATTCATTAAAATTTTTGTTCCCAGCTTCGTTCCTTTTGTTCCATATATATATATATATATATATATATATTAGTGCTGTCAAATGATCAATCTCATCCAAAATAAAAGTTTGTGTACATAATATATGTGTGTGTATTGTGTATATTTATTATGTATATATAAATGCACACACATACTGTATATATTTTGAAAATATTTACATGTATATATTTATATTCATATAATTTATGTCATATATAAATATATTTAATATATAAACAAATATAAAAACAAGTGGTTGGAGGAGAACTCTGAACCCCAATACAGTATTTTTTCTGTCGCATAGCCTCCTGCCTTACATAAGTATCTAAACGTAAAAGAAATACTAACTTGATAAAACATCTGATATTATCTTCTAATATTCGTATCTAATTGGGCTCAACTGATGATTTTTTTTTAATAGAAAAATTCTCAGAAGCCACTGGCCTTTGGCTCTGAGGACCCAATATCATGTTTGATGACTATTTAGACTCTTTGAGGTTTTTTTCTTCTTCTTCTTCATTTATAAAGTATTACTGGTGCCCAGATGGAAATGTATATATATTTTTTAAGTATGTATATACACCATTCTGTGAAAAAATATTATTATATGAAAAAAATAATATAAATTATAACCAAAAAACTAAATATTAACTCATTTAGTAAATTAAATTATTTTTGTCATAATGCATCTGAATGTTATTTTGTAAGTAACATTTTTCTCAGTTGCGATTCTGATTATATTTTTATTACTATAATCCAGTTATAATCCATTGTTTTTTGTATTTTCCTCACTGATTAAATTGTAATGCTTGTGAAAGAAGGAAATATTATTGTTAGTGTATTCTGCTATTTTCCCACCATGTTTAAATTGAAACAGAAGAAACCAGTGAAAGCAGGTGGACAGAAGTTGATGTGAATGTGCGTGTGAGGAAGCAAGAGATGTACATTAATAGAGAGAGAGAGAGAGGAGCTAGAGGGGGTTGCACTGCCTCGCTTCTATTGGCTAACCATTACGACATTCTCCTTGAAGGCTCCCAAACCCCCTCCTCCTCCTCCTCTCTCTCTGCCGCTCCACACCCCTCCATCTCGCGCTCTGTTTCTCCACATGTCCCCCTGTCTGTTCCCTTAGCGAGCATCCAGCAGCAATTAGCATTTAGCATGAGTTGCATTGGAGCCTCAGCCATGTCCACTGTCCATTCGTCCACGGTCTCCTGTTCCCTCGCAATGCCCCTCCTATCTTCCTCTCCTCCTCCCTTTCTGCCACTCTGCCACTAGCATCGACAGCATCTCTGTGAGCATCTCTCCCTCCCCGTCTTCCTCTTACGCGCTCATCGACTTTCCCTGCTGTTGGAAAGCGAAGCACAGAAGCCACTGGAGCTGGAGTAACGAAGGCCGGAGGACGAGAAGACGACAGCCTCCACCCAGTCTCACATCTCACCTCCTTCATCCCACACTTGGACGTTCTGGCACCTTTTGGATACTTCTGGACCTCGACAGGATGGCGGAGCTGGCAGACTCTCGACTGAACAAGAACAAGGACTTAGCTTGACTCCGACTCTACAGACTCCTTGACGGAGAGCAGAATCTACCTGACGACAACTCAACTTCGTCTTGTTTCCACCTTGATCCGAGACCCTTTGAAGACGAGCAAAACACAGAAGACGTGCTGCCCGTTGTCTGTCTCGACAGCACCACGCGACTTTCCTCCTGCCTGTTGCCAGGCAACAAATTGCAAATTTGGGATTTCGGGAGGAGCCGGCCAATGATAAACCAGGATGGAAGCGTATTTCCTCGTTGAAGTATGTCAAACCACTTTCGGTTTGCTTTGGTTCTGGCATCTTTTAAACTAGGCGTGGTCTCCGATATTGTTTACATTGCAGACCCAAAATGGATCAATGCAAGTGTGAATCTGCTCTCTGGTTTTTGATGCCACATACTCAGGCTTGTCGATTCATGATCGAATGACACCGTCACATTTGCCGAGGCTGCTTTAGCGCTACCGAATCAACCACCTGGACTAACTTTTCCAAGATTGGACACCGTCTTGGGACATCAACGTGGCTGACTCCAAGTCAGCCCCAGAGCCTCCATGGGAGGACGATGCTGGGGATTCTGAAGGAGCCCAAGAGGCTCTTTCACCTTTGACCGCAGAGAGAGACTTGCCTTCACCGCCTCTGTGGGCTCAGATACCACCTGCTGTGCGGAGGCTGGAGGAAGGGGGTGCTGGAGAGGACAAGGGTGGGCTGGTCAATGACTGTACCGATAGAGTCATGGGGCTGCTGGGCATGGGTCATCGCCTGTTTGTGCCCCGACTGCTGGCGGTGAGGGGCAGCTGCTGCAAAAATAGGCCTTCTTCATGTCTGTTTATGTTTTGTGTGTTTATATGTGGCTCTTGTGTGGCCTTTGTATGTGTTTATGTAGGAAACGTGTAGCTGGCTTTTATTTGTCATTCTGTTGAAGGCAATTTTGTTTCACAATGTCTTTTTAATATAAAGAGAAATTTTTATTTATTTATTTTATTAATAATGCTTTGATGCCTTAAGTTGTATATAAACACTTTTTTTTTTTAAATGTTCTATTTTTTTTTATATGTTTTCAATTATCAATTTATTTGTTTGTTTGTATATTTATTATATTTTATTGATAATGCTTTTGATGCCTTACGTTCACTTGCAGCATACAGCATAGGTTCTGTTTATTTTTAAATGGTTTTATTTGTTTGTTTGTTTGTTTGTTTGTTTAATAATGCTTTGATGCCCTAATTCACTTGCAGCATACAAGCTATTTTTTATTTTTAATGTTTTATTTATTTGTTCATTCATTCTATCATGCAATGCTTTAATATATTAAGTTTACTTGCAGCATATAAACTATTCTTTTTATTTTTAATGTACTTTTGTTTGTTTGTTTATTTTTTTATTTTTTTATTTAATGCCTTAAGTTAAATTGCAGCATATAAACTATTCTTTTTTTAATGTGCTTGTTTGTATGTATGTATGTATTTAATGCCTTAAGTGCACTTTCAGCATACAAACTAGTTTTATTATATAAATGTTATTATATATTTAATTAATTAAAAATGCTTTGATGCCTTAGGTTTACATGTAGCATACATGTTAATTTTTTTTGTAAATTTTTAAAAATGTATACATTTTTATTTTATTTATTTATTGTCTTAAGTTCAATTGCAGCAAACAATCTATTATTTATTTTTTTTTTATGTATATTTATTTTATTTTATTTTTTTGTTAGCAAAGTGCAGATTAACATTTGGTTTAATATTGGTTATTTTGGCCATAAAATGAAAGTAATTACTAGATTTTCGCTATCGGCCAGACTTTCAGTATTGGTAGAAATTATGTTGTACTGTGCAAATCTTACTCTTACTCTTGTTGTCATTCGATAGATGGATTTAAATATCTGATTTATGCTCAAACAATATAGCATCTGTAAAATGTTATGTGGCTTTGTCAGGTTCACAAAAGGCCAATGCAAACATAAGTGAGGAAAATAATCACCTAGCAAAGTTCCTCTTCAGGTATTTTATCAGGTTAATTTTACTGAAATGACACTAAACCAATTCTGTTTTTCTGTCTGCATGCAGACCTCCAAGGAAGACTTGCTTCAAGCTGACTTTGAGGGTACGCTGAAATTTTTCCGGGTCCAGCTCCCAAAACGCTACAGGGCGGCAGAGAACGCTCGGCGCCTGATGGAGCAAGCTTGCAATATCAAGGTAAGAAACAACTCCAAACATCTTTCAAAGCACTATCAAACACTGGGCATTTATTAATATATTTAATATATTTCATTTTGTTTTGCCCTTATTTTTCTATCAATTTAGTGCCAGTTACATGAATTCTGTTGATTTGAAAACCCCAACCATAAATATTATATTTAATTTGAATATTTTAATAATTGATCTACTTTTTTGTTTGTGCTTTGAAAATGAATGAGTTTTTAAATTGCTTTGCTTAAGGTGATGAGGTGTGCTTTTAGTTGTCTGATCAGTTGGATTTATGCATGGCGGATGATGAAATGGGTGGAAACCTATGGACTTATGTTGAAGGAGTTAATGATGTAATCCCAGGTCACTTTTGCATTGTTTGAGAAATGTGAGGCACTACACCACAAAGCTAGCATGCAGTTATTCAGAGAATGCAGAGACCTTGTCTGCGTTTCAAGGCTCTATTGAGACAAGGTGGAGTTAAGACTCAAGGATAAATACCTACAATTCTCTGCCTCAAACCCATTCCACATGACTTCTATAGGCTCTGACCTATTTTCCGCTGGGGTTATTGCTTCTTCCATACATTCATGCTTTAAAGAGTTTATTTTTGTTGGGGGGCAGGGGTTTTATTTATTTATTTGTGTGATGTTGAGTGTGCATGTTCAGGAAGGAAGGAGGAGAAAAGATCAAGATAATACTGTGTTCATCTCCTCCCTCCTACTTCTCTTTCTCCTTCTTTTTGTAAAGCAGTCTTGCTGTCACTAACAGCAGGATTTCCTGTGCCCCAGTCGCTCACTGCTGTGCTTCAGTAATGCAGTAATTGTATAATGCACTGGTTAACTAGGGATGACTGTTTGTTTGTACGCTACAATTAATTCCGACATTGAGAATGTTTTGTCCAAACAGTGTTGCTAAAGGGATAATTTCTTGGATATGGCTAGTATCCATGTATGTACTTTTACATAGAAGTAGAAAAGAAAAATTAGAGAGGGTGAATCACTCTGTGGGGAAACCAGCACCTGAGTGAGGTGATGTAACAGGTGCATTTATCAACAAATCAGCAAAAAGAGAGCAGCTTCATTTTACGCTAGTATCATGTGTCTGTAGGATCATTATCCTTTGTTTTTCCTTTGTATGGCACTTTCAACTCCAAGTCCACACCCACCTCCATGCACCCTTGATCCACGTCTCTTCCACGCCCTAACGGGAAGGATAGGTTTATACCTGCAGCATTTACGCCACAGACTTCATTTGGACTACTTGCGATTTGCTCAGGTCTGTTGTTATTGTTCCTTTGGAGAGAAGACCATAAGCACAAGCCGTCTGATCCTTCTGATTTTGCAACTGGATTTTCTCTACATCTTGCCAAGTGGTGTTTTGCCCATGTAAATGAGTTCTGCACCGTCATTGCTGCCAGCATCTGTGTTGACCACGCCTCATTGGCGCCCGTGTGCGTATGTGTACCACACTTTCCTCTTTATCTTATGCAAACAAAAGTGAAAGACAGACAGGAGAGCAGATCAATGAGATGTTTCATCCAAAATCAACGCTGGAATGGGCAAATAAAGACATTTAGACTGCCATTCAACCTCAAAACTGTTATTTTTATCCTCACCGTCTCCGATCTTGTTAGTTCCTAGAAGATTCTGCCACTGGGATGTCAAGTGGATGTGTTTTATGAGACGGCTATGAGGCAGGAGACTGTGTAGCAAGGACAGGAAGCCTTGTTGCCGTATCTCCATATCAGACCTGGACACCAGACACCACACACACACACACACACACACAGACCATGAAGCTGTGCACAGATTGCTTCTGCCACCCGTGATCCCGTCCGTTTCTAATCACATGTGCAAGAAGAGGAAATGCAAAGCGGTCGTTACTCTTTGAAATGGTGTGAATTTAAAGAGGATCAAGTCGCTGGGTAATAAGCTTACAGGGTGATGGAATTCACAGGCACCTGCTTGCGTCGAAAGCACAAGCTGTACGAACTTCCCCCTCGGCAGATTACGAGCTGAATTCCAGATTTCACATCCTCTTGATATTGAAAGAGGACTTAATCGAAAGGAGACATGCTTTGAGAGTGGAAACAGCTTAGAGGAATCAGCCTTGGAGAACTCCGACCACATTCCATCTCGAGTCCTCAACTTGTAGATGTTTGCGTTTGGATACTTATTAAACCAGGAACAAACCCACTTTATTTCTCTTGGGAGGAAAAACGAGGCCTGATGAGAAGATAAAGAGAGAACCACCAGGGGAGTTTGAAGACCCCATTGTGGTTTGTCTGACAAACCAAAATTTCCCCTGCCTCTTCAACCTTTTCCGCTTGTCTGGCTCTTCATATTTCCAGTGGTAACTACCACTATCCTTGCGACTGTAACGATAAGAGTCATCACTGCACAACTCCGACGATTTTGCAGTTTCGAGTCGGCAGACAAGCACAGAGATTCTTCTCTTTGGAGGAATTGAGCAGGATACACGATCCTTGGAAGACAAAACCAGGTGTTTGTGTGAGAGAGAGAGGGTGTTCCTCTATGGTCCACCCCCATGTGTTTGGGTGTTTATTTCCCGCCTCAAGGGGCCAGCTCTCATCCGTAAAGAAACTTGTCAGCTGGTCTCGGCAGACTTCTCAGCTCTCTCCTCCTCATTTCCTCCTCCCTCCCTCCCTTGTTTCGCGAAGCTCACCTGTCTCGCTCAGTGCTCCTCGCAGAAACTTTGCCAAGATGATGCAGGAAGTGTCGATAACGGTGGCTTACAACGCTCATGTTATCAATCAGATCAACGAGGAAGATTTCTTCACCAGTCTGGTGGCTGACTCCAAACCCAAACCGGTGGTAAGTCTCACTCAAACGGCTGTTTTTACTTTCAGGAATTGACAAGAACATCATCTAGTCTTGTTGTACAAGCCTTTTTCCTCTGAGTTTGTTCGTTTGATACTGTCTAACGCTTTCCACTCTGTGAGAAATGTCCTGTAATGAAATTACAATTTTCCCCATTATGTCTTTATTCCAAGGAATGCCAACTTAGAGCTGAAAATACTATGTGTGTGTGCTGGTAAGATGATGAACATGGTGTAGCAAGTGATTGGTTGTCAACCTAATGCAATTTTGTGACTCTCTTTTCCCCTCAAATAGATGTTTTGAATACTCACATGAGCCTAGTGACCTTAATATTCAAACATTGTCCAGTCTCTGGCAATCGCACTGGTTTAACAAATTCGATTAATCAAAATTAAGCTTTGCTGTTTTTACTTTGTAACTTGGTGTAAATAAGTTCTGTGGCAATGTTTTAGCTGTAAAAGATGGTAGGAAATCACTCATTCTGGTATTGAGAAGTGTTTCAGTTTGTGTATATTCAGGTTTGTAGGAAACGTGTGTTAATGTCAACGTGAATGGAAAATGAAGATCAGCTACTCATTCGTACCTGTGTAGGTGTTTTGAGTATATACAAAAACGTCATTTACACCAACCACGTTTGTTGAGGTGAAACCTACAGGATGAACTTTCCATATGTATATGACTGTGAGTGTTAAACCGAATGAACGGTTGTGCTGAGAGCTTGACTTTCATGTCGGTTGTGCCATTTCAACGTCATTTTGTGGTCTGTGGCTACGCAACACATCCGGACTGAATGTTCATTTAACATCTCTTCATCTAATGATGCCTGGCCTCTATCTGCGCCCCTGACTGTCAGATTAATAGACTGATGCTTATTCCTATTTACTTTTCCTTTTTTTCTGTAAAGAATCTATAGCCCTAACCTTAAGTATTAAACTTTGGCGGACGATGATGTTTGTCTGATGAGCGATAAAATTGTCTTTAAGAGATATCTAGACATCAGAGTATCAAAGAGTTTTTGTTTTTCTTGTAACCACCCAGAACCCTCTAAAAACCACCTAACAACCACCCAGAACACCATAGCATCTGCTAACTACCATACAGATCCCCCTAACAACCATTCAGAAATAAAATTTAAAAAAACAAATATCTCCTTAGAAACCACCCCAGAACACCATAGCAACTGCCTAGCAACCACCTAGAACTCAGAAACCACCCAGATCCCCTGAGCAACCACCTAACCAACCACCCAGAACACCATAGCAACTGCCTAGCAACCAGACAGATCTCCCTAGCAACCACCCAAAACTAAAAAAAACAGCCAGATACCTTTAGGAACCACCCCAAACATCATAGCAACTTCCAGAAACCACCCAGATCCCCTGAGCAACCACCTTACAACCGCCCAGAACACCATAGCAACTGCCTAGCAACCATACAGATCTCCCTAGCAACCTCCCAAAACAAACAAAAAACACCCAGTTTCCCTTAAAAACCACCCAGAACATCGTAGCGTCTGCCTAGCAACCACCCATATCCCCCTAGCAGCCATGCAAAACACCTTGACAACCACCTAGCAACTGTATTCCCTCTTTTATTTCTCTTTTTCTGTCCCTGTCCTGATGTTATCATTTGTTTCCTTATCCTCCTCGTTCACTGTGTTCTAAAGAGTTTGTATCATGTTCACATTCCTCGAACAGCACAACGAACACTTTGTGCTGCAGTAGAAAGGCAAAGGTGGCAGTTTGAAGCCTTTTTTCACAGAAGAAGTCCGCTTACCCAAGCACAAGCTTTTGCCTTGTCATCGTTACAACTGCTTTCGCAAAAACAAGCCTCCAGTGCCATTATGGCTTCAGTGATAACACAAGTGGTGTGACAGTTTCTCGCTCCGATGACTCTCATCCTGAGGTCAGAGGTCAAACACACTGTGTTGTATGGTGCTGTGAATGACACTCAACAATGAGCTACTCTTCAAAAGAACTGATGCCATTACAGATAAGAAAAAGGCTCCTTTTGTGTTTGTAAGACTTGAATAAAGTGGAAACAGAACTTGGGAGACATGAAATGACTTTCTCAAGTGAGAACACTGTTGATGTGCTTCACTTTTCGCTAGCATGTTGTGTGGAAACCCCAAACGGCTGTTTGTTTGGCTTCAAAACGCTGTGCTGGGTGGCAGTAAGCATTTCTGCTTTGTGTGTGAGCAGTTTCAAACTCAAATTAAGAAACAAATTATGAAAGGCTTTATGAAGACTGATCCCAGACCTGCTGAATGAATATTGTAATAAACAAAGTCTCCTGCAGTAAAGCGGCAGTAAACCTGGATGAAGAGATCCCCTCAGGACCGGCTTGACTGAGCGCACTCCACCCTCAGAGACTCCATGCTAACTCCGACTGTGCTGCCATAGCAACCGGCACGAGCGCTGTGCTTTTAAAGGCTCCTGAGTCAGACAGTTTTGGCCTTTTTGTTGTTAAGGAAGTTTAGGAAAGGCTTGTGTCAGTTTTGTTTTTGAAGTTCATAGTGCTGCACAATGTTGTTTGCCGATTATTATCTTACCAAATATGTGGAAAAATTATCTGTGTCTATCTATATATATATATATATATATATATACATATATATATATGTGTGTGTATGTTTGTGTCATTACATAATTAAAAAATAAACAATTACATTTAAATAAAACATAATAAATTAGTTATAATATGATGTTACTGTATAGTATTTGTAAAAAATTATTTTGTAATTTTCTGTTATACTGTAAATCCTTTTTTATTATGAGAATTTGGAAGATTAAAGAAAATGTAAAAAAAAAAAAAAGTGTATTTAAAAATACATAAAAAGTAATTTTAAAATATTCCAGTTGATATTTTAAGAAATGCTCTACCCTTTCCATAAACGTAATAATATATTTAATGATTTGTACTTTTAACTTCACTAGTAGTGAACAGCCTTTTTATAAATTACATTATTATTTAGTATATTTCTATGCTATATAATCTTGATTTTATTTTTTATACAATTTTATATTAAAAATTTTTTAAGAATTTCTTTACATACAAGTAATTATTTTGTATATAATATCAATACAAAGCATATTTTGATTGTGTTATTATTTTTTACATATTTTGAAAATTATAACTATAATATCATGTTTTAATGTTCTAACCATTCAGCTGTTCATCAAATATACATTTTAATACTTTTAATAGTGTGTGTGTGTGTGTATGTGTATTATATATATATGTATATGTATATATATATGTGTATATATATACACCTTGCTACGTGTACTGTGTTAGGCTAACCGAGACTTGTCATTTGCACTTATATATTGTTGCTCTTTTGTTAGTTTTGACTGCTTTTATTGTCCTCATTTGTAAGTCGCTTTGGATAAAAGCGTCTGCTAAATGACTAAATAAATAAATAATACATTTAACATATTGCCAATTATACATTTTTATCAAGTAATGTCCTAACCATTTGTAAAAATGATCAAATATGTAATGGTTAATTTTCTATATAGTATCAGAATAAAATGTTTAATGTTTTATTAAAAAACAACAACAACAAAATTTTATTTGGCCTTGGCATTTTGAGGAGGGGGGGGGTGCTTTTGACTTTATTTTTTTTTATTTTATTTGTTTTAAATATACAGTATTTATGAAGCATAATGACTTTACTGAACATTAGTGCTGATTGTCTTGTTATATCTGCTGGTATACATTTTTCAGACCTGATCTCTGATTTCCTGTCTTCCTCAGGTGCCAACAAAGAAGCTTAAGAAGTTTGAGAAGGAGTATCAGTCTCTGAGAGAGAGCCAGCTGCAGCAGGAAGACCCTATAGACCGATATCAGGTAAGCAAGAACCTGATTTAGCTCCTCCTCCTCCAGTCCTCATCCTCTCCTCCTACATTCATCTTCATCTCACTCTGTCTCAGTTCAGGACTGTGTAACGGACCACACTGGAAACCACAGACTCTGTTCGGCTCAGGGAAAGAGCAAAACGCTCGCTCGCATTGTAGATTCTTGTTTTGTACTGCTGTTATTTTATACAAATAATTTATTTTTTGAGATCTATATGAAGGAAAAGTGATATTTTTTTGTTTTTAATTTAAGTGCCATGTTTATTTTTATCATTAAAAACACAGAGCAGCTAACATGCAGCTTTTGTGTTTTTTAGCATATTTGAGTCTCATGTTTACATTAACTGAAATGTAAGGCATTTTTTTATTTTATTTAAATGGATCGTGTTTATTGAATGTATTATACTTTTTTATATTTTTAGATTTATGTTGTTCATATGAAAAAAATTTAATGTGTAATCCTAAGCTATATTTTTGACATTCAAATGTCTTGGTGGAATAAATGTGCTTTCTCAAGCATCGTGTAATGTTGAAAAGCTAACCATACTATTAAAGGAAGCTCCATTACACACTGGTTTCCTTGCTGTCACTTCCTGTTTACCCTCTCCCTCGCTCAACCAACTAACCAATGAGATTCCCCCACTCACCCATTTAACCAATGAGCTGTGGCGGGGGGTGGAGCATGGACAGGCGGTGTTGTATTTGTCGGTCGCTGCTGGATGGGGAAGGCCTCTGCGGTTCTTGTTCTAGGGTGTAGTGTTGACTGTGGTGTTGGGTCTACGGTGCAGGTAAGCCTTCAGCCCACCAGCGCTCATCGGCTACTAACATCTGCCTGCATGTGTGTTCGACTCTCTGATCCATTTGAAATGATTGCCTCAAGCCTTTCCATGTTACTTCAACTGCTGTGCACAACCTAACCAGCGGTGTGTGTGTGTGTGTTTGTGTTTGTAAATGGAAGTCAGATGACGGCTTTCCTCTTCCTGATAAGAAAATGTGTGTCATGTGAGGCGGTGGGAGACTCCCTGTGACAGTGCCAACTCTCTAATCAGGCAACGCAGAGTCACACTGCGGTCGTTCAGTGTTATTTCTCAAGAGTGGATGCGAAATACTGGGCCTAGATCAGCATGTGATCTCTAAGTGTCTTTAAATATGGCTCCTAGTCTCCTGTAGTTTCTTTTTTTTTAGTAAATGCGCAGCTTTTTTGGTGTTTCCTGCTTTTATTTAAGGGTGGAGGGGGCTGTCTGTTAAATTATAAATTATAATTCCAATTAAATAATTTTTTTAATATTTAACAAATAAATATTACTATTATTATATTTCTTTATTTTATATTATTATCTTTTTTATTTTTATATTATTTATTATCTTTCTATAATTATAAAATATTTTATAATTTAATGTATTTTCATTTACTATATTAATTAATTTTTCACTTACTATTATTAATTCATTTTTTAAATGTTCCATTATTATCTTATTACCTAGCTAGCTATACTGTCTTTATTATTAAAATGATTTTTTTTCTGTCCTACAATTACCTTAATTTATTATCTCTACATATCTCTCTACTATTATTATTATACATAAATATATACGATATTACATTTTTATATAATTTTCTTTCTTTGTACATTTTTATGCTCTCAGTGCTGACAAAAAAAATCATACCTGGTTAGGACGCAGTGTAAATGACAGAAAATGTAAATTGTCCAAATATATTAAAACATTTCATGGAAGAAATTTTTGACATTATTATATGCCATTTTACTTTGTTGCATTTATGTATTTGCAAAGTGGTGCAATTTACACAATCATGTACTTGCCTAGACCTTTGTTATGCTTACATGTGAGTGATTGGGGAATTTGAGTCTGTAGCTTGTGCAAAGCTAGCCTTGCAGTCTTCTCAGTCTCTGTCTGTAAATCTGCACGAGTTCCCCACCATAAGGTGATAAATTAACTGTCTATATGTCCCTGCAGAGAGAAAACCGGCGGTTGCAGGAGGCCAGTATGCGTCTGGAGCAGGAGAACGATGATCTTGCCCATGAACTGGTGACCAGCAAGATAGCACTGAGGAATGACCTGGACCAGGTATTTCTACACTAGTTAACACACTTAGCTTTGTTTAAATCTTGTGTTAATAAGTGTTGCGTTTTCAGGCTGAGGACAAAGCTGATGTTTTAAACAAAGAACTGCTCAACACTAAACAACGCCTGGTAGAGACCAAGGAGGAGAAGAGAAGGCAAGAGGAGGAGACGGCACAGGTACGAGGACTGAGGACACAAAATGTGGCTAAAGTATTACATTTCACTGCTATGGATTGTACGATAAAGTTTTTGCTTTTCAGCTGAAGGAAGTGTTCAGAAGAGAGCTGGAGAAAGCGGAGTTAGAGATCAAGAAGACCACAGCCATCATAGCCGAGTATAAACAAGTATGTCCAAGTGTCCCGTATAAATCTAGAAATCACATAATCCTCAAAATTCACCCCACATATTCACTTCAGGACAAGATTATTATGCTGTAAAAAATGAAACATATGGAGTTGTACATAAAGATTATTGGAATATGTTTTACAATAAAATATTATTTAAGTTTTTCTAATTTCACATTTAATTCAATGCATTACAATTTGTAATTATTTGTGAATTTTATTAGGAATTTTTGAGTGAAAATTGTTTCAAAATCTCGTTTTACTTTTGTAATTGTATTTACTTATTTACTTTATTTTTAATTTGTGCCCTAAATCTCATAGTTATGACTTTTTTTATGCAATTATGCTTTAATCTCATAATTTTGAGATTTAAAAATCTCGTAATGATAAAATAAAATATTTTTCAAAACTTAAACTTATTTGATTTTAACTAGTTTCCAAGGAAACATTTCTCATTTTCATTTAGTTTAACTTGAGGTATTAAAATAACTAAAATTAAAACTGAAAAATGACTAAAGAAAGACTATAAAAATACTACCAAAAAAACTAATACAAATAACAGAAATTCAACAAAATTACTAAAACAAACTAAAAATATTAAACTAATTTGTTGTCAATCGATTAATCACAATTAATCACACCCGAAATAATATATGGGTGTGTACTATGTATATATAAATACACACACAGACATATGTATATATATTCAAGAAATATTTGCGTGTATATATATATAGATAGATAGATTCTTTTTATTTTATATAAATATAAATATATATTACGTATATTTCTTAAATATATACTGTAGATGTATGTGTGTGTATTTATATATAAATATACACAGTACACACCCATATATGATGCAAACACAAACTTTTATTTTGGATGTGATTAATCGATTTGGCAGTCCTAATTCAAACTATTAATAAAATCTATAAGAGTATCTCAATTATACTAAAATAACTGCTTCAGGAATTTACACCCTTATTTACACTCTTTTGAGTATTTATTGTGATGGATAGAGTATAATAAGGTCTGAAATTGTATTTTCTGTTTGCATTAGATATGTTCCCAGTTAAGTACGAGGCTGGAGAAACAGCAGGCGTCCACAAAAGAGGAACTGGATATAGTTAAAGTAAGTAAATCATCTGTGCATACTCTTATATGGCACGTTGAGCAGTGACAATCAGTATATGTTGTTCTTTCAGGCTAAAGTGATGGCGTGTGAGCGCTGTAGGGAAGTGTTCAGCAAAGACGGACCCCTGCAGATCCCGGCGGTGAGTCAGGACAACCGGGACACAGACCTGGATGAGGAGAAGGACTCGCTGAAGGCCCAGCTCAGAGAGCTAGAACTAGAGCTGGCGCAAACCAAACTCCAGCTGGTGGAGGCCAAGTGCAAGATCCAGGTCAGACGTCACGGCATATAAAACAACATAGTGCTGGAGATTTATGGCTGTATAGATTTATAGATGCTATTCAGCTACTAATCAACTCAGCAGCAGCAGGTAGAAATTTGAAATCAGTGTTTTATAGATAGTTTGTATCTTACTACAATTTAGTGCCACATTGACATTATAAGAATACAGTCGTAACATTGTGAGAGTAGTTCTAACTATTTGTAACAATTTGGGAATAAAGTCATTGTGTTTCCAGTATGTTGCTTTGATATTGCTTTTCTTTATGACTTTCTCATAATATTCAGAATTTTATAATTCTGTGACTTTGTTCGAAATTTAGATTTTCGTTTTCAAAATATTACTATTATAATCTTGCAATGTTACGAGTTTATACATTTTTATTTATCTTGTAATGTTACAACTTTGTTCATGTAAATTGATTTAAATCACATTATGACTGTTCACATACTTTTGCTTTAATCCCATCATTTTTACTTTATTTACGCAATATTGACTTAAATCTCATAATGTTTTGACTGTTCACATAATTTTGCTTTAATCTCATAATTTTTTTTCTTTATTTGCTTTAATTTTGAGCAAATGTTTTGTTAAGATTTCATTCTCGCAATGATTTTAATTTCCTAATGTTACGACTTTGTTCTTGAAATTTTGACTTTAATCTTGTAATCTTAACTTTATTCTTGTAGTTTGGACTTTTTCCAAAGTATTACATTTTCCAAGTATTACTAATTTAATCTTGTACTGTTAAGACTTTATTCTCAAAACCTTTACTTTATTCCAGTAAATGATCGACTTCTTTCTTTTTGTTTGGTCGCACTAAAATGCTGTTGTAGTGTCTTACCAAACAATCTTAGCAAACGAGTTATATATTTTAATAAGCAGTTTGCAGCGATGCCACAGTTTACAGTTACTTTAATGTTGTTTATTCATGTACTGTAACAGGAGCTGGAGCATCAGAGGGGTGTTTTGATGACTGAGGTCCAAGCTGCCAAAAACTCCTGGTTCAGTAAAACACTGGGCTCCCTCAAGAATTCAGCCAGTAACCAGGCACCCTCCTCACCCAAAGAGGGCCAGTAGGACTCGCCAAGGGCTTAACCAAAGGGTAGAGGAGCGTGACCCTTCCACTTGGCCAATCGGAGTAGAAAACAAGCTCTAATGAACACTACTAGCAGCACAACATGGCAATGCAGTGTTCCCTCACATGGACTAATGGATGACTTCCACATACACTTAACAGTATGTTATGATTTCCTTAGCTTGTGATGCCACGTACTGGACAGTAACAGTACTACAGTGATTATTATGTTCATCCAGTTATCAACTTCTGCAGATGGATTTTTTTGTTAGTAAACAGTCAGTTCTAACATGCAAGTACATAAACTATGACCTTTAGACGCCAATTCAAAGGTTTTTTTTTTCTCAGAGGGAATACTGCATTCTGCTAACTATTACAAGAAAAAAAATCGTTTGTTTTTCTATATAGAAATAATAAATGTAACTTTTGTCATAAGTGTGTATAACTAAATGTTGATTTTTCTTTTAATCTTGTACAGTTCGGAAAGAAAAGTGTTGCATTATTTTTTACGATCTTTATAAATGTCAAATACCGAAAAGCACAGACAAATTGACCATGTATCACATGACATTCCCTCCGTCCTGTAGACTGTTTGAGGGTCCGTTTAGGAGTGAGCTGATCACGTGAGACTTATCAGATGACACACAATGGCTACACAATATTGACCTGCCAAGTCGCACATAGTGCTTATTTTATGTTATTTAACAGGTATACATGAGCCATTCGGTGACGGATGCCATGCAGAAATCAAGAATGTGTTGAGATGTCTCATTTTTTTAAGGACATAAGTAAACCAGGTCGCGCAGATGTATTGTTTAGGTCAGTGTGACTTCAAAGCCATATGAAGTCAGTCTTTGCTTCATTTCTTCTGCTATTTGTCAGAATATCCATATTAATAACTTCACTCTACGTAGGGAAGTGAAATATTCTGCATGGCTCATATTCACACTAACAAGTCACCATATTGTGAACATGCTTTATTTACACTGATGTAAGAAAAAAATATTTCTTGTCTCCTATTTTGGATTTTTTTTTAACTGTGATTTAAACTGTGATTTAAAGATGCCAAACTAATTATACAAATTAAGAAAGAGATGTCAGTTGAATATAAACTTATAGTGCTGTCCTGTGGGTTTCTATGGATGGTTACAGGTGTTTTTACATAACGTAATCTACAGGACAGAAGACATTGCTTCTGTGCGTTTGGTTTATTGTCGGTTCATCAGTTTCATTGTTCCAGCCTGCTGATGTCTGTCTAATTACTATCTGACAGTAAATATCTGGTTCTTGATCCCATGTGTGACTACGAGTCTGCTTCATTTGATTCACACCTTTCGTTCAATAAACAGTAACTGTAATTCATCTGTTGGTCAGTATATTATCGTTTCTTTGTGGTTTTGCTAGTTCCATTATTAACTCGTTTTCACTTACCTTTCTGCTTTATTCATATATATATATATATATAGGGCTGGGCGATCATTCGGTGACGATAATTATCGCGATATACTGTTCCGCGATAACACGATATGAGGAGTTCGGTAAATGTTCGATAGAATATTTATGCGCCAAAGCCGGAACGAAACCGCGCGACTCATTTAAATCGCGCCACAGGGACTGTTTATCTATGGAAGGACGGACCTTTTAGCCTTCCATATTTATCCGCTCAGATCAAAGTTCAATATATATATATATATATATATATATATATACACACATATATGTATGTGTGTGTGTGTGTATTAATTATAATTTGGACTGATTTACTTCATTTTATAGGACAGTACAAGGGGAGCTCGAAGCAGGACTCGAACTCAGGTCGCCCGAGATGATGCAGCTCCACTTCAGACTTGGCACACAGTACTCCGTGAAAGTGAAGAAATTTAGACATACGTTCAGAACAAAGTTATTTTTGTGTAATTAAAATGTAATATATACTACTGTATTATTTTTATGTAAACTGTTAATAAATAGAATATTCCCTGCAGAGATGACGGGTCAGAATGTGTCCTATGGCGGCACTACCTGGTATCACGATACTTACACATGTACCTCAGGTTAGACGAGCGTGGAAACGTCAAGAATGTGAATAAGGTAAGTTCTCAAATTTTCCTACAATCTACTTGTAAAATGTCCATATTCACTAAAATTGTAGTGAGTTCAGTCCGCTTTGCTCGCAAATCATCTTAAAATCACAAGCACGTTAAACATAGTCCAGTGCCTCAGTCAGTCAAATGTTTAATAGCTATTAGCAAACAGTTAACAGTGCATGTTAACGGTTTCAATACAAAAGTTTTTCCTAAATGGTCTTTTCGTCACCCCAAAAATACTGTTTTCTACTAAAACTGTCATTTGTACATGCACTCACCATTTCAGTATTACATTTTTAAAGCTGATTGGTTGGTTAATTATTGACACAATATAGTATAATAACTAAAGTGACCATTATTGTTAAAAATTTACATAAAATTACTCAATTGACCATATACATGTACCTATACCATATACATATTTCATATTTTCTACTACATTCTATTCTCTACTCTCTATTCTCTACTATCATATATAACACACACACATATATATATATATATATATATATATATATATATAACAGTAGCACTTTATTTGGGTTTGTCCTCCATGGAACAGACATCATCCAGATAGTCGTCTGCAAAGTGGAGCATCTGCTGTAAAGCGGTGAGAAGCAAGACGTCACAGTTGAGCTCCAGCTCCAGCTCCTGACTGTAGTTCTTCACCGGTAACACACAAGACACCGGCACACCCAACCGAGAGCTCACCTCCTGCACCTGCAGACACAAAACAACACCTCCCTCACTCTGAGTCCTGTAGGAACAGACCATGTGATCATGTGACCGCCTCTCACCTTTGACTTGATGTAGGAACTGACATAAAGACTTTGAAGGTCCTTCTCCACTAGAGGACATGCTTCATCTACTTTTGTCATCAAGACGATCTGAGCAATGCCTGAAATTGCACATGTTAAGGTACGTTGTGTGCAACTCTGTCAGGTAGATCAATGTATAACCTACTTTGTATTAGTCACAAGGTGCAAATATGTTCTCTTACCCAGTGAGTTCACTTTTCTGCGTATGGAAGCAAGTTTTTCCTGTAGTTTGTCGGACATGAGGGAGATTTTAGTGGCATCTATCACGTACACCACACAGTGGATCTTCTCCTGTAGAGATGCAGGTCTGGAGGCCTTTTGCTCATCAGGTTGAAAAGGTACCATGGGGTTAAACTGAATTGAGAGGATTTTGCATGAAACAAACATCAGTCTCACTTCAACTTTCATTCATTTTTAGAGATGAGTGCACTTACTTTATAGCGGTCTGGTACGTGACCTTGAAGAATGCTGCTGATGTCCTCAATATCCAGTCCTGCACCTGTTTGCTCCTCGAGTCCCATGGTGTCACACAACACAAACGGCAACGGCTTTCCCTCACGACCGTCTTTCACTGGATATGTGCGAAACTACCGACCAAGAAGAGAATCACATCAACACCTGAAGTCATCAAGAGACGTTTCTTGAGCTCTAATAGGAAACGTGATAATCTTATTAAATCTGTACCTGTGTGGTGAGACTAGTTCCTGCAGATCCTGACATGGCTTTGCTAGTCATTCGACCCATGAAGATGGAGTTGATGGAGTTGAAGAAACTGGATTTTCCAGCACCTACAGGACCGATCATTAGGATTCTGACCCGACTCACAGACGTCATCAGGGGTTTATGATTCCTGACCATTTCCATGAGCTTGTCTTTTCGTCTACAACACAGATCACATTTTTATAGCTGTATATCAAATTACAATGAGCTAACAAACCAAAACCTGAGTAGAAACATACTCAGCTGTCCACAGAACGTTCCTCCAAGGCTTCTCCTCAGTACTGACTGCAGAGCCTGGCAAATAATAAAATGTTAACAATAAAGATTAAGGTAAAGTACTTAAAAAGACTGAAACTTCTTGTACATGACTATATTCGGTTAAAAAAAATCTGGTGATTGGCTTACTTTGCTCCACTTTGTACACCTCACATTCACTCAGTTGAGTGTCGTTTCCATACATTGTTGCTGTGTTAAGACTGAATGCACTGCTTCCAGAATTATACACTACTGGTTGATTGTTGTAGCAAAAGTACAACTGTTGGCCAAAGTTGGGCACTCCAGCGTCATCGATACGTGCATTATAGCCACTGTTAACTTTGATGCACACAGGGATCTTGCCTTGAAAGCTGAATAAGAATATGCCCTCATCTGTAATATACTGACCACTTTGAGTATAATCTACACTAGTGTATCCACCAAAGATGTAGCCTGAACGGTTGTAGGCTACAAGTAAGGTGGGACCCTGACGGTCACATCGCTGGTGAAAGGCAGAAGCTTGATATCCATGAACGGAAGCTTTGTAGAGAAGAGACAGTTCCACATTCCCCAGCAAGCCGCAGAGCTGCTTTCTTTTCTCTTCTGTTAAATCAGACGTGAGTGGAGCGTTGAGAGTGCTGGATCCCCTGAAAACTGAATGCATCTAAACAAGAAAAAGGATATATATGATTTGAATTCTGTGTAACAGACACACATAGACACGAGCAGTCATATGACTTGTTTTCTGAAAGCCCTGCGAACTAACCGAAGATTAGCCGGAAACGAAACTGAAACTAAAGCTAAATCTGCTCCAATAAAATACAGTATTATTTAGGCTACTGTATATAAACATTGCGTATTTGTGCACTATATTTTTTTGTATTTATACATTTTATATCGAGTATATATTTTACCTTTCGCATCCCCTTTCTCTCTGAAGAAATAATGAAACGCTGCTTTATGTCTTACATCCACAGCCGAACGCGTCACGTCGAGCTCCCTCTAATCACACAACAACCTAGTAATCGAAGCTCTTCGCTCAGTACTAGGCGATAATACTATGCTGTCGCTGTTTGAAGCTGGTCGTTGACCTGTTCACGTTATAGTTTTTAAACTGCGAGTTGAAAATGAACAGCAGGATAACGGGCTGTTATTGTATACCCAAAATAACAGGAAGCGGATGACACCGGAGGCTTTGCACCTTTAAAAATCGCGCACACTTTTATGTTAAAATTAAGGCGGGTAGCAGATTTTCAATCATCTTGGGAGACATTTCGACTCTTTCGTTTATTTGATGTTTAGCAAATGATATTTTTAACTGCGTTAACTAGTCTATTTAAACAGAATCAGTGCTACATGTTTTGTCTCAAAACATCTAGACATTATTTATTACCAAAAACACTTTACAAAAGTAGTTGAACATAGCATAAATTGGCAGTAGCCTGAAAATCACAACAGAAGTGAAGAATTCATAATCCTTTAATATTCATTAGGATAGAAGCACGTGTGTAAAAAGAGAAATTACATTAAATCGAGTGAAAGTTTAAAAATGTGTACTAACTTAGCTGTATACTCATACCTGTCAACATTTGGGTACCAAAATACGGGAGGGGGGGCGGAGTCAAAAGTAAAAAAAAATTATATTATATTATTTTTCAGGTGGCGCTTTTCGCCAGGAATATAGCCGTTTCCCCCGTAACCACAGTAAACAAAACAACTCAGCACCTGACTTTGAAACTTGCAGCGCTCATATTTAATCAATTAAATAGCATTTTGAAGTGTAAGCTATATCTCATTATAAATGTAAATATACTTTTACATTACATTTTAATTTTTTTCGCCTCGCCGTCGCGAGAGTTTTTTTTGCACACGTCAGCATGACGTCAGAGCAAGTCGGAGGTAAATCGGACACTTTTCTAACCGGCATGCATCTCGCGGTGATCACCGGTGATCGATTCTGCGCAGAATTTGCTCATCTCAAACAAGCCTATTGTTTCCTTCCCGCTACTACCTGCGCACACATCAATAGCATCACTGGGCTGTAGGTTGCCAAATTGAGTGGAGAAATGGGTTGAAATATGTATGCGTCGATCGTGTGAGAAAGATGCGTTTCATACAAGATCTGGCAACTGGACAACCTTGGAATTTGTTGTCGTGATTATTCATATAATGAGGTTTGGCCCAAATTACGGGAGTTTTACCGGAACCGAATGTAGCAAACATATAAAATACGCCCAGTGGGATTTTTTTTTTTTAAATAGAAAGATTAAAAATACGGGAGAAATACGAGAAAATATTTAAACGGGATGATAGCGGGATAGAATGGTAAAATACGGGAGAATCCCGGGAAAAACGGGAGGGTTGACAGGTATGTGTATACTTAATATGTAAAAATAAGTAAACATCTTCAGAAGTAAACTGAACTCGTAGTTCAGTGAAATTCTAGACCAAAAGTATAAAAGTACTGAATATTTTTGCATACATGTAAATGACAGAGAAAGACCAGTCTGTGATTAAGTTCTGTAAATGATTCGAAGAGCTTTTGATTGGGCCTTTTCTGAATCTGACCTCAGCCACAAGAACTGAGAAAAAAAAATTATTTAGGGTTGGCTTCCACAGGACGTATATCATCAAAATAGTCGTCTGCAAAGTTGAGGACGTCAACAGGACGTCACAGTTGAGCTCCAGCTCCAGCTCCTGACTGTAGTTCTTCACCGGTAACACACAAGACACCGGCACACCCAACCGAGAGCTCACCTCCTGCACCTGCAGACACAAAACAACACCTCCCTCACTCTGAGTCCTGTAGGAACAGACCATGTGATCATGTGACCGCCTCTCACCTTTGACTTGATGTAGGAACTGACATAAAGACTTTGAAGGTCCTTCTCCACTAGAGGACATGCTTCATCTGCTTTTGTCAATCTGTGGAATGCCTACCAGATGGTATATCAATATGCAACATTTTACATTCATTTAGCAGATAGCTTTATCCAAATTTGATCAGATTATAGATCAGTTGTAGTATGACGTTAGTTTACTTAGCGAGTTTACTCTTCGGTGTATCACAGCAAGTTTTTGCTGTAGTTTGTCGGACATGAGGGAGATTTTGGTGGCGTCTATCACGTACAGTGAATCTTCTCCTGTAGAGATGATGGTCTGTAGACCCTTTGCTCATTGTGTTGAAACGGTGCCATGGGGTTGAACTTAAATTTAATGTCAAATTTGTTTGAAATGTCAAGAAGAACAGATATACATTAAACTAATCATCATCATACTCAATGCCATTTTAAAAATACATGAACCATCTTTATGCACTTACTTTATAGCGGTCTGGTACGTGACCTTGAAGAATGCTGCTGATGTCCTCAATATCCAGTCCTGCACCTGTTTGCTCCTCGAGTCCCATGGTGTCACACAACACAAATGGCAACGGCTTTCCCTCACGACCATCTTTCACTGGATATGTGCGAAACTACCAACCAAGAAGAGAATCACATCAACACCTGAAGTCATCAAGAGACGTTTCTTGAGCTCTAATAGGAAACGTGATAATCTTATTAAATCTGTACCTGTGTGGTGAGACTAGTTCCTGCAGATCCTGACATGGCTTTGCTGGTAATGCGGCTCATGAAGATGGAGTTGATGGAGTTGAAGAAACTGGATTTTCCAGCACCTACAGGACCGATCATTAGGATTCTGACCCGACTCACAGACATCATCAGGGGTTTATGATTCCTGATCATTT
This sequence comes from Sinocyclocheilus anshuiensis, assembly GCF_001515605.1. Classification (NCBI taxonomy): domain Eukaryota; kingdom Metazoa; phylum Chordata; class Actinopteri; order Cypriniformes; family Cyprinidae; genus Sinocyclocheilus; species Sinocyclocheilus anshuiensis. Next base: position 1,920,035 of record NW_015548245.1, on the reverse strand, counting down.
CCATGAGCTCTGCTCTTCGACTACAACATAGAGCACAACAATTTTGTCAGATCATCCTATGAAATCAGCAACACTATTTAAGTTGCAACATACTTAGCTGTCCACAGAACATTCCTCCATTGCTTGTGTATGGCACTGATCTGAGGGACTGGCAATCGAAATTAATATGAATACAATGTATATTAAATTATATAATCACATGAATAACACTATGACTGACTTTGCTTCACTTTGTACACCTCACATTCAGTCAGTTGAGTGTCGTTCCCATACATTGTTGTCGTATTAACACTGAATGCATTCCCTCTTTGATTTAACACAACTGGTTGGTTGTTGTAGCAAAAGCACAACTGTCCAGCGTCATCGATACGTGCATTATAGCCACTGTTAACTTTGATGCACACAGGGATCTTGCCTTGAAAGCTGAACAGGAAAGCTTCCCTATCAGTAATATACTGACCACTTTGAGTATAATCTACACTAGTGTATCCACCAAAGATGTAGCCTGAACGGTTGTAGGCTACAAGTAAGGTGGGACCCTGACGGTCACATCGCTGGTGAAAGGCAGAAGCTTGATATCCATGAACTGAAGCTTTGTAGAGAAGAGACAGGTCCACATTCCCCAGCAAGCCGCAGGGCTGCTTTCTTTTCCCATCTGTTAATTTCCAAGTGAAGGGAGCAACCATGGACACTTGCGATCCAAATTCAAAAGACTGATACATCTTTGAAAGATAAAAATAAAATAATTTATTACATTGTGCTGACATCTTGTGGTGTGAATATGAAAATCATTCACAAGTTTTCACTTACCGATGACATCGTAAAATGCTCGTCTCAGATAACCATGCTAAATGTATTCCATAAAAAGAAGAGTCAAATAACGAGTTATATAAATAGTAAAGTGTGTAGTATTTGTCTCGCCATGTGACATCAACATGGCGGTTCGAGTGAGGCGACCCGCTTGATGTAAATATAAAACAGCTTTTATTAGGCCACATACTGATATGAGCTTATCTCATGGTTTAAAATATAGGCAGTGTTGGGGAGTAACTTGTTACATGTAACAGAATTATGTAATTTAATTACAAAATAAATGTAACATAATAAATGTATCCGTTACAGTTACTGAGAGAGAAAAAATGTGTAGGCTAATGAAATACAGTTAATTAGGAAAATGTTAACAATTACAAAAGGGGTTACAACTGAATATTTTTTTTAGAAAAAGCTAGGATACATTGAATAATATTAGTTTGCTGTTTTGCCTGTTTTTGATGTGCACGACGCCTCCTGCCACTTAAAGGCTGTTTAGTTCATGGCGAGTGATAAAATGCGTTAGTGCTGGGGGGAAAAAATCATCCAGAATCAGAAAAGGGCCAAAATGGCGCAAATATTGTGAACACGTGTACAGTTAGCGGAAGCTAGAGATGACCGTTTATAAAATTTTAAATATAGATATTTTACTTACAAAAACGCATGGATTTGCTTCAGGGGCCTTTATTCAATAAAATATCAAATGTGAAATACTTTTATATTTCTGAAATATTTATGTCGACTCTAGCTTACCTTTCACAGTCCGCTTTCTCCGTGAAAGAAATAATGAATGAACTCGTCTCGTATGTTAACAATTATGTTACAACATAGTAACAATAGTAACATAGTAATAACTATTTATCTGATTGGCTTGAGTAGACGGTGGGTGGAGTCCACGTATTTGTGGATTGTCAGCACGTCTTGACGCAAGAAATGTTTCACAATTCGCAAATGCACAGTGACCGGACACGATTCACAAATAAATGCCAGGCAAAGTTGTGGTTGTGACATAAATATATATTTGTGAATATGTTTTTTTATTTGCAAATCTCATTTTATTTATTTGTGAATTTAATTCATGTTTGTGAAACTTTAAGGTGTATTTGTGGATCTCATTCTATTTATTTTTCAATATGTTTCATGTTTGTTAAAATCTTTACATTTATTTATGGATCGTAAACTATTTATTTGGAATTATGCAACAATTCTATCTCCATACCCAACTGTCGTCAGCCTCCACACCACCTTGGCTCCTCCCTCCCTTGACTCTGCCGTGGGCTGTCGGCTCTTGGGAGCTCTGGGTCTGTGCCAGCAGCGGACTTCCTCCATCTTCGCCGCCGAGGTTTCGTCGTCCTCCTGCCAGCAGCCCTCATTTCTTTGCCCACCTCCCTAAACCCCTACATCCCTCTGTTCATCTGTTGTTCTGTTACGGCACGAGGTTGCGCCTTGCTTATGTTCGTTAGTTTTAGTTCATGTACTTTAGGTTTGTTATACGGACTATTAGTAGCCTATGTTTTTATCAGTTTTCAGTTTCCTTTGTCTATGTTGCTTGCTCATCATTTGTAATCATTAGTGTCCAGCTGTGTTTGATTAATCATCTCGTTTGGTTTGCTATTTTAGTTGTGCTTTCACTGCCAGTCTCTATCCAGTCACCATTAGGATAGCCTAGTTGTGTGTAGCCTACTACAACCCGTCTGCCTGCTTTTGGAGGTATTATTCAAATGTGCGTTTGAAACTTGATCCTTCTGTCTTCGTCTTCCTGCCTGCTACACAACGTGACACCCCTGTTATCACAGTTTAATAAACACAACACTTTTTTTTCCTGAAGAAAACAATAGATTTTAAATGAGTAAAGATTCAGTAAGGAATCATCTGTAAGCTGTAAGGTGGGACCCTGACGGTCACATCGCTGGTGGAAGGCAGAAGCATTATATCCATGGACTGAAGAGTCTCAGTTTCACTTTCCCCAGTAAGGCTGGGGAAAGTGGGTTGCTCGTCTGTTAAATTAGAAGTGTGAGGAGCCATGCTGAGCTTTTTCAGCCTTTTTTGAATCTTTAAGCGTAGACAAAAATACATAGGCTACACACATTTTATTTATATATTATTATATATAATTTAAAGATATTTTGTGTATGCACAAAAAATATGCAAATTTAATTTACTTTGTTTACTTTCATTTACTTTTTATTGAGTCTTATTTAGTCAGAATTATGTTTTTGTTCTGACTAGTTGTTTCATTTTTTACTCTCATAGAAGTAATCACAGTCACACTGTTTTACTTTGAGTACTTTTACTCTTTTACTTTAACAGTGCAATTCTTTAATTAATGCACATTTCTACATAAATGTATGCATTTTTAACATGGTAATATCTTGACGTTAACATTATTTTCTAACATGGCAGATGAATAAGCCTTACCATAAACAGTGTTTGCCCAGAGCTAGTTTGCATGGGCTAGTCATGCCCTTTCAGAAACAAGGCCATTTAACTAGAATTGAAACTGAAATGCATGACAAAGAATGAATGACTGAATTTAATAACAGTTTGTTAAAATTTAAATACTTTAGATCTGAGAAAAGACTTGCGTGTTTGAAAACTATAGCATGTCCATTAAATTGTGGTAAAATCTAGAACATTAACATTGAATATTTACCTTTGATATTTATATAGACTATGAAGCTTACCTTTCTACTTTGCATTAAAAAAACACTGAAATGCTCTTCATACAAGATGAAAATTAGTACAGCACGATTTCAAGCTGCTCTCTCTTTTCCTCATTACCACACTCATAGATGACAATTGACATTAACTTTGGACATTCACCACAAACAAGGATATGGAAGTCTTTTGCGAGTGTTAATGAACTGTAGATGACCATGACGTCATTCTTAAAACAATTATAGGCTTCATATAATTTCCCTATTGCCATACGTCTTCCTTTTCAATTTTGTGTTTCTGTTTTGACAAAATCTTAAAAAAATTGTTACAGTATGAGTGAGTACACTCTAAGAAGAGATTGAACCTTTGGAGTTCAAAAAAGAACTTTAAAACACAGAATACTGTAGAGGTTTTACAGATGCGCCATATTGGTTATTCTTAAGATTTCTTGTTGAAAGCTTTGACCAATTTTTAGATGTTCTTTAGTTTACTTACAACCCGTTCTGTGAATTCAGGCTTCACCTAGAGAAAATGAATGGTGATCATATCAGCTGATAAAACCTGGCATGTTTTTTACGTATATTTAAATCACTTACATTTAATGTTAAATAATAATAATATTAAATTTGCAATTGTTGTTGAGAGTGGTGTACATTGTTTTTGATTCATTATCATTGAAGGACATGGTTAAGTTGAGGAATTGATCATAAACCGTAGACTGCCACCAAAATAATGACTCGATTATTACCTCTTCTAGATATTATCATCCTTATCAGCCACAGCTGTAACTCAGGAAGGTGAATATTAGACACCTAGTGAGACGTATAGTACAGTAATAGTATAGAGATAATATTTACTACATTTGCCCATATATAGCTTAATCAGTTCTGCGTTCTGTTTGTTTATTAATTCAATATTTAAATAGAAATGTTAAATTATATGTAATTAAATATATATTCTCTCTCTCTCTATATATATATATATATATATATATATATATATATATATCGTTTATTTATTAATTTAACATTTAAATAGAAATGCTAAATTATATGTAATTAAATATTTAATATTAATTAATTAAATATTCTCTATCTACACACACACACACATATATATATATACATATCATTTTGTCATTTGTGTTTAATTAATTATTGTTCAATTTAATCTTGCACAGTCCTGAAAGAAACTTTCAAGCATCAAAAACTGAACTTAATTTGATCAAAAGAAGCATTTCTTAATACAGATTTTAGCATCTTGAATTCTAACACATAATTCCAGTATTATGTACCTGATTATGGCACAACAATATTCCAACTACAAAAGCAAGAAACAATTATAATGAAATGTACAGCTTAAATGATATGTGAACTTTGTTGGCATTTCCCAACATTTTCTTAAATGGATATTATGTATGATTATGAAAGATCTGGGCCGAACAGAATAAAAATCTTCTAATTTAAGATTAGCCTACTCATTTTGCTTATCAAGAGGAATAAATCCCTATCTCTGCAGCATTTAATGCCCTAAATGACATCAACATCATCCAGATAGTCGTCTGCTAAGCGAAGCATCTGCTGTAAAGCAACAAGAAACAGGACGTCACAGTTGAGCTCCAGCTCCAGCTCCTGACTGTAGTTCTTCACCGGTAACACACAAGACACCGGCACACCCAACCGAGAGCTCACCTCCTGCACCTGCAGACACAAAACAACACCTCCCTCACTCTGAGTCCTGTAGGAACAGACCATGTGATCATGTGACCGCCTCTCACCTTTGACTTGATGTAGGAACTGACATAAAGGCTTTGAAGATTTTCCTCCACTAGAGGACATGCTTCATCTACTTTTGTCATCAAGACCATCTGGGGAATGCCTGAAATTGTGTCAATAACCAACATTTTGCATAAGAGTTCGCTTTTGGCTAATTGAACATTTGGTATGTGTCATAAGTAAATTATAATTTAGCCTTGAAATAACGTTGAGATCACTTACCCAGTGAGCTTATTTCTCTGTGTATCACAGCAAGTTTTTCCTGTAGTTTGTCGGACATGAGGGAGATTTTGCTGGCATCTATCACGTACACCACACAGTGGATCTTCTCCTGTAGAGATGCAGGTTTGGAGGCCTTATGCTCATCAGGTTGAAAAGGTACCATGGGGTTGAACTGAATCAAGAGGATTTGGCATGAAACAAACATCATTAATATACTTCACCATTCATTCATTTTGGAGATGAGTGCACTTACTTTATAGCAGTCTGGTATGCGACCTTGAAGAATGCTGCTGATGTCCTCAATATCCAGTCCTGCACCTGTTTGCTCCTCGAGTCCCATGGTGTCACACAACACAAACGGCAACGGCTTTCCCTCACGACCATCTTTCACTGGATATGTGCGAAACTACCAACCAAGAAGAGAATCACATCAGGAGACATTCCTCAGACTGAAGAGGGACTTCTGTAGGAAACGCTATTCTATAAATCCTGTTGAATCTGTACCTGTGTGGTGAGACTAGTGCCTGCAGATCCTGACATGGCTTTGTTGGTCACATGACCAGTGAAGATGGAGTTGATGGAGTTGAAGAAACTGGATTTTCCAGCACCTACAGGACCGATCATTAGGATTCGAACACGGCTGACAGACGTCACCAGGGGTTTATGATCCCTTATCATTCGCATGAGCTCATCTCTTCGAATAAAAAAATCACAACTTTTTTATTGACAAGTTACTGTATTAAATGAGCAGCAATGAATGAACACTGCAAAGAAGAGTGCAAACTTACATAGATGTCCATCAAATATTCCTCCATGGCTTCTCCTTGGTCTGAAGGTCTAATATTGAATAAAGATGATTAACTTCTGCTTAAGTAATTTAACTAAACAAGTACATTTTTAGAGACTGGACTCATACATTTATACAATTGACTTTACACAACAACATGCCACACTTTTTCTGATGACTGACTTACTCTGCTTCACTTTGTAGACCTCACATTCAGTCAGCACAGTGTCGTTCCCATAGAATCTTTCAGCATTAAAACTGAATGATTTACCTCCTCGAATATAGATGGCGCGTTCACACGCTGCGGCTTCTCTCTCTCCTGACAGAAAGGTGTTTTCGTGTTTTTTGTCTTGTGAGTTGCAGTGTTTTTGTACGTATTCGTCGCGTCTATCTGTCTCTAAGCGCGCATACAGTCGTGAGTTTCTGCTCGATGTCGGCAGAACCACATTTTTAGAGTTAAACTCTGCGCACGCCGAAGAGCTGCGGGATCTCGGTCTGCTCCGGAGGCCCACACCATCACCGACCCCCACTACTGCATCTGTGTGTATGTGCTGTACATGTGGAAGAATTGACAATAAAGCAGACTTGACTTGACTTGACTTGATATACACAACTGGTTGGTTGTTTTTGCAAAAATACAACTGTTGGCCAAAGTTGGGCATTCCAGCATTGTCATAACGTGCATAATGTCCACTGTTTGCTTTAATGTAGACAGGGAACTTGCCTTGAAAGCTGAACAAGAAAGCCTCCTCATCAGTAATATACTGCTCGTTTCGAGTATAATCTACACTAGTGTATCCACCAAAGATGTAGCCTGAACGGTTGTAGGCTACAAGTAAAGTGGGACCCTGACGATCACATCGATTGTGGAAGGCAGAAGCTTGATATCCATGAACTGAAGCTTTGTAGAGAAGAGACAGTTTCACATTCCCCAGCAGGTCATGGAGCTGCTTACTTTGCTCTTCTGTTAAATCAGAAGTGAGGGATTCTTCCATGAAGAAATCTCCATACCGTCTTTGCATCTTTAAGGCAAAACAAAACAACATGCAAATATACATTTAAATACAAATATAAAATGTATTTTTAGTTGAAAAATGAAATGAAAAATGTTGTTATCGTTTTACTAAATACACTGAAAAAAGGTGTGTAGAAACAATTTTCACTTAAAAATTACTAAAAAAAAATGTTACTAATAATTACAAAGAAACAGCAAGCATTGAATTAAATGTGAAGTTTTGAAGTAGGAAGAATACCGAAACACTATTTTCTTGTAAAATGTCCAATAATCTTTGTTTTATTTGGAACTTCGAATTTTTTTAACAGTGTATTAATGGAAGCATCAACAGCTGAATTAAAAATTGAAAAGGGATCTTTGGTTTTAAAGGACACAAATGGGCAAGCGAGACTTTGACAGAAACTAGTCAGTTTATCTGGAATTGAAACTGAAACGGCACAGCATAAAAAAGTTTTGTTTCGTTTTTTTTTTTTTAATCACTGTAGGCCTAATGCAATTTGTATAAAACCTATTTTAGATATGATAATACTTTCTCGTTTGAAAGGAAGGAAGAAACCGCCCCCCTTAAGTATTCCAAAGTATTATATAGTATTTAGATTAAGTTACAAACCTTGTGTGATTTAACAAAATATGTTAGTAAATTACTTTTTAAAGCGTGTAGACCTATTTTGTAATATGTAGTGATATTTCAGTGATAAGTGTTATATTTACATTTACAAACATCACATATTTTCTTTACACGAACTTTTGAGAACGAGCACGTTACATTTAGACTATTTAATGTTTGCCAATTCATTTTTATTTCACTTCTTTGATTATTCACTTATTGCAGATCACTATAGGGTAGAGTGAGGGGAAACCCCCCTTGCCATACTGTCTTTCCCAAAATAACCATTGGGTAAACTCATGATACATTTTTGTTGTTACTTGCTAGTGATCTAATCTTCAGCAGTAAGAAAAAGTGTTGTAAAGCTTGTTGTTTTGGAGAACATCACAGTTATATATTGGGGTAAAATGCCCCCAGGCAGCATTGCTTCCCACTATCATAATTACTGTAGTTACCATTTTCTGAGCATCACATCTTTTGTTAGGCTGTTCCATCAAATGTAATCTAACTAGGTGGTTGAATAAAAATATTTGGACTTTATATTTAAAAATTACCTCCAAGTTAGCATCAGCTATCTAGTTAGCTAGCCAGCATCAACATTTTATTTTTTTAATAGGCTGATTTTCAACATGGTTCATTAATGGATATTCACATTTTTCTATTGTTAGACTATTTTAGCTTGTCTTTTTAATGTTAAGTTAAAACTGCTTGTACTCTGATTTTGCTGTAAATTTATAATGTATAAAGAAAAATGATTTGTCAGAGAGGGGGGGCATTTTACCCCACCCTGCTTTTACCCACCTGAGGGGCAAAATGCCCCTTTGGTCAAATGTAATTTTTGTAAAAAATTAAAAACTAGGATAGGCTAACTATTCTAGACACATCTAAGTTTTGTTTCACAGAAAACACAGAAAACTCTTTAAGGTACTGTATGTAATGCAGAGAAAAATGACATCCACCAAACATGGGACCTGGTTTTCCTCTGCATATTATTTTTTAACAACATCACTTTTCCACATTAGGTATTTATTTAAGGAAAAAAAGCAGACAATCTTAAGAAAATAAAATGTAATTTGGAAAAATGTACACATCATGGTTCATCTCTTGATGCATTGTGTTTCCTTCTTGAGCAGCAGTGAATGTTTTCACCTTTTGTAATAGTCCCTCACTTTGTCCACAGAGTGAAAAGATGGATCTAAAAATCATATAGTCATTATCGGAAAGGTGTCAAATGTGCAGAAGATGCTGGAAAACCAAAGAATGTGTAGGACCGGGAAGATTTTTCTGAAGAAGAGCAGTCAGTTTAACTGTTCAGGACAAGCAAGGGACTCATGAACAACTATCACAAAACATAAAAGCAGTCGTGTGTCTTCAATGACACAGTTAAGATATTTTGAATGGGGCAATTTTTAAAATTAAATTATTTTGTCTTGTGGGGTGTATGTAAACAACTGGTATGTGAACTAGCTTATTCAGGACAGTACTAAAAAAAAATAAAATGCAATTTTTTTATGATCCGTCTTATTTTTAATTCTTAATTTAGCATATCCTGCAAGGAGCAGAGCTGTAGCTTATGCTCTTGCAGAGAGTCGGGGAATCACCAACTGCCCGTTACACTTTACATTAATGTTGAAATAAAAAAATTAATTGCATTAACATTCAAAGTGATCATTTTAGTAATCTAAAATACTTTTTGGATGTAATTGTATTTTGATTACCACCCTTCTAAAATGTAACTGTAATGCTGCTCATATCTTTTATTTAAAATAGGCTACAACTAAGTTACATGTATTCCATTCCCCAACCCTGTTTAAATATATCTGAAATGCATGGTTGACAGCTAATTAACCAAAACATACATAAATCTTGAAGTTAAAACAACTGGAAGCCTGAGAGTTCATATTTGATAAATCACTCAGAAACAAGAATATTACACTCTAAAAAATGCTGGGTTAAATATAACCCAGCGCTGGGTTAAAAAGGGACAAACCCAGCTATTGGGTTGTTTTGACCCAGCGGTTGGGTTCAAAACAACCCAATCGTTGGGTTTGTCCCTTTTTAACCCAGCATTTTTTAAGCTATATTCTTACGTTAAACTGTTTTGTTGGTTAGTACTACTAATATCAATACTAACACTAGTATTATTATTACTACTAATAATAATACTAAAAAATAGCCCAAATAGCCTCTGGAATACACCAATGAAGGTATTTTAATTGGTCGGATCAGAAATGGCACCTTATCTGTCTCTGTAAACGCTTGTGTTTGATTGTGCACAGGGAAATGTAAAATATTTATTTAAAGAATTAAAAAATAGATTAATATAATGCAAAATCTGCATTTAGAACAAACTCTCAGCTGCAAACGTTTTTGCATGTTTTCATCTATTTGTATTAATACCAACTCTGTCTTGAAACAGACGGTTCTTGGGTCGTGAACGAATCATTCGTCCGGTTCATGAACCGGTTCATTCGATCATTAAAAAGATCCAATTCAGAAAAACGATTCGTTCACGAATAGGACATCGATAATCAGGAGAGATCTGTCGCCCAACAACATTTTAGTGCGGTAAACCAACAATGGGGACCCGTGACGACGAATACGATTATTTATTTAAAGGTCAGTGTTTTATACTCTATCAAAACGAAGAATAAACGTGTTTTGTTTTCCTTTATTATCAACGAAAACAGCAAGTTTCCTGATGACTGTGGCTAGCTGGGTTAGCTGGAATGCTAGTATACTGACGTTAGCTATCGAAATATTAACCGGTTTCGAAGAATCAAGAGTTGAAAGTAGATTAATACATTTGAATAGTGATATTATTTATTTGCAACGTCTTTCGACAGTATGAAAAACAATAATGCAAATCGCTTTTTTATTCAGCATTATGTTAGCTAAGCAGCTAACGTTAGATAGCTTTCAAACTGGAGTGAAAGCTAAAATGAGCGAAATAACTAGCTGCTGTTTTAATTCAATCAGTTCGTCCCAAAACAACAAACTAAATAGATTCAGTTCACTTCAGCAGGTTTTGCTGCTATACCAAAAACGTCGACAAACGTGAACTTTTCGAGTCGTTTAGTTATGTGTTGCTTAATATTTTGTGTGGTTGCATTGCTAGGCCTTAGCAAACTTTTTTTTTTTGTCGTTTATTACACAAGAGTAGCTTCTTGATGTTCAAACAGGCCAAATTTGGTAATTAACCTGAAATTGTAAGCATTTTTGTAGCTTTTACAGCTCGTAATTTAGTTAAATCATTAAGCTGGCACATGAACTCTGTAATGTGAAATTGACAACTGTAGATGATCATGACGTCATTTAAAAACATATTTGGATGTATGTGCATATATATGTGTGTATATGTATATATGTGTGTGTATGTGTATATATATATATATATATATATATAATGTATATGTGTGTGTGTGTATATATATGTATGTATATATGTTATATTTTTTTATTGAATTATTTATAAGTTATATTTAAAAGTTCCTTCCCACATCAGGTTCCTGTTTTACACCAAGCCTTTGAAAAGTGTTTCAGTATGTGACAAAACCACAGATTACTGTAGAGGTTTTACGAACGTGTCACATTGGTTATTTTTAAGATTTCTTGTTGAAAGCTTTGACCATTTTTTTAGATGTTTATCAACAACCGTTTTGTGAATTACTTCAGGTTTCCTCTAGAGAAAATGAATGGTGACCACGTTGCAACGGACACAGTATGAGTTGATTGATATTTTCTATGCATTTCTCATTTTTTATACAATTTGGCTAGGCCTGTATTTCAATTTTTATGGTGTCAAATTGATGGAGCGAAGGCAAAAGTGACAGTGGAAGTGTGTGTTGGTAGATTACGGCTTCTCTCTCATCTCTCTGGCCTCCTCATGTAGACTCAACCAGGATGGCCGACTAATCTAGTGTGTTTCTGCTCTTCACATGATGACATTGTATAAGCTTTGGGTACACACTTTGCTTTGTGGTTTACTTTCAAAGACTCACATGGTAGATTGTTTCTGTTCTGTGGCCTTGGTGATGGCTATGATATCTTCCCTATGGATATGGTGTTTATAAGAGCAGCTGTGAAGCATCATTTGATATCAAGTTTATTGTCATGTTCAAACAGCCTGATGTTTTCTTTTGTTTTCTAGTGGTGCTCATTGGAGACTCTGGTGTGGGGAAGAGTAACCTGTTGTCCCGTTTCACTCGGAATGAGTTCAACCTGGAGAGCAAGAGCACCATTGGTGTGGAGTTCGCAACTCGCAGCATCCAAGTGGACAGCAAGACCATAAAGGCCCAGATTTGGGATACAGCGGGACAGGAACGCTACAGAGCCATCACATCAGCGTGAGTACATGAAGATGTAATTAAATCTTAATCCAAAGTTCTGTGTGTGGGACAAAAGTTTATACCAGAGTACAGAACTGTTAGGACCTCCCATGTAGGGTCCTCAATGCGCAAGATTGAATGTCCTTTGTGTGGGCCTTCTGGCTCACACCCATCACCTCTATGGGCTGATTGATTCACACCTATCAGTCTGTATGGGCCACTGGGTTCACATATCTTCATGGTTTATCATAATAAATCTATAAAGTAATGTTAAAGTTATTGATCAAATTATTTTAAGTAAATTATTAATAGTATATTTATTTAGCTCTATTTAATAATAAAGTTATTTATTATTAATATGGTAATATTATACTATGACTAAAAATAAAATAATTATAATTATGTAAAAGTAGTTTTTTAGAATTATTGCTAAAATTAAAAAACTCATAATTTTAAATAATAATAATTCATCAATAGTAAGTACATTAATTTTAGAGTTATTGATAAATTATATTTAATTAATGTAGAATTAATGTGGAGTATAATTTTAATCCTGTTTAATAATAGGATACTTTTCTTTTAAAGTTATATCTTGTACACTCTAACTATAGTATATATTAGTATAATTATACTATAATATTTTATAATTCTATAAGTGATTTTATAGAATAATTATTGATAATTTATTTGATGTATGGCCCATAATATTATAATAGTTATTGATAAAATTATTTAATTATATTATAGTATAATTAATCATTTAAAATATCAAAATTGATTACAAATCTTTTTTTTTTAATCCACTGCATCATTTAGTAAAGCATCATGGTTGAATCATTGTCAGAGCAAACATTTACACCTATTTATCTCTTCTTTATGAATATATTATTGTACAATATACATTTTTAGTATATGTTTTACGTGGGTCTCCTTTACAGGTACTACAGGGGTGCAGTCGGAGCTCTTTTGGTCTATGACATTGCAAAGCATCTGACTTATGAGAATGTGGAGCGCTGGCTGAAGGAGCTGCGGGATCACGCGGATAACAACATTGTCATCATGCTGGTGGGCAACAAGAGTGATCTGAGGCACCTCAGGGCCGTACCCACCGATGAGGCCAGAGCTTTTGCAGGTGAGCATCTCCTCCTGCATTTTCATGTTGTTTAGTACGAAAAGATATACCTGAGCTGTTAAAATATCTCTCATTTTGTGTTTTCCAGAGAAGAACACTCTCTCCTTCATCGAAACATCGGCTTTGGACTCCACAAATGTGGAGGAGGCATTTAAAAACATACTAACAGGTGGGTCCTGATTGTAACTCCAATTACAGTCACATTAGCCAGTTTTCAGCCAAATTTAATGGACAAAAATCTGTGCAATTCAGATTACGTGGACTCCTATTGAAATTACTGGATCTCATCTGCTTACTTTTAAACAAAGTGGAGGAATGTGGCGAATCCATGTGACCAACTCAAAAATATTACAGAATCTGTGTAGAAAATTCACTTTCAAATCAAGCCAGAGAATTTGCCGCGTGAGCACATGCATTCCTGTTGAAATTATTGGATTTTTTTTTCCTGCAAGCCCAAGAATTCGACAGAGAATTTACCAATGTGAACTCAATGCAAAATCTATGAGGGGAAATATTTTGTCCTTTTGCGAAATTCCTGATTACGTGGATTCCTGCAGAAAGGATGTTCTGTGATTTGGCCCACTGTACAGCATTAATATGACTGCAACTTAATACATTCCCAGTGGGCGTCTCAAACTAAATGTCTCTTTTTTGTTACAGAAATCTATCGGATCGTATCACAGAAGCAGATTGCCGACAGGTCCATGCACGACGAGTCTCCCGGCAACAACGTAGTGGACATCAGCGTGCCGCCCACTACCGATGGTTTAAAGGGCAACAAATTTCAGTGCTGTCAGAACCTGTGACCCCACTTCCCCCGGCTCTACCCCCACCCTTGGGCTTCAGTTCCCCTCTATTTATCTCGGCTTTGCTCCTGTGTGTTGTGCTATGGCTACGGCGCTTTCCTCTTTTTACCTCGTTGTGATTTCCACGCTAATTCTAGATGACCCTTAGAAGCGTGGATCTCTAGGTGACATTCCTTTTCCTTGTTTTGGGGGGCTCTTGTTTGTTTGTCCCCATTTTTTTCTTTACTATTATCCACTGTCTGAATTCACATTTGCTTGGCAAAATGTTTTTCTTCGGAAGTGATTATTTGGGCATTGATCGTGTGATCCGCTCCTACGGAAAAGGGATGGTGAGGGATCAGTGTGTCTTCGGCTTCCTCTGATGGTTATTCTCTGGGATCCACACTAAACACCCGCCGTCTGTTGAGCCAGATCCCTGACTTGGGTTAAAAGGACCAGTTTTTTGGAAAGAAAATCGAGTTCGTCCTGGATCGTGTGAATACCAAAGGAGGGCTGCTGTCATCTTTATTTCAATTCATTAAACATTTCACACATCACACCTTTAGTCCTATCCTGCAATATTTTACGCCAGGGCTGATGGGTGTGAAGTTGCGCAATTTGTTCAACGCGTTCAGATTGCCGTATATATAGCAGTTATGTGAATGCGTCTATAAAGCATTTCATGGCTCTTCAGTGGGAAAATGCAATGGTGCGCAGTGTTTTAGATGGTCGGTTGTTTCACCAGTCTGAAAAAGTCACTATATATTCGATTGTTTGACTAAGTCATACAGCTAGTTTGGAAATGCCTTATGTTTTCCCATACTGTGATTAAGATGCCTTTTTCGAGTGTGGTTATGTGACATTTACACATCCATGAAGTCACAACAGCTGTTTTGCCTTTTATCAGGTTACATTAAAATGGAAAATAAACCAAATTACTGTCACAATTGCAATCGTGATTTTTTTAAAATCCATATTTCACAATATGGCACGTATGTCTGAATCTGTACCTAGAATAAGTGTCGTGTGCCACATGGTTGGCATGACTCATGCAGTCTGTTTAGTTTCCATGTCATAAGTTCTTTAAAGGAAGATACCAGGTGAAATACTAAGTAAAGTTGATGTATGTCTGGCTACATGTAAAACTGATGTCTGTAATCAGACAATGATGATAAAAGTTTTTTTTTTTTTCTCCTTGTGGCTTTGGTAGTCAGAAGCAATAAAACCGTTGCATTATACAGATGCTATTTTTTTTTTTCTTCAGGATTTTAATCCTGGACTTGGTAAAAAAAAAATGTAACTAAAAGTGACAAACAAAAAAAAAACTTTTAAGTGTTCTTCTTAATCTAGAAAATGTAGTAAAAATTACAAAAGAGGAATAAATTAGCTTAAATTAAAAACCTAAAATATTGTTTGATACATTTTTCAGAAACTACTCGTATCAATGAATGAACATTTGAAATAAAATGTTAAATTTTAGATGACATTTCTTAAATCGTTTGGTAAAAATAGAAAACAGGAATAAAGGTACTTCTTTCTTAAGCACAAAAGTGAAAAATGAAATATTAAGTTAGCCATAAATGTTTTCACTTTGTTTGCTTTTGCTAAAAAATAAAGTATATTTTTATAAAAGAATAATAATTAAAGAATGATTTTAGTGACATTCTTAGTCTGAAAAAAATGGAGTAAAAAAAGGGGAGTAATTTAAACAAAATTAAAAACAAAATATTTCTTAAGACATTCAAGTACAGTAATTTTGTTCACAGTTTCAAAAAATGTCATATCGAAGAAAACTATTAAATAACATTTCCTAAACAATTTGGTAAAAATGACAAAAGATGGGGAATAAAAGTGCAATTTTTTTAATATGTGCAAAAGTGAAATATTAGACAAGTGAAATGTTATGTTAGTCATGAACATATTTTGCTCACTATTGCTGAAATAAAGAATAAAAGACAAATTAAAGAATGATTCTCAACATTTTTAAGCAATATTCTTAAACAATCTGGTAGAAAATGACAAAAGAAATAAATGTACACAAAATTAAAAATACATTTTTTTTTAAATACATTATTTTTTAAAAAGGTAATGAAGCCTCGTATACTGTATATATAAATACTTAACCTTTTTAGATTACATTTCTAAAACACTTTTGTAAGAAGTGAATAAAAGTGTATTTTATGCACAAAACTGAAAATAATTATTACTGATTATTAATTAGTAATTATTAAAATAATAATTACTGAAAATAATATTACAATATTAATATTAAGTTACGCATAAACATGCACATTTTGTTCAGTATTGCTAAAAATAAGGACTCAATACTAAAGTATTTATGTTAACGAATGATTAAAAAGCCAAACCATATTTCCATCCCAACACATAAAGCCTCACATGAGGAGTGAACAGTTCTTAGAAATAACAACAATAGGCACTTCTCGGATGACGGCTATTCACGAAAGCTGTTTAGGAAAATTCCGAGGCAGCGCTGCGCACGGAAGCGCCTCCCTCTACGCTCTTATCGTACACGGCGCTAATCAGAGACGTCGGTAGGAGGCCGAGCCGAGTCGTTTGCTGAAGGGAAGAAACCCAAAACAAGGCTTGTACTTTTACTTTATCGCTTTCAAACAAGCGCCACTTTTAAAAGGAATTTACCCTTAAAGGCACCAGCTCAGCATGGAAAATCAGAAGGTAAGATTAGACGACAAGAAATGATGTTTTAATCTCTAATCCCAGGCTTTGATGGCATATTTTGCTACATGGCTAATGTAACTAGCAGCCTAATGCAGCTGCATTTTTCCACATTCACTCTGCCTTTGTCTTAATACGTATCGAATCGGTTTAATTTCGATTTAAATCAGTAGTCTGAAATGTAAGAAACATTTAGCGCTGTATTGGATGAAACTGATGTTTAATTGGCAGCTTGTGTTGTGTGCCAAAGGCCCTCCCTAGAACAGTGTCAGACAGCTTGATAGATCAGATCAGATCAGATCAGATCAAACTAGATCAGATGCTTTAGATGTGCAATGATGTTATGGCAGTACATGTAGATGATTTCATGTAAAATAGCAGTGCATTTATGCTGGTTATTCTCTCATCTCTGTTTCTGTCCATACATTCCCATGAAAGTAAAGGTTATATGTTGTTGGTTTGATCAGTGGATCATAATCTGGATTTAATAATCCAGCGAGTTGCCATTCATCAAAGGATGTGTTAAATAATGTTTCAAAACCTACAGTAGCCCAAAACACTGTAGATAGGTGGCTCACTAGGTTTTCTTTAGTGTATTGTTCAGTTAATAGACTGTTAACCTCAATATGATTGATATGTATTATAATGATATATTATGTTAAATGAATCCTCGTGTTGTTTCAAACCTTTATGACTTTGTTTCTTCTGTGGAACACAAAAGGAGACGTTCTGAAGAATGTCCAAGCTTCTCTCTTTCATACAGTGCAAGCTTGTAGTAATTACAGCTGCAGCTGCCTAACTTGGAAATCAGTCAAAATCAAGTTTTTGATTATAAATGGTTTCTTATACAAAGCAGCTTGGAATATAATGCACAATTTGTTTTTGTTTTTTTGTTGTTGGAAGTTTGTAAGTGCTTTTTTGGCATTCTTTGTAGCTAGGCAGCATCTGTTTGCATTCACTTTCGATTTAATGATGATAAAAATTATCATTATTTTAAAAACATACACATCTGCACACAGTAAAAAAAAAAAAAAAAAAAAAAAATTTGATATATATATTCCCAAAATTTAAATAGTAGTGTTTGTGTGTGTGTGTATATATAATAAATTGTATGTGTATGTATGTATGTTTATAGCCGGATATGACATATCTGGATATGACACAAAATATAAGTGGATGTTTTGTAGAAGACGATTTGGTTAAATTGTATTGTTTCACAAAAATGTGTGCCACATTGTGTTTTTTATATCAGAAAGAAAGTTAAAAGTAAAATATGGGCATGAAAATCGA
>NW_015548245.1:1881391-1901873 GCF_001515605.1 Sinocyclocheilus anshuiensis | reverse complement strand
TATATAAAATTACAAATTAAGCTCTAATGCATACTGTTTTGACTTGAAAAATAATTATAATAATAAAAAAAGACAAAGCAAAAATCAAACTTACAGTAAGGAACTTACAATGGAAGTAAATGGGGCCAATTTTTGGATGATTTAAAAGCAGAAATGTGAAGCTTATGATTTATTAAAGCACTTAAATTTAAATCATAATTTTTTTAAGGTCATTTTAGGGTTTACAAAATTGTCAAGGCAACAGGGTTGTAAAATTGGATGTAACTTTACTCAAATGTTAGAGTTTTTTTTACACTATGCTTTTTTGTGTACTATTAAAACAGTGAGTCTTACCTTAGTTTAGTTTATCTTTTGGCCACATGCACTTCTGTTTTAAGTGTCTCAGTGGAGGGAAATGTTGAAATGACTTTTTTGTGGTAATCAACATTATGCCACTAATGCTGTTGTTTGAACTTGTATTGAACACACAATATTCCTCTCACAGAAAAAAAGTGATTTACACTTTGACACATTTACTCTTATCTGGCGAATTTTTGCATAATTTCAGTAGGAATCCACATTATGTACCACACATTATTTGCATCTGGTATTTGCAGTTTGAAAGTGACTTCTGTCTGAGTGGCGCTTCATACATTGCTACATTATTGCTAATAGACAACTGACCATTTTTGCTGTCGAAATTTCCCTATTGTAACTGTTGTAAATGTTCCTCCTCTCTGCAGTGGTAGGGTCTTTGTGACTTGAGGTGTGGGAGCGAGGCTGCTCCCTGTTTCCCCCCGGTGCTCCCCTGCCCCCCACCCTCCCTCTGCAGTGGTAGGGTCTTTGTGACTTGAGGTGTGGGAGCGAGGCTGCTCCCTGATTCCCCCCGGTGCTCCCCTGCCCCCCGCCCTCCTGGACGGCCCCGAAATGACCACAGGGGAGTGTTGCCACCTCCCAGGCTCCCTGTGCGACTGCACTGGCAACGCTGCCCTGTCAAAAACCGTGGAGGATGCTGAAAACCGCCGGGCCCAGTACGTCACCCAGGTCACGGCCAAGGATGGACGTCTACTATCTACTGTTATCAAAGCCCTGGGCACCCAGAGGTAGACAAATCTTTTTTAATTTTGTGGAATATTAAAAAGGTTTTGACTTGAATTCCACATGATGTGCATTTCAGTGGCCTAAAGATAAAGCTGTTAACTCCCCTCTCTGTTAGTGATCGGCCAATTTGTCGGATCTGCCACGAGGGTCAAGACGTGTGCAACAGCGAGGGGCTTCTCTCCCCATGTGACTGCACCGGCACATTGGGCACGGTCCACAAGAGCTGCCTGGAGAAATGGCTGTCCTCCTCTAACACCAGCTACTGTGAGCTGTGCCACACTGAGTTTACCATTGAGCGCCGGCCCCGACCCCTCACAGAGGTAACAAAGTTTAATGCCTTTAGCCTCGTCTGCATAGCTCCGCCTCGGTTTGCCATTGTACATTTACTTGCGTGTGCGCTTATATGGCATAATTTATTATATATGGGTCAAAGACAAGACATCTGTATCAAATTAAATGTATATAAGTGATTTCATATACATAGAAAGCAAAGTAAATGCAAGTGTCCACTTTAATGCTTTAAATAACTTTTGTGAAAATAAAATGTCAAAAATGTGGTTGATATAATGTTAATATAATGTCATTCAGCGAAACATATATTTATGTAAAAATTCAACAAATTAATAGAATAGAATATTTAGGCCTGGTTTCACAGACAGGGCTTAGACTAAGACAGGATTAGGCCATAGTTCAATTAGGACATTTAAGTAATTTTTATAAACCTGCAGCGTTTCCCCTGCTATTATATTAGGGGGGCGGCCTGCCCCCCCCTTGAAGATCAAGTTAATTGTATTTAATTATATTTTCTCTATAGCGCCGGATCACAACAGAAGTAATTTAAAGTTACCTTTCATAGAACAGGTATATACCTTGTTCTTTTATTAAGCAAACTAAATAGCCTTATGTTATTTATCTTATTTACACGACGGCATGTCATTTCGGTCTCTACGTTATGGTCGCGCTCTCTGTATCACGCACAGCGGAGTTCCGCCCGATGCACGCACACACACAAGTGAGCCCACTCCCACTAGTATTTGTACATATTAAGCCGCAAAATGATTCATATTTAAATATGAATTCTGCGTGACTCTGTGTTAATGAATGGCACAGACGCGCGGTTTTGTTTACTACTCGTACTGAAACACTCGTGACGCTTGCGGTGATATTAACATCTGCCGTCTCACTAATGAGGACATAAACACATGAACAACATCTCCAGAACTGCTCTGAGAGTCACTTCATGAGCATTTGACCGTTTCATTTGAGTAAAACTATCCTCATATCATATACACACAGAAATGTAAAGGTATTCACGGCAACCCGTCAAAATAAAAGTTCATAGGGCCCTAAACATGTAATATTTGTTAAACTTTTAATAAATTGATGTTAAATTGTTTAAGTTTCATGATTTTAATTAATTCGACATTCTTTTTGATTAATAAAATGTAATTTAACCATTAAAAAAAAAAAAAACGGAACCCGTATCCCCCACCCCCAAAAAAAAGTTGTAAACCTAGGGGAAACACTGACCTGCCTTACAAAAAAACATTAATGGTGTCCCTCTTGAGACAAAGCAAAGTCATTGATATATTTTAAGATCAATCAGTGCAAGTTTCTTTCAGTTGAAACAGCTCAGACTGACATTTTAGTCTGGGACTAGGCTTAAGCCTTGTCTGTGAAACCGGGGGATAATGTATTAATTAATTATTCTATACTTATTAAAATATATAAAAGAAAAAGTGATCTTACAAACTATTGTAATATTTTAAATGCTGAAAAACTTCTTGCTGACAAATGGATAAAAGCTAGTGGTTTGAAGGATCGTGGCAAAGATTGATAAAGATTTAAAATGATCTTTTAATGTCATCTAATGATTCTGGTTCTAAATATGCCTGACATGATTTTTTGGTAAATAAACTATTGTTACACTGAATTACATTTTAGTTGGTCACTTCTGTAAATTGTGGTAAAAATATTTAATAGTTATAATTTTTTAGCAGAAAAAATAAAGTTAAACAGGACACATTCTATTGCATTAAAAAATGTAAAGCTGTATTAAACTTTTATTGTTTTGATGCTTGAAAACCTGTTTTCATCTTTGACCTGTGCTTTTTTATAAAATGCACTGAGCTATAAATACATGGTAATTAGACTGAAACAATAAAACATTTTATTATCAAACATATTATTAATGCATCTGATTTCCCAAAGATATTTTTCAAATCGTGTATGTGTATATACAGTATATACACACAGACAATGCAGTATATGCATACATACTGTGCATACATGATTTGAAAATGAACAAGAGGGTGGCTAACCGCACACTGATCCACTCAAGACTGGAAAGGTTTACAAAAACATATTTTTTTATTTTAAGAATTGCATTGTGCAAAAAGTGCAAAGTGCATGTGAATTAAAAGCAGATGGACACGAGCAAGCAAGCAGACGTTGACCTATTTTTTCCTGTTTGGAGCGCTACAATTTTCTCAAGTTTTACATGATTTGAAATATATTTTTGTATATAAATACATTCTAAAAGGCATTCACAAATCAAACAGAACATTTAGCGGAACATAGAAAAAAAAGTTTTCAAACTTTTAAACTACTTTTGACTTGAGCACTGCGTTTCTGGAAAGCCGTATGCATGATACACTGAAATGCGAGACACCCAGTGCGAGACACTGCAGAAGACGCAAAGGTAGTGCAGTGGAGTGGAAAAGCGTGTGAAAAACTCTCAACGTGACTTAATGTTCTAAAACAACAACCAGGGAAAGTCAATTTTCTCTCACATTTCACTTGCCATAAACACTATACTTCTAAGACAACAGCACCGTAATCGGAGTGGATATTTTTACACTTAATGTGGCTTATGCATTAGTGATATTAAAAGATCAAACTCAGCATATGAACGCAATGCGAAAACTTTTATGTTAAGCGTTTACCTCCCACTGTAAAAAGTGGTAACGTGCAATTGTTATGTTAAAGAGCTTTTTCAATTTCTACCTCTTCTTACCCTTACATTTAGTTTTGCCTCCACATTCATAGATTAAATATTTATTCCTGCAGGGATTTCAGCAGGGGCGGTTCTAGGGTTTCACCCTCAGGGGGGTTACTAGTTTAAGATTTCCATCATATTGTAAGTTGTGTTCTCAGCATTTTGTGGTGGAAGTGACATTTTAAACATTTTTGGAATGTTAAAAATGTTGGAACTTTGAACTTTTTTTTGTCCTAAGAGGCTAAAGTTAATTTATGCCAGGATTTATCTATACTAAATACATATAATTAAATAAGAATATTTTTGTTAACACTTTATTAGAGATAAATAAAGATAATTTAGATAATTTAATACAAATTTGTTTTGAAGTTATGCACAATAGTAATATATTTTACATTTTTTAAATTATTGTTATAATTGCATACATCATATGTTACACATGAAAACAAACTGTCGTTATTTATTCACCCTCATGTTGTTTCAAACCTGTGTGGCTTTCTTTCTTCTGCAGAACACAAAAGATGATGGTGATGAGGTGAAATATGTGATGACAGGATTTCCATTTTTGGCTAAACTGTGTCTTTAAGACTCATACAACTATAATGCATAGCAAAGAAATGCAGAAGCCACTCAGCACTATATGAAACTCACCCCCATACTTTTTTCCCACTTCACTTATAACTCTCAAACTCCTCGACTATTCATATTATCTCAGAGACATTAGATACAAAGATACAAATTAAGACATAACTGACTGTTTATGTGGATACTCATCAAGACAATAATTTTGTGCTCCAGAAGATGCAAAAGAACGGTTCCTATTCTGTCCGCCTCTTTCCTTCTACCATCTTAAATACACATTTTTCCCACTCTTACAAATTTGACCATACTTTGTTTTATAAAATAAACTCTTGTCTCACAATATGATTTATACATGACAATTGGGAACAAGAGTTAAGTAGATAAATACAATTAATACCATTAAAAAGAGGACGGATAAATCAAACATATTTGCACAAATATTTCCATAAATTAGCTAACATGAGTGCTTCTCCTCAAGTTTGCACCTCTTCTTGCCGCGCCCACCCAGTTAGATCAGGAAATACAAACGAGCAAACCCCCGTAAATATTATAACAAATGAACCAAAAAGAATAAGAACACAGTAAAAACAGTGATGGAAGACAACTTTAAGGTCTCTCCATCACATAATGTCTTCAGAATCATTAATACAAAAAATCGGCTAAGAATTGAACATATAGCTGTAACCTGGCACAGGAAGGTAGAAATCATGTCTTTTAAGGCAGTTTTTTTGATGATTACGGGATAATACGAGACTTCTTCACCTAACAAATGGTTGTTGAAAGCAAAAATGCTATGAAATGCAAATGCATTTGTATTACATATCATAATCAAAAGAAACAAATATTGGATTTCATATTCAGCAAATATGATGCAGGGCGGTGTTATCATTACTGCTGCCATTATTTATGCTGTATATTTCTGTTCTTTTGAATTTATCTATTTCCATCTCAGTTTTGTCATGTCTAATTGATTAGGTTCACATTTCTCAGTTGAAAAATTATCCAAACAATACATTTAAATAAGTTACTTTACCTTTGAATAGCACTTGTGGACCCAATATTGATAACGAATTAAGTTAAAAAGTGGTAAAATATTTTTCACACTGGTCTTTACAAAGAATGTCGACCATGATATTGGTTATTGGTCATAACATATAATTATTGGTATTGGGCAAACTGTCTATCTATACATCATCAGTAAACCTCACATCATCTTTCAATAGTGGCTCAGGGACCCGGGCCCCCGGAATGAGAAGCGCACCCTCTTCTGTGACATGGTGTGCTTCCTGTTTATAACACCCCTTGCAGCCATCTCAGGCTGGCTGTGTCTACGGGGTGCACAGGACCACCTGCACTTCAACAGTCGCCTGGAGGCAGTCGGCCTCATCGCTCTGACCATCGCACTCTTCACCATCTACGTCCTCTGGACACTGGTAGTGTATTACATCCAATTAAATGCAGATTACATTGACATTTTTATTCTAAAGCAGAATGTTGACATTCATTTTGGGGGAAGACTTATCTGAACATGTCTGGGTCATATTTCACCCCAAAAGGAAGTAAAAGAAATAATGCTTTCTGTTAATTGTGTAAAATATGTTTTAAAAGGCAAAGAATACAAAAAGAAATCTTGTTGTACTGCAATGCCAAAAGTATCTCGTTGTCTTTACCAAAATGCAAAAAAACTTGTCCTCATTACCATAATACAAAGAAATCGTTTTTATTGTGCAATGAAAAATATCTTGTTCTCTTCTCCATAATGCAAAAACATGTCTTTTTTATTTTTTTGCTTCTAACACAGTAACCACTACTTTACAGTGTAAATGTTCCTCCTTTCTGCAGCGGTAAAAAGATCCTGTTCTCATCACCGTAATGCATAAGAATCTTTCCCATTACTGCAATACAAAAAAATCAGGTTTTTATTAATGCAATGAAAAATAAATTCTCATTAATATGAAAAAAAAACCCTCATTATTGTAGTTAAAAGAAATACAATTTTCATTATCATAATGCAAAAAAATCCCATACTCATTACCACAATGCAAAAAACTCATTCTTATTACCATAATGCAGAAAAAACTTTCTCATTGCTGTAATTCATACAAAATGTAAACTTTTTACTATTTTATGCTATAATATTTCTTGTAACACCTTTAATTTATGCTGATTTTAATGCAAAAAAAAAATCTTTGTGTCCTGACAGGATGATTCTCATTATATTCCGGTAATGACAGTTGGAGAGTGGAGAGAATGTTCCTGTAATTTTTTTTAATCATACTTTCATACTTTTTCTTCTCATTTTGGCGTGAAATGTCACCCAGATATATTTTTCATGAAATTCATCATTTTAATCTTTAGGACCTGGTCCTTTAATCAAAAGTGTGAAAAAGTGTCCTTGTTTTGCAGGTCTCATTCCGCTACCACTGTCAGTTGTACTCCGAGTGGAGACGAACCAATCAGAAAGTCCGCTTGCTCATTCCTGACACCAAGGGTGCACACTCTACCCAGCATTCCTTGCTTTCCACAAAGCTGCTGAAAAAGACAGCAGACGAGACCATAGTATGAGAGACGTGGTGCAGGGGAACAGGGCCCGATCGCGGTGGTATTAGCGTGCTACATGTTCTTGACGCAGCGTCGTCAACTAGAGCCGTGGCATTATGGATGCATTATTTTCTATTTAATCCTTTTTATCTAAATATGTGAGCACTTCATTTATTTTATTTACATTTTTTCTCTTTTAATGTTTTTTTTTTGGAGCCTTTATGAGTGTGTTGTTTAAAGACACCTTTTATTTATCTGGGGCTTGAGCAGCCAGGCTGAGGCCCCATACTGTTCAGTATGCATTGTATTTGAAACAATCGGAAAACTAATTTATGTGTATAGACGATTCCTTTGAGCACAGTGGCGAGGGATTATGACTCAAGTACATATGGCTGCTGAAGCTTAAAACCAAACCTTTCTTTCGTTTTCGATATATCGTTTTTCTACTCGCCTACCTTCAAGTACTTTCCATCTGAACCCGACGGAGTCGCACCTAAGCGAACTTAGTTCTTGTGGCTCCTATACAATTTAGTCAAGATATAAATATATAAATATATACACACTAAGTTAACAAGTAAGCTCTAAGCTTCGATCCACATGGGTATTACAGGGCCATATGCCTGAGCAATGAATGTGGAGGCTGATGTATATCTGCTGCGGCGTAGAGGACGCTCAAGCTCATCCGGAGCGAGAAAAGAGAGTGCAATAACACGCCGCCATTGTCATGATTCTGCTGTGGGCTGTTTTTCCGAACCGAATGGTCTCCGAACAATGTAAAACAACATGCGGGGATTCTAAATTCGTAGCACTTTCTGACAACGTAGCCTAGATGTGAGCTGAACAAATGTAGATACGTATACGTTTTTGGGATGCAAATATGTGGCAACTTTATGTTGTGGTAAGTGCAGATGCAAACAGACCTCTACAGTTCAGAATCATTTTCAAAATATATATTTTTTTTTTCCTTCGTGTTTTTGGTGTTTGAAGACAAATGTGTATGTGTGTTTACAGTATGCATTTTGTAAGCTCTGCCTATTTGTGCTGTTTAGAAGGTATCAAATGGCCGAGGTTGTGGAAGGCATACTTGGGATTTTGTAGCAGTTTACTTTGTGGAAGATGCAGGTCAAGCCGCAGAGGAAGAAGTAATCGTATAGCTAAACATCATTGCCAGACCAGTAATGAAACCGTCATCCATGAATGACTCTACAGTATTTAAGCAAAGGCTTCTTTTAGATGTGTGTCGTATTGGTGCAAGAAGAATCTGCAGAACACCATTCATCAGATCTTTTCATTCCCTACTGTTACGTACCATCTGAAAGTGTGGGAATGGTTCTTTGGGATATGCAGAATCGTAATAATTGCACATTTGCCACTCTTTATGTGGACTTTTTGCGCCTTATGCACTTGCTGTAGAAGATCTAGGTCTGAAAGTGTGCGATTTGCGCAAACTTTTGGCGGTGAAGTGCACTTAGGGAATTGTTCACCTGACAATGAAAATGTCATTATTTATTCACCGTAATGTCACTCCAGTCCAAACTTGACTGCTGTTATTTTAATCATAGAACAATTTTGGTGAATAATTTCTGGAAGGTGTACAACGACAGTTTGTAGTGATCTTCTCTGTCAAGCTTCAAGATCGCAATGAAAGTGGTTCTTTTGTGCTCTTTTACAAGTCCATCCGATAGTTTTAAGTGTATCTCACAATTCTATTTTTTTGAACAATACCAGCAAGTATTCAATAAACAGTATTACTTTTTTCAGTTCACTTTCACTTCTCCACTTCACAAATGCTGCTGGTATTGTTCAAAAAATAAATCTTTTTTTTTTCTCTCGATGCACCTTGCTCATTTTGTGAATCATACAGGACTACCTCACAATTCTGAGAAATTCAGAAAAGTTGTGAGGTGTTAACTCGCAATTAGGTGGAAAAAAAGCCAGAATTGTGAGATAAAGTTGCAGTCACCTTTTTTATTTTATATTCTGTGGCAGAAAAAAAACAGAATTGCAAGATTCTAAACTCAGAATTCTGAGGAAAGAAAATGAAAATTGTAAATTGTAAACTAAGAATTCTGAGAAAAGTCAAAATTGTGAGATTAGGGTTAGGTTTTTTATCTTAAAGAATTGTAAGATAAAAAGTTGCAATTACCTTTATTTTTTTATCCCGTAATGGAAAAAAGCATCTATTGGAGGAAAACAAAACAACAACAAAAAAAAACAGCATGTGAATTTGGAATAACATGAAGGTGAATAAATAATGACAGAATTTTATTTGTGGCTGAACTGTTCTTTTAAGGCTAATAAAATGAGCTACCTAAGATATGTAGGTCCACTAATTATTTTATTGTAAATTCTGATGCATCTCAATTGTAAATGTATAGATAAACTGATGTCTCTGTTATTAAGAAGTGTTGTGTGCTGTAGGTCCAGGGTTCAGTATGTGTGTGTGTGGAGCAGACAGGCCCATGAATGTCTCGATTATTTGCTGACCACTTTTTTGAAAGGACGCAGCTGATTGGCTTGCGCTTAGACGCTTGTAGTTCACGCGGTCGGAGCGGCACTGACGATGTTCAGTGCCTCAAACGAGCGAGTTTGAAACCAAAAGGTGCTTCTGTAGTTGGATATTCAAACATGCAAAAGGATTTTCCCCTCAAATTCACCCCCCCCCCCATCTCCCATGAGCTAATTTCGCTTTGGAAGATGGGAGAAAAACGTTTTTCCTCTCTAAATGGATTCTTTAATTTAAGGGGGAAAAGTTGTGCAATAGATGCACTAAATATGATGCCATTATTTGTTAATAATAATTATTTTGATATTTTTGAAGAGTTTTAGGAATAATCCATCATCAAAATCATCATCTTTCCCATTGCTCAGTGTTTTTCTGGAAAGAAGTTGCTCTTTTGTGCTGATTTGAACCATCATCTCAAACCACTAGTGGTGTTGGATCACCAATGATAGGCAACTTTACCAGCTTAATGCTAACTTGAGGAATGCTGTCTCGTTGTTGTGCTTCCACCTGCTTTATTCATTTTTTGGGCCATTCCTTGGTTATTTTGCAATGTTGGGTAATACATCGAGAGTGCAATTTCTAAAATATTACAATGAAATTCTTACCTATAACCTTAACAATACATGTATGATATATACATAGATGTAGATGTTGCATATGAAGGACATAAGAGTTGGACACAATGTTGAACTCATAGTTTTGTTTATTTTGTGTTTTTAACATGCAGTGGATGCCAATGAGCTGGCCACAATATGCAACACTGCAAGAGCAGTTCAGCAGCTCAAATGATGATGTTAATAAAACCGAACTTATCTGTTCCTTCAGTGCATGCTTTCTTGTTTAAATACAATGGCACTTTCACTAATTTATCATGGAAATTTTTCAGTTGTAAATTTCTGGGTGGGGGGGTTATCTTTTGTTGCAGTTTCAAAAAGGAGGCATTTCCAAATCTGAACTTAATTGTACACATGTTCGCATAGTTTGTTGATTCCGTTGAAATAGCTCTAATTTTGCCAGTGTGTGTTTTAATGTATTCATACTGTATGTATCATTTGGCTTCTGTTTTTTTTGTTTTCAGTTGTTCATCGAGCACAGGATTTTTATCACTGACCTTTTGAAATACTACAATGTTTATGTTGTGCAGTGGCTAAGAGAAAGATGTCTGTAACATCCTCACCAAAATATGTTGGTGCTTGAAATCAGCCAAGAAAAGTGTGCAAAGCAAATTAAAAACGATGCTCTGGACCTGGTAACTGTGCTGTTGTTCTTTCGAGAGATTTCTGAGGGGTTGCACAATTTCAGAAATAGCTTAAAATCACTCTTTTGGGCTACAAACCATTTTATGCTCTGCATTTTATGGAAGCCTATTTTCAGCACAGAATAAAGAAAAATAAATAAATGTAAACAATTCTGACTGGGATCTGAGATATAAACCCGCAATTCTGAGAAGTCAGAAAATTGTGGGATGTAAAAAAAAAAAAAGGTCAGAATTCTTGAGTTTTTTTCTCTTTCAGAATTATGAGAAACAGTCTGAATTGTGAGATAAGTTACAATTACCTTTATAATTGTTTTTTATTCCATCATGTGGGCTTTCATAGCATTTAATATTATGTTCACATGAAATTAAAAAGCCCCACAGGATGTTGAATTAGAATTTGAAAAAAAGGATGATTTTAAATAAAATGAGCTGAATTGCAATTCAAATAGTTAAAACAACTCTGTCCAAAAGTTTTTATGTGTCATGAAATTTCCCACCAAAGTGTAATTTCCACTACATATTGAATTATATACTGTTTAATAGCATTATGTGATTTTCAAACATTTTTAGAAAAACGTGGCAACCCTTTTCATGCCCTTTTTAATTTCATAATTAGCATAGGCCATAATTAGGCCTACATGTAGGCTATACAAAATACATAAGGAATCATTTTCCACACGTTTCGTGTAATGTGAGAAAATTACAGCTTGAATGGAAAAATAAGTGATATTTACATTGACTTTTCTTTGTTTTCCTCACGCATTTCACCTCAGACTTTTAACTGACACCGTCTCTTTGATACACAAATATTAGAATGAAAATACATTATTAGGAGTAAAATTGTTCAGTGTGGTGGAAATGAGGGGACAGTCGCATCTTTTTTGTAAACAAATGTTCGTTTGGTTTGATTACTAGGCTCTTTGTTTAGAATGTCAAACTAACGTAATTTTCGTATTTTTTTGGATTTTCATAGACCTTCAGAAAACAAAAAGCTTTAAATCTTTTAGGCCTGTATTAAAAAATCTAACTATCAATGTCCTAATATGATACATTTAAAAAAAACAACTACGGTGAATCTAAGATATTTTATGTGAACTGGTCACCTGAGAGTTTTAAACTAGAATGCGTCACACGCGGTTTCCCATCATGCATCTCTTCGCGTCCAATATCAGCTTCGCCTTTTCTGTGTCGCCGCCATTTCACCAGACGAAGGACTCCAGACTGAACATTTTTTGCTGTTGTGGCGACAACGGAACAACAACAACACAACTGAGCAGCGACCCTCATTGTTTTTACGACCTTAAACTCGTGTTTGTCTGTATCTAGACCTAGTCTGAGTGGGTTAGAGCAGTTTAATCTGATAAAGGAGGAGGACAGCGAACATCTGAAGGCAAAATGTCGACCGACGTTAAATCAGAGAAGCCAGAGAAACAACAAGGGTAACGCTATAGCTGCATGCCTTTTTACTCCATGTTTTGCTTTTTATATCTTTAAAACAATTGTAGGTACGGAATGTTTTGGATGCATAGCGCGCTTTTCATAATAAGTAGGTTGCAGTAAAATATCAGCGTTAAAGGACAAACTCGTCTGTTTGGTTCATATCCTGATGAAACAAAGAGTCGTTGGATTCACAATGGGAAGAAACGAGTTAAGGAAATCTCATGCAAGAAATGTGCTTAATACACGAAATAAAGCATGTAGACGAGATATGAACGACTTTTTGTTACGTAACAAGCAAGATGAGTGTCCTTTGTTTGGTGCGGCCTAGTTTGTTGCCCTTAGTTGACATGAAGTGCTTGTTTTAGATGTTAACATTTAATAAAAAACACTTAAGCAAAACAATGTTGTTTTTAGTACTTACAATATATAAAAGCTTAAATTTGTTCAATTTAAAATAGTTTTGTATGTATTAAATTCGCAACTAAAAATTTAACGGTTTGCAACAGTTTACACCATTTGTTGCTGCAAGCTCAACCCTGTCACCCAAGTGATTGATAGAAAAAAGATAAAACACGCTTTTCTTTTCTTTTTTTCAGTAACTGCAAAAACTGTCGAAATGGCTGGAGTGACTTTCTAATTTATGCTGAAAATTCTCAACCCTGTTATATATATATATATATTTTTATTTATTTTTTTAATTAATTTTACTGCTAGAAAATAAAGTCACAGATTAGGTTTTTAAATTGTATTTAGATATCCTAAGGTTTGGTAACGGGGTTGAAGAAAAGTCAAACTCTGCCAAACATAAATAGAAAATTAAACTGAATTATGCAGAATAGTTTAGTACTTTTTATTTTAAAAATGCTAATTTGTTTAATATAGTGTCATATTAAATTAAAAAAGAAATTGACTAGAAATATAACATTTAATGGTTTGCAACAGTTTCCACCATTTCTATAGCCGCAAACGCAACCCTGTTACCCAAGTTATTGTTAGGGGAAAAAATTCAGTAACTACAAAAACATTTGGTCTCAAACTGTCTAGAGTGACTGTCGGTAATTTATGCTGCGTTTTCAATCCTGTTATTTATTCTTATTTAAATACATTTTATTGCTAGAAGGTGTTTAAACTGTATTTAGAAACATCCAAAATTTTGGTAACAGGGTTAAAGAAAATTCAAACTGCGTTAAACATAAATGGAAAACCAAGCTAAATGTAGTTTTGTCTCATGAGGTTGGTTGCATGATTTTCTTTTTTTGTTGAGAAAACATTTATCGAATTGCTCATTTTTCTTTCCATACAGAAATGCAGTGAATGGCAAGTCCAACCATGAGTCAAGAAAGGAGAGGCCCCAGAAGCGTGGTGGCGGGGGACGGTTTGAACCTTACGGAAACCCCAACAAGAGATACCGTGTGTTTGTCAGCAACATTCCCTATGATGTTAAATGGCAAACTCTGAAAGATCTCATGAAGGAGAAAGGTACGTTTTTGTGATGTTTAGTTGTACATCCTAGGTTAGGTTAGAGCCATGGAGCTTTACTTTTAGTTCTGGGGGTTCTGAAGGTGGCCACCTACACAGTTGCTTTAGGTCAGAGGATAAACATCCCATCATGGGGAAGTGGTCTTTTGGAAAAAGGCTGTTCGAAAAGTGTCTCGAGGGGAAAAAAGGCAGTTGTGGAAAACGATTAATAATTCAAGATTGCTAATGTAGGTGGATGGCACTTTAAAACTGTGGGAATTGCATGTACACATAAAACAGTTTAATCCATTCATATGAATCTGATGCCATTAATCGGTCTCTTTGGCTTTGGAGAAAGTTTAGTTTTTACCCTTACCTGCTGGTTAGTATTTCAGAACAACCTATGAGTGGTAACATTTTTCCCTATCCATGTGTAGTAGCCCCTCCATGCCTAATGATTCGCACGCATGGGGAATTTCATGTGGAAATTGTTGCTTGTAGAATTAAATTGCATTTTCTTTTTTAGGTGAATGCCAGAGTGAATGTTGTTGCAGCAGATCTTCATTATTGTGCCCTTAAAAAATGGATGTGATTGATTTCTGGGGGTACAGGTCTACAGAGTAAAGCAGCTTCTTAAGCTGGTCCTTGTTTTATCTTATGGACAGACGTTCTTGCTGGAGAAATGCCAGGTGGTTCTTCGAGGTAGTTTTTGACAAACAGACTAGACCTTGTTTGGGTTTGCAGTCTCGTCAGCATCTAATTCTATTCTTGAGTGTTCATCCAACGGGACTTGTTGGAGCTGGTTTGGCTATTCGATAAAATTCAAGAGTCTCAATGCCAATTGTTTAGTGGGGAAGCCAAGTTGGTTCCAGGTGGACGAGGTTTCGGTTTCTGTAACTTCAAACCATTTTTTTTTATAATATAGGTTTAGCTATTTTTATTTAGTAACTGTTTTTTTTTTTTTTGCACTAACGCCAAGGTTTAGGTGTGTCGAATGTTTTGGAGGTAGCCGAAGACTTGTTAACTTTATCAGAAAAGGTTCTTTGACGTCCAACAAAGGCCATAGTTGACAATCCTTCCAATTTCGATGGCTCGGGAGGTCAAATCCTTTTGGTCAGTCTTGGATGTTGAGGTTCCCAGCAAGGACAGCTTAAGAAGTTTTCCTGAACACATTTTACAGCTTGCTGCTTGTAGACCTGTACCAGAATTTGTGCTGCTGAGGTGCTGGGGGAGGAGGCTCTGGACTCGCAGGCCGAGCTCATTCTCACCGTCCCCCCGTTTGTGTCTGCTCTAAACCCCAATTGTTCTCTCGGCTTCTCTCCCCTTGGTGTGTGTCGTCTGGAATCTGATTTGTAGTGGGTGAGGTAACGTACGTGGAACACTTAATGGACGGAGAAGGCAAATCAAGGGTAAGTGCAAGAGACGAACCTCCATTTGTCCGCTTGAGTTCTTACATGTACTCTTAGATTTTAATGTGGGATGTTCAGGACTGGGTTGAGAGTTCAAAATGTGTCGTCTTGGGTGGCATTTGAACAAAAATGGACGCCGACTCTGAGTGGAACCGCAGGGATCGTTTCCCAGCAATATAGTCATTCTGGTTCTCGTGTGTTTAAGAGGTAGTATTTTTTGCACTGCGATTCTCATTACTAAATATGGATAACATGGCATCAATGATTTGTTGAGCGACTCCACTAGTGGGATAACAACAGAAATGGAGCCTGAACGAGTAATTGGAACTGAAGGCCGGTTGTGTATTCTGGTCGTCAATTAATCCTGTCAGTCATTTTGAGTTTGAATGTAATTATGTAACCGTTATGCACTAAGTGAACACCACAGAGAAGTATTATATGAATATTCTTTATCAATTTAGTGTGTCTGAAGTATTTTTCCTGAGTCAGTTGTCAGTGATTTCTACCGGATTTCTTTTGTCTAATTGTCTCTCTCATTCTTGTTTTGTTTGTTCATCCTGGCTGGTGTGCTGACTGAACAAAGGGTTGTGCGTAAGTATCATTCAGCCCATTGATCTTTACTCATTCGTCTCTTTTGTGCCATCTCTCAGATGAATAACATCTGGGTGAATATAGATAAAAAAAAAAAAATTTTTCCCCAGTCTATTTGCGACATTACATTTCTATGCATTTTTCCATGTCTATTTCAAGCCAAGCTGATTTTAAGTTTACCATAAGAACAAAAAAATCATGGTATTCTTCCACACCATTTTTAAAATAGGAATATTAAGTAACTTATATCAGTGGACATTAAAATATTAAGTTGCTTTTTATTTTATATTTTTCAATTTTATGAATATATTTATGCTTCAGTCAAGACTATTGGAAACACTGACCCGATTGTAGAAATAGTCTGTCTTTACACCATAATGATTTAAATGCATGTTTTATTTAAGTTTTGTAAATCTCCTTTTTACAATCATAGTCACTTTTTTTTTTTTTTTTTTTTCAACTTTTGAATGTTAAAAATATTACATTAATATGTTTCTGGTGTATATAATTCATATAAAAATGTTAAATGATACCAAAATATTAAAGTGTGAAGGTATACACTTTTTACTTGTTTTTACTTGAAGTTTTGTTATGTTAGAGCTAGGGATGTCAATTTTCGATCATTTCCATGATCGATCATCGTTTAAATTAACGATCAATTGATCAATTAATCGTTAACCTTAATGCTGCAAAATGCGTCTATGCAGACATATGCGTCTGTGCATGACAGGATGTGCAAAAGTTACTCAAAAAAAAACCCATGTTTTTAAAAATCCGGCATTTACAGTGCATTAGATCGTGACGGTGCATGCTTGCGTGCATACGAGACAGAGCGAGCGCGGGTTTGGCTAGATGTATTTGGAGCTTATTGCTCACGTCTCATTCGGCACAAATCCAAATGTTTCCATATTCGTAATGTATTTGAATGTTAAACTATAATTTATAATGTAAACTAGGCTTGTACTTTACACGCATTCGCATATAGAGAGTAGAGTAGTATACTTTATTGTCCTCAAGAGGAAAATTGTTATGGACTACATGTTGCTGCAGACATACAATAAACGTATAAAAACAAAATTAAGTAAAATCATGAAAATAAAATCAAGATGAACTCTTGTAATACAACCGCACCGATACAGGTACAAAGGAATTCTTATATGAACGATGCTCTTAGTTGTGGCATCACCGTTTAGTGACATCATTGAATGCTCCGGGAAAACAAGTGTCGGTCACAGCGCCTTTTAATTGCTGTTTTGAATCCAGTAATTATTTATTTACAAATTATAAGCTCTGATTATGACAAGTGTGGAATAAAAGCTTTTATTAGAGGAATAATTGGTTAGCTGGAAAATGTTACATCGCGACCATGCTTTTGGATGCCGTTCGAGCCCATATAGCCTACATTCACGCCCAAAATTAAACGACTTAATCGACCATCGATAGCTTTAATCGATTGCATCTCTTATCGACAATTAATCGATCACCGATTAATCGTTGACATCCCTAGTTAGAGCTAAAAATCCATGGAATAAATTGTATCCTTCCACATTGTTTTTAATGTTTGAATATGAATTATAGACAACTATTTTAACAGTTTTAATGTAAAATTTTTAGTATTGAAACGATTGTAAAAATAGTCTTGACAAAAGCATGTTAAAATCATTGTGGTATTTTATTCTGCCAGCAAAATCATCATAAATGTGAATACTTGATGTTGAATGTATTAAAGTGGCCTGTTATAAACAATCCTCTTTGTGCTTCTCCAAGGATCCAGATGGAGTGATTGCCCAGCGTGAAACTAATCGTGCTCACGGGGGGAGTGGTGGTGGTGGTGGTGGTGGACCCCCAGGCATGGGTGGAGGAATGGGAGGAGGCATGGGTGGAGGAATGGGCATGGGGATGGGCCCGGGGCCTGGTGGTCCTTCAATGGTCAACATCCCTCCCAGTCTCATGAACAACCCCAACATTCCCAACGAGATCATCCATGGACTCCAGGCTGGAAAAATCGGAAGCACCATTTTTGTGGCCAATGTAAGACTTTGAAACCACTCTGTAACCATATGTCCCATATTTTCAAACTTGACCACTGACTTTTCATATGCTGTGTCTCTGCACAGCTGGACTACAAGGTTGGATGGAAGAAGCTCAAGGAGGTGTTTGGAATGGCTGGAGCGGTTGTGCGTGCAGATATCCTGGAGGATAAAGACGGGAAAAGCAGGGGAATGGGAACGGTCACATTTGAGATGCCCATTGAGGCCGTTCAAGCAGTCTGTATCCTTCACAGTAGCTTTTGATATGTGACGTTGTTTGTAATGAAGTTAATACTATTTAAAATGTGCAGTGCTTTTAAGTTTTTCCTTAATGGATGTTAGCCATGTTCAACGGACAGCTTCTCTTCAACAGGGTCATGCACGTCAAACTGGTAAGTAATCACATGGGTTTAGCATGGAAGCTTGTTTCTGCTGCAGAATAAAAAAAATAAAATTGTGACTTTTTGCATTTTACAAGTTTACATCTTGCAGTCGTTTTGTTTTCTTGCAGTTGCATCTTAATTCAGACTTCTCAGAATTAGACTTGTGCCGGTATTCGGTAGTGCGGTGTATCACGGTAATGAATATGCACGATATTGTTATCGTGGGCACTTCTAAATACCGTGAATAATTATATATTACAAATCATTCAGAATTTATGCATTTTAAGAATACTTTTCTCATCAACTGGTCAAAATGCACAACACCGCTGTATGCTGCGTGAACAACATGCCCTAGATATTGTTTGAAAGTGTTTTGATTCTTTATTGTTCGGTCACACTTTACATTAGGGCTTCATTAGTTAATTCATTAGTTAGCATAAACTGCCAATGAAAAATTCTTCTGAACATTCATTAATCTTAGGTATTACAATATTTAATAACACGTTGTTAAAATCAAAAGTTGCAACTGTTATTTAATGAGCTAACATGAACTAAGACTTGTATTTTTTAAACAGATTAATAACTTCTGTAGCAAATGTAGCTATTGCTCATTGTGAATGTTAATGCATTAACTAAGGTTAACTAATGAGGTCTTATTGTAAAGGGATACCTATTGGTCTTTATAGTTCTTTTGCACTTTAATCTGTGTAAAACTTTTAACTTTATACATTTTTCTGTATTGCTTTATTGCATTTAAATGTTCAGTTATTTTTTGTTATAAGAAAAAAGTTATTAAACCTGTTATACTGTATTATGACAGCACTTTTTTTTAAACAAAATTTCAATATCGTGATAATACCGTATATCGTGAGAAAAGCATTAGCAATTAATCGCATCATGAAACTTTGATACCGGCATATCCCTACTCAGAATATATCTTCAGATAAACTTGCAATTTTAAGTTTCTTGCAAATCTTTTTCTTTTCTTTTTTTTTCTTAATTGCGAAAAGTCTTCAGTCAATAATAAAGAAAGTCACAATAACCTCTTAATTTTTATACTTTGGCGGAAACAAGCTTCTATAGTTTAGCGGTACATTGGCAATATGATTTTAAACTCCTCAAAATCCACCCCTTCACATCTTTTCAGGATGAGAAATCTCTTCCCAAAGGTGACTTTGCTCCCCCAGACCGTCCTCCAGCACTTCCTCGTAAGTGATGATTTCATATTCACGCTTGCTGTATGGACCATCAACCATAAATCTTGCAGTTGGCTAGTTACTTCTCTAAACCAGTTCCCACCGTCTCATGCAGGTGGTCTGAGCGGTGTTGGTCTCGGTCTGGGACCCGGCGGTCAACCCATCGACGCTACCCAGCTCAACCGGGGTGGGATGGGCAACATGGGACCAGGAGGTAACAGCATGTCGCATGTTGATCTTTTTGGAATGTTTCCTCTTGTACGCACTCACTGACCGTCACTCCCCTCCCCTATCCATGAAAGCATTTTCTCCATAGGAATGGATGGAATGGGATTTGGTGGCATGGGTAGAATGGGAGGTATGTGTTTCATCTCATCAGCCATTCTTGTAGGGGGTTACTGGTTTGATTTGCATGCCACAGTTCAAGAATGCTCAGTCTATTTTGACGGGCTGTATCCAAACTGCATTGTTCTCCAATGAATTATTATTGTATTTTTATTTTTTTTTTTAAATGCTGCTTACTTTATCCACTATGAATTGTCTTCAATTTCAATTCGTTGTGTATTTTATCTACAATTAATTGTTGTTTTTCCTGCTTATTTCTTCTACTTTGAATTATCTTTAAGGTAGCATGTTTTTATCCATTGAGTTATCTTCAAGATTTTATTTCTAAAAAAAAAAAAAGAAAAAAGTTGCTTATTTTGTCCTCTATGAATTATCTTCAATTTCAAGTCATATGTTTTATCTACAATTAATTTAGCAATGTTTTTTTTTCCTTGCTCATCTACTTTGAATTATCTTTAAGTCAGCATATTTCTTTTTATCCACTGAGTTATCGTCAAGGTTTTATTTCTTAATTTTATATTAAAAAATTGCTTATTTTATCCACTGAATTATCTGCAAGGTTTTTAGTTTAATGCTGCTTATTTGGTCCACTATGAATGGAGTTATCATTGAGGTTTTATTTAAATGTATTTAAATGCTGCTTAATTTATCTGTTAGGTTATATA
>NW_015548245.1:1877616-1881191 GCF_001515605.1 Sinocyclocheilus anshuiensis | reverse complement strand
TATATATATTATTTTTATTTTTTTATTTTTAGAAAATTCTACTTTTGTCTACTATAAATTATCTTAATGGTGCCCTTTTTTTTTCTTTTTCTTTTCATAAACTGCTTTATCTATCAAATGTTCATTTTTTCCCCCTGGCTTATTTTGTCGATGGAAAAATAAAACGAAGATAATTTATAAATTTGCTGCTTATTTTATCTACTATGAATTATGAAATTTCCTTGTTAATTCACTATGAATTGAATGTAAATGTTACTGATCTTCAGGGATGGATAATTTTGGAGGTGGTATGAACAACATGGATCGTTTCGGACCCTCTGGAATGGGAAGAATGAATGGTAAATGCATTAACTAGTTTATTTTTTTCCATTTTGCTAGCAGCTGAGATTGAGACTTTTTAAAAATTTTTATTGCAGATATGGATCGTGGAATTGGCGGTGGCTTTGATAGAGATTTCGGTGCCCGTAATGATATGGGTATGTCCCGTTGCAACTTCGGAGATACTTTTGACCGAGGAATGGGTTGGTAATGTTTAACATTTGCTCCTATACATTTCTTATATAGTTACATAATGTTAACTTTTAAATTATTTGTTTAAAATTTGATTACCAGGGAACTCCGTGGGAATTGATCGCATGAATTCTGGCATGGAGCGGCTTGGCGGTGGCATGGACCGCATGGGAGGCCTAGACCGGATGGGAATGGATCGCATGGACCGCATGTCTGATCTGGACCGGTTGGGATCTGGTTTTGACAGAATGGGTTCAGGGCTTGACCGGCTGGGGCCCAGTATGGATCGGCTGGGATCAGGCCTCGACCGCATGAGCTCCAGCGTGGACCGCATGGGCCCTGGTGGGTTCGACCGCTTGGGCGCGTCCGGCATGGATCGCATGACTGGCGGGATGGACTTTGCCTCACCTATAGGCATGGACAGGATGAACTCGGGCCTTGACCGAATGGGTTCAAACTTTGACCGCATGGGCTCCGGTGGCATGGACCGCTTCCCCTCCTCAGGTCTCGACCGCATGGGTTCCAGCATGGACCGGATGGGCTCTGGTGGCGTCGGTGGGCAGTTTGACAGACCGGCTGATATGGATCGTGGCAACTTCGGGACTCCTTTCAGTGGGTCTGGACAAGGAGGGCCAGGGGCTGGTGGAGCTAATGCCAGGAAGGGATGCCAGATTTTTGTCAGAAATGTAAGCATTTGATCTTAAATTTTTCAAATTTTTGAAAATGAATATTTAAAAAAAAATTCCTCTCATTCATAATGTAATTGTCTATTTTTGCAGCTGCCCTTTGACTTCACCTGGAAGATGTTGAAGGACACTTTCAATTCATGTGGTAAAGACTTTTTCCCATCAGACTTTTTCTTTTAGCATTTCTTGCTCCGTTTCATTAATCGATATGGCTTGTGTGTGTTTTCTAACAGGCATCGTGCAGTATGCAGACATTAAGATGGAGAACGGCAAGTCCAAGGGCTGTGGTGTGGTGCGCTTTGACAGTCCCGAGACTGCCGAGCGAGCCTGTCGTACCATGAACGGCTACCGGCTCAGCGGACGAGAGATTGACGTCAGGATTGACAGAAATGCATAATCGTCCTTTTTGCCTTCTGATTCCTTCCACCCCTCTATGGTTTCCAAATTATTAGTTCATTACATATTTGTATTGTGCCGAATGGTACACTTTTAGTTATGCTTTTGACTTTTAGAGACCAAATGTTTTTTTTCTCCCCAATTTTTATTGTGATGCTTTCAAAGAAATTGCCTTTGTTAAAGGTTTGCTAATAAATCTCAACATTGAGAACTTGAGCAGTGGTGTTGTGTGGTACTCTCTGCAATTTGGTTCTGCTAGTATAAAACTATATCTCATATGTATATATATAGTTAAGTGTTTAACTCTCATTTCAGGGCATAAACATTCCCATAAAGTGTTGACAGTTGTGGAATGTACATAAATTTCTTTTAAAGATGAATTTTGGTGGTCAACTATTTCCATGTTACACAGCTGCACCAACCCAAATTAAAACGTTTTTGGAGCAATTTTTTAAAAGTTTTTAAACTATCCTCTATGTATTTATATTGTATTTATAACATCTATTTGGTAGATGATTTTATCCAAATAATTTAAGATAAATGGCTTTAGAAAAACTTGTTCTAATTTTTTGTTTTGCAGTGTGTGAGACAATTTAAGGTTTGCTGTTTTGTTTTTTTTGCTGGTATTAAATCCAATTGGCTCCATAAAAGTCCTTTGCAACCTGAAACCTGGTGCGAAATCATTTAATTTGTGAGATATATCTGCGGATTTTGTGATAAGTTTGTTGGAAAAATCTGAATGGTACAAGGACAAATAGTTTTTAAAAAAATCCACAAGAATCTTCCAAGAGTTGTATTTATTTTGTGTCTGAACAAATGTACACACATGGGTTGTGGTCTTTTTTTTTATAGAGATAAATGTCTATGCTGTACATCAATGTAAATAGACTCACATTTCATCATGCTCTTTTGCTATTTAGGGGGGCACACAGCTTTTTGACCACACACGCACACACAGCTCAACTGTTGGAAGAGTAAACGATTGATACAGTTGTATGTCTTTGACTGTATAGACTTTACAATCCAAACTGTAAAGTGTACACAAAGAAACATCCTAGACTCAAACGCAAGGAAATGTCCTCGATGCTGGAAGAATGGGTGGGTTCGTGTGGACCTAGGACACCTTTTGCAAGCCACTTGTGCAAAATAAAATACAAAAGAAAACTTCAAATAACATTTAAAATATACTTTATATGTATTTAAAGATCTATATACAAATTCTCACTATCATTGGTGAACCAGAAAAGAAAGACTGAATCAGTGAATATTTTATAACTACAATAGGAATTAGGTTGGCAAAAAAGAATTAAGGCAACCAAAATATGCATGTGCTACACTTTACAAATGTATTGCTGCAGTAGTCCCTTTATTTTAGATACAACAGCAATATCAATAGCAACTGGCCACTGCACATTATAAGAATCAGTGTCGCACACTTCCATCATAAAATGAGACTCGCTTACTCAAAACCACAAACACACTCAATGCATAGGCACACACACAAATTCTATACATTTGGATTTACAATTAAACGTTTTTTTTTTTTAACAAATATTTCTGATAGTGAAATGATTGTGATTTTGTTTTAAAGATTTGGCCTCCCACACAATACGTTTGGTCCCATCTTTCAGTTTAACATGTCTCTTAATAACCAGGCCCTGATGACTTCGTACTGATTTTGGTGGGAAAATGTGAGGATCTGTGGAAAATCTGTGGAACAATTTTAATTTAAAACTGAATCGATATCAGAATATATAAAAAGGTGACAAAACAAGAATATAAACATCATGGGATGTGTAAACCGTCGCTCTCTACAACCTATGGTTGTATGAACCATTTTAAAATCATGACAGCATCCATTATCAGTCCTAATCTTTACATTAAAATAAAAAAATAAAAATTATGGGACTTTGGTTATTGCCAAATTTCACACATCAAAGCCACCTGTTGCAGATTCATAAATCTGAAACATTGAACACTATT
>NW_015548245.1:1854550-1877437 GCF_001515605.1 Sinocyclocheilus anshuiensis | reverse complement strand
AACAAAAAAACACTAATAAATACAAATACAAATAATAAAGCACAGCCCACTCTTGGGAACAGTCTTGAATCCCAGATCTCAAATCAAAACACGTTCACGGTATGTAAATTAAACAATGAATGAAAAACAAAAAAATAATTAAACAAGTATCTTCATTATTACTCATAAATATGTCTGGACATTGGTATTACTACTTGCTTGGTGTTTATGGAATGGGTGAAAGGACGATGAAAATGATGCTCAAGTTGCGAAAAAATCCGACCAATAGAGCTTCCGGACATTATGAGGACATCTGAAGAGTTCAAACCTTGTAGCTGCCCCTCTTTCCCGAGGTCTGATTACTGTTGGGACACATTAAAATGGAATTTTATGCAATTAATATGCAAGGAATAACAGACAAAGGACAGTCAACATCAAGAATCACGAACCCAAGACGACCGCGACACAGCGCGCACTTACTGTTTCACTCTCCTCTTCATCCTCTGCCAGGGTTTTAGGCCCTGAGTTGAAGTGCAGAGGAGAATATACCCAGCCTTTGTCTTCTGGAGGCTGCTTTTACACAAGCCAGACAGCAGAGGGCGCCAGAAAGGGTGGAGACACACAGAGGCAGCCAGTGGAAACATGCAGAGAGGAAGAAAGACAGAAAGACAAGAGTGAGGAATATCAGAAATGCAGTGGTAAGAAAGAGAGATTAGTAAACGATCTGCTGTGAACGTTAATAACGCTGGAAAAGTAGTAGCTCTGATTTTGATTCTGATTGACATACAATGCGAATTTATCGGAATGTATATATTTTTTAGCCACTGCTCAAAGATTAAAATCAAGATTTTATGAATTAACAAAAGCTGTAATCTGGTGAGTAAAAAAAGAGAAACTTTGAAGGGAAAGAAAAACAATCACAAACGAATAGATTTCGTAACGACAACATAAAAAAAAAACGGGACTCGCGACACAGTTTACTTACCATATAAGGTATTTCCATGTGAAACAGAATAAACAATGAAAAATATTGCATGGTGGGACTTAATTTTATCCATCAGGATTTGATTGGAAAGCAAAAAGCAAGCATTGATATAATTGGCTACTATTATTTGTCCCCGCCCATACGGCCTTCATTACATCAGCAGAGAAGAAAAGTTGTTTCAGTTGTAGAGAAAGTTGTTATATTTTGATTAGACTATAAAACATTCTTTAAAATAATATATGCTATTACTAGGAAGAGTGATTAAAAAATATTTAGTACATTTTAACGAGCGAGAAGCTTGTTAATATAACACTAGTAGCTAGTAAACTAATAATGGAGTGATTTTTTGGTAATTTTATGTCGCTTGATTGTGTGACAATGTTTCCTGTGTCTTAGAAATATTATGCAGTTGTGTATGACTCCAAGACTAGTTTTTGAAGGGGACAATAATGGAAAATTACATTACAAATACTAGCTAAACGTTTTCCAGTGTTATTTTAGAATAACTGAGATTTTTTTATCATTTTATGTTTTTAGTACATTTTTTAATTAGTTTTTTATATATATATATTTTCTTTAAAGTAATTTTAGTTAAAGTTTTAAAAATGTTTATTGTGCATTTTTGACATTTTTATTCATTTATTTATATATATCTCGATATAGTTTTTATAAAATTGTATTTTGATTTTAGTTATCCTACTACATCAAAATGAAAACGAGAAATGTTGCCTTGGAAACTAGCTGAAATTAAGTTTCGTTTTATTATATTTCACTTAACAATTATTTTATTTAAAGTAAAATTTTTTTTTAATGATTTTAGTTTAAACAACCCTGTCATTTTCACAATGTTGAAACAGCTTACTGTAATCTGAAGCTGCGACTTATACGGCTGTATATACTGAGCAGCTGCAATTATTTACCTCAAGTTTTCAAAACAATTTCACACTTGTTATGGTGGGCTCATTTGCATACATAAGTCTTAAAGGTACAGTAACAACAACAGCCTGTTTAATTCTAACAGTCAAAGGTTACAAAAACAGCTACAATAGTCTAGATATACAGCAGACTTCAGAGGCTAACTTGTTCTGATTAACTACCTCTAAAACTAGTTTCAAGTGTTTCAGTTATAAAACTTACAATGTGCCTTCTTCTGTGTGTGACGGGCTGACAAACACAGACGCTGCCATCAGAGAACTTACAAGAGACATGGACAAACAGAGATGGAAGACAAATAATGAAAGATGGCAGAATGGTAATGAAAAAGTCAAGGAGATGAAGTGCTGTTTAGCAGTCGATAAATGAAAAAATCGACAGCTCCATTAATAAGAGGAAAGAGCGAAGGTGCAGGGTGTTAATGGATGAATAATTCAAGAGGTGGCGCTTGTGCATCTCTAGGCCCCTTTTCAGCACACGACCGATTTTAAGAGCCTCAATGTGTCAAACAAATGATAATGATAGCTATTTCTCTGTTTTTCTTGGCTGTCCTCGGAGACATCCCTGTAGATGCATTGGCACGTCCATGTGTTTTGTCATTCATGGGACAGAATGTGTATATTGTACTGGTGTCATTCAAAATGAACACACAATGATCCTCAGCATTTAGAAATAAACAAAAGGACTGGAACTTCATTTCAATGGGTCTTATACTGTCATGCAGAAGATACAAATAAAGACCAGCGG
The DNA here is from genome assembly GCF_001515605.1 of Sinocyclocheilus anshuiensis. Classification (NCBI taxonomy): domain Eukaryota; kingdom Metazoa; phylum Chordata; class Actinopteri; order Cypriniformes; family Cyprinidae; genus Sinocyclocheilus; species Sinocyclocheilus anshuiensis. Next base: position 1,874,793 of record NW_015548245.1, on the reverse strand, counting down.
AGCTCCTAACACCTCGGCACACAAACACCCACCCACGTGCCAACAGAGACCCTCTGTGAGATTCTGTCGTACAAACACATCTAGTGTTGGGAGACGTTTCCTTTAGTTACCAGTAATCCAACATTGGTCACATTAGCACTGTTTACTACTGGATGAATCTCACAGTCTAGCAAAAACATGTCATGGTTAAATTCACCCAAAAATTTAATTAGATCTTACATGAATAAAATCTAAAAGTCCTATTTTTATTACTGCTGTGACATTATTTTCATGACAGTTAAGTATGAAAGCCTTACATTTTTGAAATTTTGAAATTCTTGTAACTGTAATTAAGTAAAAAACAAAAAAGAACCAGTATAAATAAAAAATATAGCAAATACTAACATGACGTATACATACTTTACAATTTAAATAATATATTCTTGTTGCTTTTTGCATGACAGCAATAAGCATGTCAATGCGAATTTGGTGGAAAATATTCTTTAAATATTGTCATAAAAATGCAAAATGCAAAAATGCTTCTGGTTCTAAAATAGGCTTCATTTTTCTTTATGCAATATACAGTTCCTTATTTTTTCTTTTGATTTTTTTTGGAGAAACATTACCAAGTTTTTCAAGTAAAAATATATAAACATCCTTTAATCAAGATACATTTAATTCAGAATAAATCATAGAATATACCATGAATTTTAAAGTTACAGCATTGGATTGTTTTTTTAAATTTATATATATTTTAACTAGAAACATCATTAAATATTGTTATTTATGCTTTAAAAAGAAGAAAACAATTTCACAATGGGTTAAGAAAAATAAACTTGATCCAAGATTTATTCTCTTATTAAGTCTTGGTTTTCAAGTAAATTTATCATGTTTAAGAATGTTTACTTAATTTTATTGGCAAGTAAGACAAAAAAATACTGATACATTTTTTTTTTTTTGCAGTGCAGACACATCTGATTATGTTCTTTTATGTTTTGACCTTTGGTGGTTCTTACTCTTCTCTGATGCATTTTTCTATATAAAAGCCACACAACATTATTAAAAACAACATATATTTAGTTCAGAGGAGTGGAGGGCTTACAAAATAAATGTCTGTAATTGGCACATCATCATCCTCGTCCACAGAGGCACGGCTTGTACAGCCCGAGGCCTGACTGCCGCCGTCAGATTCTATCACTATCCTGGGGCTCGCCGGGACAGAGGAGGATGAGGCTTCTAGAAACGTCTCTGCAGCTTCACTAAACATGTGGAGGAGAAAAATAAAAAAATTATTTAGAGATTTTCAGGGAATAAACCATCAAACGTCACTCTGTTCTTCTCACAAAACTATTGGATGGCTTCAGAAAAGTTGGAATATAGAGTCTAGATTTTATGGACCACTTTTTTGGCACTTTTTGACAGCCCATGGTCACTATATACTTTTGTAGTATGCAGTGCTATTTTAGTATTATTTATAGACATTTATATTATTCATGAATATTTTGAATTAACTTATATTTTTATATTTTCAGTTGTCATTTTAAATTTTGCTTACATTTTAGTAAATTTGTTATGTGCCTTTGTCATTATTATTATTATTTTTTCTATACAGCTTTAAAAAACCCTTAACTGTCACCCCCCCATTTTTTAAAATAGGCATGAAAGTGCACTATCCAAACTTAAATTGTTGTAATTTATGAACACTTTGGAATACAGGCCAAAGCAGATTATTGCAAAAATTGAATTTATTCAAAAAATTAACGTATCAAAAAGTTACAGAATTTTAAATTTATTCTAAATAAAATGCACTATATTCATTTTATTTTATTTTATATATAATCAAAGATTTGACAGAGAAAAAGGACAACAAAAAAAGAGCGCCAAGTGTCCCACAGGTGGGACGGTGACAGTTAAGGGGATAATTTATTTTTATTTCAGTTTTAGTTTTTTTTGTAATTTTAGTACTTTCATTTATTTATTTCCGTTTCTCATTTGTAAGTTTTTTTTAAGTTTAAGCTTTTCATCTAATATATACATTTTATTTTATTTTATTTATTTTAGCTCAATCAATTTACAAAAACTGTAATTTTTACTAGTTTTAATTTTATTTAGTGGTACTATATTTGTATGGAAGTGTGCAGCATGAACTTTCTTCAAAATATCTTCAAAGCTTCAAAAGTCACATTGATTTGCAGTAAAATGAGGATGAATAAATAATAAATATTTTAATTACATAATAAATAAATATTATTTAAATAAAGAAGGAATAAATATATTTAACTATACATTCATGTTATATTACTATTTATTATAGAAATAATATTTTTGGGCGTACTGCCACTGGTCCTGACTAACACAAAAACATTTGGGTACTTATTGCCAGTGTGATTAAGCGCTTCCTGTTTGGTTATGTTCCTCTGTGGCAGTTGCCATAGTGTCGTTTTCCCATCACTATAAGGAGCTTCGGCAGTTGAGCTCAGCTTAATGGAGCACATTTCTAATTCCTCATTCCCACTGCTCTTGATTCAGCGACAATGCATTTGCATTTAAATCATCTTTTTTTTGACTCGCCCTTAATTTCATTACACTTCGAGACCTTCTTTTCAACATGTCCAACAATATTTGGCTTTCATAAGTAAATATTAAATATTACGTGCAAGCAGATTCTCAGTTTTGAGTGCATACCTGATCTCCGGCGATACCTGGGGAGCCACAAGGTTGGGTTCGCTGTGGTATCGTCCCTCCACTTCCACCTCCACTGTGATGGTCTGCTGGTCCTCATCCTGCATTCTACAACAACACCAGCAGAGGGCTCAACCAAACCACATGAACAACATCACTAAGGTACGAATCGTTCTTCTTCCATTAAGCCCAAGAGAGAAATAAACATTGTAAAGTCTGCTAAGGAAACAAACTTGGTCATTTCAGTCACAAAACTACCATACGGCTTCAGAAGTCTTGGAAGCAGACTACAGGATAGAAACTAGGATAGCAAATTAGTCTCTGTTTGACTTACGTTTCTTCATGGCTGGACTGGGTGTGTCTCCTGTACGGAAGAGAACAGAAAGTTTATTGTACCTGCTATGGCCGAGACGCTGAAATATTACAGATGGACAGACCGGGTGTTACCTGTAGCGCGGGTGTTCGGAGGTGTCTGATGGGGAGCGTTCTGGTATGGACAGGGAGGTGGTGGAGGAAAGCGTGGTGGCGATGGAGGCTGTAGTGGCCTCCTCGAACGAGGGAGGGGTGCAGGGAAGCACATCCGTCCGACCTGAAACGGGGTCGAATTTAAAAATGTGCCTAAAGTCATGAAGTCCACATGGCTGAGAACAAAGAATGTACTTTGTCTATTGTTTACCATCATCTTCCAGTGTGGGGAAGCTTCGGGTTCCTCTCAGGTCGTAGATGTTATCGTCTCTCACAAATGGCAGCTGGCTGGCCGACCAGGCTGCTCCGGGACCGCTGTACTTGGCCGCAGCCAGACCCCCACGACCCCTCTTTGACGGAGAGGATTTCAGTGCTGAAAGAAACAGGTTTACAAATGTACTTCAATTTTAAAACAGGTTCAATATCATAAGCACAAATTAAGTATTTCATTTCTTTCATTAGCAGGGTTAAGGTTAGGATCTTCCTGAAAACTTGTAAACACTGTGGCTTTAATTTTTCTCTAAAAATAAATATCAACTGTAGTATGATATCCACTAGATAATAACTAACTTGTCTTTTTATTTGGTGACATGATAAGTGGCATTTAAATTTTAGATGTTATTTTTAAAATACCTTTTTGGGTTGCACAATATATCAAAATTGTATCAGTTATCGGCCGATATTACAGATTTATAAAATTGATCAATACCAGATATTTACTTGTACATGCTCATTTCATCTTTTTTTATTTGGATTACCTTTTCCATTATCTAATGCTCACTTAAAGTTAATCTTTAAAGACACTAATGATTTTGTCTGTTTGACAGCTCATGTTCACTTCATGCTTTTGTTGTATGCAGTGCTATTTTAGTATTATTTCTATACTATTATAATATTCGTTAAGATTTTGAATTAGATTTCATTTTTATATTTTCAGTTTTAAATTAAGTTTAGGTAATTTTGTTGTGCTTTTGTTATTTTGTTTTTTAAAAATATTTATTTATTAAAAATCTTTTTTATATTTCTATATAGCTTTCATTATTTTTTAGTTATAGAAATTTTAGTATTTCATAATATAATTTACTAACACTGTTAAATGTAATCTTTAGCAAATCGTACAGCATAACTATCGATTGAATATCCATTTTCCTACTGTACATTAAAATGCTGTGATGCCTAAATTCATTTGTAGCATTTAATATCATTAATTTTAGTGTTAAGCGTTTTATTTGTAATTTATTTGGACCAAATACTGTAGAATTTTATCAAGAGCCATTTATCGGTTATCGGGTTTTTAAAAGAAATATTTATCGGCATCAGACAGAACTTCAATATCGGTGCATCGCTATTACTTTATCAATAATTTTTCATGCAGAACATGAAATTAATCTATGAAATTGAGCAGTATAAGTTCAACTCAGAATCAGTTCACTCACAGGAAGTCTTTCTGAATACAGTAGTGCTCATGAACCTGAAGAACCTGTCCGCATAGAAAGACGGTCTGTGAACAGACACTGTGTCCTAAAGAGTGAAAGTGAGACAGAATAAGTGAACCATCAGAATCAATCTGAAAAATTACAGTACATTCTGACTTATTCCCGTTGACAAAATGAAAAAATAACAGTTTGTTCAATACTAATAATTTCCATGCAGGCTTTAAATCAAATTCTGATTCTTAAATTAAAATGATTCTGTGGTAAAACTTCTGTGATAGAGCTTAAATAGCATTGGACCTGTCACATTTGTTTACATTACGCATGTAAATCATACAAAAACATGCATTAATTTACAATATACTGTCAACATATGCTTGACTGGAGAGCCAAAGTACAAACTAAATTCATATTTACAAATTTCTCATGACAGTTTCCAGTTTAACATACATTATTCCTGGAGACAACCAGTCAACCTTTAGGTAATATATATCTGTCACCTCCAGCTGACGTGATCAAGATACACCAGCTCTAGGTCTATAAATAACACCTAATTAGCATGCAAATGAACCGTGAGCCATTCGCAGTATGGGCAGGGTTGGAGAAATCTCCGTTATTCACTGCTGAGCCGAGAGAAAAATTAGTGTGTGTGTGTGTGTGGTACATGCATGTACGCTTCATATCCAGCAATAGCACAATTAGCACAAACTCTGAGAAAAAACGGCCCCAAATTAGTGCATTTCACAAGCATTTCCTCCAAAACCCCGTAATTGTCACTAAACCCCATTCATGCTACTGTACCGCAGCAGATCATGCTTTATTAATATGAAAATGAAGGAAGTAGGAGGAATTATAGTGGAGGTCGAAGACCACAGAGTCTGAAAACACAGCTGAATGTTGACTTGGCCAAAGCTTTTCATCCAAAGTGATGAAATGGAGCGTCTTGCAAGGGACAATGGTGTTGATGTATTTCAAAAGGTCTATTCTAGACGATAGTCAATGAAATTCAATGTATTTCTTACCCCATCATGGACTAGAGCCTTCCACGTATGCTCCAATTTCTTTATTAACCTAAACAGAAAACAAAAAAAGTAATTCCATGGTGCTTCCAAATCATACTGGCAGCAATGAATCACACACTTCATGATGTAAATAGTAAGTGACATGAGTCGGAGAGATTGACGCAAGCACCTGTAAGACTGCAAGATGTCGATTATTCCAATGTAGAGTAACAGACGCTCTCCTTTTCCATTGACTGCAGGAATACCACCCATCCTGACAGGCAAAAAATATAAGCAAATAAATAACTATGAAAGCTTTAAAAATAATAATAATAATAATAAAATAAATAAAAAGTATAAACCTTGCTAAATACTGAAATTAAACATGTAGCTATACCTTTGGGAACAAAATTGCAACAGTGCTGAAAAGTGTTTAGCAAAGTTGGCTAAATCTTAAAAAAAAAAAACTCCTTTAAGAAGAAAAATTGCTAATAAACATGAAATGGGAAAAAAAAGCAAAAAAAAAACAAAACAAAAAAAAGATAAAAAGAAAGAAAAAGAAAACACAAAACAAAAAAAAAACAAACACAACAAATATGTCTGTTCACTTCTAAAAATCTGTATTTATATAAATATTAAATAAAATCAAACAAAATAAAATAAAAATAAGATAAAAACAAAACAGAAAACAGAAAAGGAAACACAAAAGAAAACAAAAATGTCTTCACCTCTAAATTTTTTTTGTTTGTTTGTTTAGTCAACATGAATTTGTTGTTTGCAGGTTTTTACTTCTATAATGTGACACATTTCCAGATGAACCAGGATCTCTAACAGGACACTTTATTTTATTCAGATTTTATAAAGATTACAAACACAAATTCAAGGAAAAAACACGTTTTATTTATTCAGGCAAAATAAAAACAGAAACATGCTGAAAAGCATGTTAATTTTGTTTCCCAAAGTTAGCTAAATCTTAAAAAATCATTTCAGAGAAAAAAATGACTGATAAAGTCTAAATAGAATCAAATCAAATAAAAAAGTAAAGAGAATAAAAACACAAAACAAAGCAAAAATAAAAAACGTTTCTTTTCACTTCTAAAAAAGTGTTTTTTTTTTAGCTTCCATAGCATTCATTTCCAGATGAAACAGGATATCTAACAGGACAGGACTTCAATTTTATCCAGGTTTTATAAAGATTACAAACACAAATTCAGATTTTATAAAAGAAAGAAAAAAAGTATCAAAATAGTATAGAATTCCATGAATCGGTTATCAGTAATATCATGAAGAAAAATTACTAAGCTTCATCATATCGGCCAAAATTTTGTCATTGCATCCGTTACTTTATCATATTTTTTTGATGCATCTGAAAATGTGCCACATATCTGTTTAAATATCCTTTATATGTGTCAAAACGTGGACTAATTTCGGCCACTCACGTGTCCTCGGTGTCAATCTCCTCTCCACAGGCCGACGCTCCCTGTATGGACTCCATGGCAGTGGAGTAGAGTGCTTTCTGTGCCAGCGGCCTCTTTTCATCACTGTTGCCCTGAGATCCCTCCACCTGCTGCTCTTTCTCCGCCTGATCAATGTTGTGAACTCCCAGCAGCAAACTATAATCCATAATCTTAAAGCTTTCCAAGACCTAAACACCAAAAACACATCAATTTTCGTTCTGAATGGCATGTCCACTCTAGACAGCAGCACACTGTGGAGAACTTACCAAACAGTCTCTCTGTAACGTCTTGACCAGGGCATTGTACGTGTCTGTATCCAGCATGAGACCGTCTGGTATGTCCTGCATGAAATCAAGGTCTTTGAAAGTGGGCCTCGCCTTTTCCCGCTCTTTTTTAGAGGCCCGTCGCTTGTAGGTGGATCCCTTCAGGTCGTATTTGAGGTGCATGCGCACCACCCTGGGCAAAACGTTGTTCATGACCACCATCCGAATGTTCTTCCCGCCCGATTGTACGCAGTACAGCCCGAAGAACTTGGGCAATAAGGTGCGAGGATTCTGATTCAAGTTCTGCAGCAAACAAACATTTAAAAAATCAAATACGATTTAGTCAACAAAGATTCAAACGTAAGTCATCCATGCAGTGCTAAACATCAGTGGAAGATCGTGTACATTTATATTGGTTACATGCTTTGTGAAAAGTATTTATTCTTTAAAGGAATAGTTCACTCTAAAATTACATATCTGTCATCATTTATTCACCCGATATTGAAATTCTGTGTGACAAAATTTGTTGTGCCAGGTTTGACGAACTTGCAATATAAGTTTAAATATGTGAAAATACAAATGACAGGGTTTCTGAAGGTAAAGTTTGAATGTTTAAGACCCTTTTAAGACTAAGTAAAGAAAATTTTATAAATAAATTGAATTGAACACAATATGTCAACATGGTCTCTAAAAGTAAATGTCTTGTATTAACAATGCTTCAAACGTTTGAAAATAGTTTTGATTTTTGAAATTTTTTTTGCAGTGTATACAACATTTAATGCCATGACTTTATGAATTGAAGTCTTTCAGCTCTGATTTAAGACCTTTTAGGGCTTAATTTGTGGAAGGGTGAATACTTTTAAAGACCATTTTAAGACCCACAGAAACCCTGAAATGAGATATTTAGCAAAGAACAACTTTTCAGCCTTTTCCAATTAATTTATTATTCTTTAAAGAAATATTTTGCCCCAAAATTACAGTTTTGTCATTATTTATTCATTTTTATTCAAATTTTAAGTTTGAGGAACTTGCAACTCAAGTCTGAATATGTGAAAACAAAAATTAGATATTCATCAAATCATTTTTCGGCTTTTTCCTCACACAAAAATAACTTTTATGATACTTTTATTTAGCTTTTTTGACATTTTTTGAATCTTGATGGCGTCACAATATGGAAAAGTGAAGCGTGAATATTCTTTAAAACATCTCCTTTTGTGTTCTACAGAAAAAAGAAAGTCACACAGATTTGGAAAAGTATGTAGATGAATAAATGACAGCAAAATTTTTTTCAATGATCTGTTCTTAAAAATATTGCAACGCACATCTGTTTATTGTTACAAAATCCCACTAACAGTCAAAAAATGAGTTTTTATATAGCATGCAAATCACACTTTTGTTAATCCAAGTATATTAAAAGCATTTATGCATTAAATTGAAGTAAAAGTTATTTGTTTTTTCACATTCCAGATACAAAACACTCCATTTCAACACCACAAAACACCTTCCTTAAGTCAATGACATTCATTTTGCCAGCTAATGTTCCAGAGAGTAATAAAACCACCTGATTCCAATTAGTTTGGAGTTTAAATCCTATTAAAAATCACCACACAAAGGCAAAGCAATGAAGCGGATATCCAACCTAGAAAAGCTTTGTGACACGCATCACCTTCGCATAGGTGACATGTCCTACAAGATATGATCAAAGAAGAGAAACAGAATGAGGAAAAGAGCTAGACAGTAATAAAGACAGGTTTCTGTAGACCACGAACTGGCCAAGGTCAGCATTGTTGCTAAACAACAACTGATCCATCACCATTCATGGGCTAATTAGCTCCAGATGAATGGATGGAACAAGCCAAGCCAGTCACTGGTTAGACTCTGCTGACACTGAGAACCCATTTAGGCATCATCTACTGAAAAAAACTCATGTTCTCTTGGAAACCGAACACTTTTGTACTTATACTGTGGACTAAAATGGTCCACTGGAGACAGAAAGCTGGAACGAGCACGGCTTACATGCTAATTGTGTCATTTGTTTCGTTATTCGGGTAAATAGTAGACATATCGACTCAGGAGAAATTAGTTCAAAATAGCTTGTTGGGTAATCAGCAGTGTTGTTGTTTAACCAGGCGGTTGATTTGTGACAGCATGTGATAATAGGCTGGGAAGCATGTTTCTCAAAAAGTACAGAATATTAAACAGTGCACCATAAACAGTGTATTTTATCCTAGCTTAAACCTTATTGTAGCTGAAAAACGTATAAAGGTCTGCATTAGTGATATACCGATATATCGGCCAGGCTGATAAACTAATATATACATTAAATATAACGTAATTTTGTTAAGGCTACAACTTATTTTCTATCATTACAATGTATTATATCATGCAGAATACAGATACTGAAGCCAATCTACTCTCTAGATATTGTATCGGACACTGAAAGCCAATATCGGTTGACCATTAATTTCAAAAAAGGATGTAAATATAATCAAATTCTGGCTGATACCAGTAAGCCGATAATTATTTTCACGCTATGGCCAATAACCAAATTTTTTTTAAATAAAACAGTGTTAATAATTTAAACAAAAACATTTTTGCATAAAACATTTAATAAATTCTAATATCGGTCAATAACCAATATGGTACCGATATATTGTTTCTCAAAAACTAACAAAATAACAACATAACTTATGCATTTACTGCGAAATTACTGTAGCTCAGAAATGTAAATAGTAGAGGTCTGTATCAGTGATACACCAAAAAATACTGGCCATGCAGATAATCAGCCAATATTTGGCCATAAATATTAGTTCACCATTGTGTCAGTTCTGAAATGCATTAAATATAATGTAAAATAAGTGTTTCAGCAATTTTATCTATGCTACATATTTTTTTGATATAATTAAACTATTATATCATGCAGCATTTATTACCCTGCTCTCTCGATCGGTATTGGATGTTAAAACTACGCATTAGTTTCAAATAAGGATGCAACAATAATAACATTTTGTCCATTAATTATTTTAATGTTCTGGCAAACAGACGATAATTTATTGTCTGAATTAATAAAAAATAAAACACTAAATATTTGCTTAAAATGTTGCCTGATAAATTCTAATATCAGTCAAAAAACTATATGGTCCAATATACAATTTCTCAAAAAGTAACAAAATAACATAAACTGTATATTTAAAGAGAAATTTTTGTAGCTGAAAAATGTAAAAAGTCGATAAATACTCGCCTGGCATATAATCGGCTGATATTTGACCATAAATATTAGTTTATTACCATTGTGTCAGTTGTAAAATTAATTTAATATTGTCTAAAATAAGCATTTCCCTTTTATATAGGCTACATATCATTACTATATCATGCAATATATAAGTGTTGCATAATATATACACCCAGCTCAATGTCCGATATAGGCATTGGACACTGAAAACCTATAATAGTTGTCCACTAATTTGAAGTGCATCCGTCAAAGTACAGCAACTCACCATGTAATATCCAGGAAGAAGCTTCTGCAAAAACTCCGCCTCCTTGTGCATGACTGTCTTAATGATGAACTCATCGTCCTTGGTGACGTAGAAGACTGAGCCACTGGCTCCCGGATTGGACAACTCGATCAGTGGTTCGTTACAGAGCGAATACTAAAGACGAACACAAACATGAACAATGCCAATGAATTCAATGAGTCCTGAATAAATACGAGCATTTATTATAAAATCCAGCCTTTAGCTTATATTTCTCACCAAATAGTCATCCGGCCGTATCCCGAAGAGCTCTCTGAAGTAACGGAAGGCGACAGGAGCATAGGTTTTGAAACGGAAGTCTGGGAAATGATGGGCTGGTGTCAAGTTGCTCCCTTCACTGGAAGAACAAAGAAAAGATAATTTATTGCATGTGAAATTCCACATCCACCCTCAACCTCAGACAGATAGCGCACCTGGGGAAGAAAATGCTCTCCACCACATAGAAATCCTGCATGAGGACGTCCCGTTCAGGCTTGGAACTCAAGTTGCCAACCGTGTAGCCAATCCCTAGCTGAATGGCCCCCTTGAGTGCTGAAGATGTGGTCTAAAGAGAATATGGAGGATGTGTCACATTGATATGGATGATGTGAGTCACATAAGTATTAACCCTAAACCCAAAGTTTTATCTTCTGTATTTTCTGTTTTGATCTCACCTAGTGCCACGTTTCTGCTGAGCTTATTAGCAATATTGCAATTCTGGTCTATACAGATAAACCAATAAATAATTTGTATATTATTATTATATATATACAGTTATTTTCTATATATTATGCCCGATAACTGATGAATGGTCAAAATTTAAATTCAACATTATTTTGTAATGTAAAATCCAAATGTAAAAAGAGAGGAAACTGGCATGTACAACTGAATATATAATATTAACCGATATAAAATGTAAAAAAAAGCAAATATTTTAGATTTTTTCAAATAAAAAAACTGTAAGACAAAAAAAAAAACAGCTAATATCAGCTGATATGGTACCAATATATTGTCCATCCCTAGAAGTAACTAAAATAATCTAAATGGAATCAATATTGAATCTAGAAAAAGTTGTTGAAACTGATTAATTTCAGGTTAACGTTAGATTATGGCAAAGGCAATCTAAATGTAAAAAGAGAGAAAATGAGCATGTACAATTAAATATACAATATCTACCAATATAAAACATTAAAAAATTACACAAAAGAATATTAGAAGTAGAATATTGGCTGATATGGTTCCAGAATTTTATGCATCCTTAGAAGTAACTAAAATAATCGGAATGGAATCAAATCTAGAAAAAGTTGCTGAAACTGAATAGGCGCAATGCACCTTCTTATATGTGGTTTCTCCAGAAGCATCCACACCTCTGTGTCCGATCTTCTTCCCATGGGCCGGCTGGCCTGACGATGAAGGCATCTGGTGTAAAGAGTGAAAATATGAGACACCACCAAACTGCAATCCCTGCATAAACAGGTTCACTTGCAGTCTAACAATAGAGATTCTTGATATGTGTTAAAGGAACGTACCTCTGTTATGAAAGCCTTTTTCGATGTAGAATCTAGGAAAGAAAAAGAACAGTGAATATTCACAACAATATCTGAATAAAAGTATCAGATAATATCATTTGCAAAATGAAAGCACCAACAGTCAGCCCTGAAGATTTGAAACCAAATCAGATTTGGAAATATGAACAAAGCCTATGATTACTTAAGACATATTCATCTGAAATTATAACCAGACTTCTAGAGTCAACGGGTCAGATAGCATCAGCCGACTTCATTATTCAGCCTCCACTTATATTCCATCGCCGCCCCTCAAGCATCAGCAGCAGCTGTCAACAGTGACTGGGACATTTGTTGACAAAGATGGTTTGATAAAAATACACCATGTGAAGATGACGGCTGGATTCCCTTGAGCTGTGCTTCTCAACCCACAGTCGTCCCAGATGCATCCACACATGCTCCCATTCAGCCGTGTTCCTCGGTTTCCATGGAATCCCAATCAAGGTCAACAAGCTTTCCCTGAGACTGCATATGCATGTGGCATCAACAGACACATGCTGCTCTAAATAGGGCACTGGCCGCTAGACAGAGCAGCTCATAGCCATGCAGTGAGAAAACAACAGCAAAACTAAGATGACGGGCCTGCTGGAAAATCCAGCTAAAAACAGCTCCAACCCAAAAATTCACATTCTGTTTACTCACCCTCATGTCATTTCTAAACTTGTATGACTTTTGTTGGTAGAACAGAAAGAAGACATTCTGAGAAATGTGCCAGTTGCTCTTTTCCTTTACTCCAACACATCTCTCACGAGATACCAGTAGCTTGATTGGAGGTAGCTCGCCAAGACGTATTTTTCATCCAATCAGAGTGAGCTAATATAGACAGGTGTCCCACCCCCTCCAATGCAAATTAATTATGTTTTGACATACCGGCCGTGAGGTTATTTTAATTATCCCATTTCATATTTTAATTATCATTAAACCCGTATTTGATTGATATTACTGCTCAGCGTTATGCAAAGTTAGTAAGAGTCTCAAACAGGTGCAACACGCAGAGTAGGTTTCGTTTTGGTGAAAAAACATGACATAAGGCAGACTGCTGAAAGAAATTATATGAAAGAATATATAATTGAATTAATTGTATGAATGTATAATAGGGAACCGACTGTCTTCAGAAAAGTTTCGATGGCATTTGTTTTTCCTCTTCCCACCGTGTAATGCGTAATAAAGTAGTGTTTATAAGTGCAGCGCTGCTTTGTTAACAGAGGTTACCGGGAAACAGCTCTATTTCTGCTTTTACTTAAGTGCCACCTGCTGTCAGACAGTGGATTTACATTTTCATTCATTCAGCCTGCCTGCTGTTTTTGCTGAAACCAATGTGAAAATTTGACCTAAATATTTGTTGTAAATCTTAACTTGTCGATGGAAAATAGCCTCCCTTGTTATCTGAAGTGTTGAGATTTTAAGAATGCATATTAGCTAACGTAGAACTGTTTATGGAGCAGATAAAATATTATTCACCATTCTGACTCATCCTTTTCATAAAAAAAAAAAGATTTAGAGGCTGAAATGTGAGGTTTATCATTTTATACATATTATAATTTTATAAAATGTTGTACATGTTGTGCATGTTGTACATACATGCCATAATTTTTTATGTTTTTATTTAAAAGTTTATGCAATCAAAAGGTGCGTAGTGTTGCTAATTTTATTTGTTGGTTTTCGTCATAAAACATGGTGAAATGACTTCAGTGTACATTTCCATCACATTTTAATAATACCATGTATAAAAGTTTGGATTGATGAGTTATTTAAGAAATTTAAGCATTATAAAACATGGGTAGCTCACAGCCACTTTCATTTTTAAAAAGTAGCTCTCAAATTACATAAGGTTGGAGACCCCTTATCTATCTTGACCACATTAGTTTGTGATTGTGAACAAATTCTTTTGAATCAGATCTTCTAAGAATCATTTGAAATAATTCAGAAAATCTGAACGATTCATTCACAAACCAAAATGAATCAGTTCTTAGTGACTTAATGATCCAGTCGCAACGATCAGTAGTGGAGTGGAGGGGAACATCAAAACATCTGCCCTAACTTAGTTTGTGATTGTGATCAAATCATTTGGTTTGTCAAGAATCAGACCTTCAATGAATCATTTGAAATGGTTAAAAAAATGTGTTCACAAATCAGAATGAATAAGTTCCTGACTTACTGAGACAATAATCCGTTTGCAATGATTAGCAGTTACCTGGAGGGGAAAACCTTAACATCTGTCCAAAAAACATTAGTTTGTGATTGTAAACAAATCATTATTTTGAGTCAGATCTTCAATGACTAATTTCAATGGTTTAAAAAAACAGAAAGTTTCATTCACAAATCAGAATGAATCAGTCTCTGACTTACTGACTCTGATCTAGTCACTACAATTAATTATTAATTGCAGGGAAAAATCTTAACATCTGCCCTAAGGATATTAGTTTGTGATTGTGAACAAAGAATTTGTTTGAGTCAGATCTTTAATGAATCATTTGAAACCTCCCTGAATGATCTGTTCACAAATTAGACTCAATCAGTTCTTGTCTCACTGACTCAATAATACAGTTGCAATGATTACCAGTTAGCTTCCTAGAGGGGAAGATTATGAGTGAATAACAACTTTTTTTTGGAACCTGGTACCTGGTTTCCAAGCTGGTAGACCAGCTAAGATGGCATAACCAACTGTAGGCTGGTTTGCTGCTAGTCAAAGATTTTCTACAAGTTATCAGCACTAATGGCTAGCTTGGACTTGCTAATGTCCAGCTATAAATTCATTACCAGCTGGATTTTCCACCAGCAAGCAAGCCTTTTTGGTAAATTTGTTGTTGTAACGTACATGGAAAAAAGTTGGAAGCACAAAGTTAGGAAAAACATAATGGCTGCAATGTCCCAAACAAACCAGTTTTCCATTTTCACCTCTGTAATAGCACATCCACACCAACAAGCCTCATGACCAAGTTAGTTCCTGTTATTTCTGGATCCAGCCGTCAATGTGGGATCCTGAAGCTGTTTAGGCAACATTGTGGTTCTCCTTAAAAGAGATTTTTCCTAGACCTTGTTCACCAATGATAGGCTTGGCTTCAGTTCAAGCTGGAGCACAAACGTGCTGCAGGATTTCTACTCTGCTAGCCACGGTCAACCACACATCTAATAAAGAGCATTAGCAAAAATCTGCTTTTTAATTCTATTTGTACAGAAGAAATGTAATAGGGTGTCTGAGCATATGCGCTAACCACTGAGCTACATCTTTGATGCACAAAATGTATAAACTGTATCAAGGAAGTTTAAAAGTCAAGGTTCAAAATCAGATTTTGAAGGGGAATCAGTTTAAAACATCTGGTAAATTGAGTTAAACAAAGCTGATGGTAATATCATTCATAGCTAAAGCACTAGCTTAAAGTAGCCTAAATTCTCTGGGAGGTACTTAAGGCTAAACTTAAAACAACATACCATTCTTATTCTATTATGAGATGAAGTTTAACTTGCGTCAAGCCATATTGAACTTGACAAACTTCTAAAATGCAGGTTACAGCTCATAACATCTCCAGTGCTAATGAACTAACAAAACACCTCCTGAAATTGCTTTGGGTAGGTGTGATCACAGCCAGCTCAAAATGGACTTGAAATGAAGAACTTGACGACAGAACCTTCGAGGTGTCTCTTGACACCTCAAGCTAACATCCATTATATGGGACTAAATTTACCAAAGACTTAGCATATATATGCTACTTTGAGTAAAGGTGTGGTATGACTGCAAAAATCTAAATACTGGAAGTAAAACCATGACAACATATGAATGACAGCTCATAATATGACTTAAAATACATATATAATAGCAATGAGGCAATAATAATTAGTTCAAATAAAGTATCAAAAGTAAAAAATCATATGGTTTTATTTAGAGCTGCACGATAAATCGCATGCGATATTTAACGCGCTCTAATGTACATTACGCATTACAACAAAGGCCTGCAAGGGGCGCCAAGGGCCTGACGATTGTTTTTACACATTGCTGTACGATCAAATCCTTGTTTAATATTGACCAAGCACCATTTCATTCAAATGTCCAACAACAACATGCAGAGATGGAGTTTGAGACGCTCCACACAAGTAAATGATAACAGTTCCTGTGGAACTACTGTGAACAGAGCCGCTGTGTGACACACGTACTTAACCTACACTCATGTAAATAATTAAAGCACATATACTGTATTAGAACTGCATCGCATATTATTATTTAATTAAATCGTAACGTTTGTGAATTCACAATTATGCTTAATTATGATTTTTAAATGGGTTTAATATATCATGCAGCCTTGAAAAACAGACTAATAATGTGTTTTATACATTCTTGTCTGTGAAATGCGCCACTTCCGGTATTTTGCCGGACTATTATTATATAGTCGATGCGAGCAAAATGAAGTCAAGGATTTTTAAAAATCGAATAGTCGAATAAAATCGACGAATCGCGACAGCCCTACTCATAATCTGGTAAAACAGAACTGTGTAAGCAAACCAAAGGAAACAAGAGACTGTAAATCCACCAGTAAGGCACACAAAACCATTTTCAGTGCTCAGATGAAAACAAAAACTACAAAGTTCCTCTTGCGAATTGCATTCAAGTAACGAGCCATTCAACAGATTTATTCAAAGTTCATAGCTCTAATAGACAACAATCCATGGGATTGCACAATCCGCACAACTATAGTTTAAACAAGTACAAGGACATTTATTCATTGCTCATAACTTCTGGAAAACAAATAGACACTGGACATCACACTTATTTAAACGAACCGCACTAACAGAGCAATCACAAAAGAGATGTTTTAATCTAACCAAACTAAGTGTGCCAAGTGTGAACATAAGAGAGATTTGGGCCAGAAAGAAATCATCAAGCAACCATACGGAAAACCGTAGAAACCATGCAACAATGTGCTAAAAACACATTGGCTTCATAAACAATGTTTGGTTAGGATGCCTAGAACACAAATGTGTCATAGAAGGACTCTGCGTCCTCTTGTAGGAGACGCCCTACTCCCTCTGAGGTGCCGATGGGATTGAGTGACTCCCAGAACCCTGGTCTTGTCTGCGGGCTGGCCTGTAAAAAGCTCCGTCCTCTGCAGGGCATAAGCAAGGGGGGCAAGGAATACAGAGAGACACCATTATGCAATTCTTGCTTGTTTTCCATTTCCCACCAGAGCTTGAAAACTCCCAGCAGTCTGAGCTATTAGAATAACACGAGTTGAGGAAATAGATGGAGTGTGCAGACAGACCTGCCCTGTTTTGCAAAGTGATATCGGCGAGCACAACACTATTACGGCTTTGAGTATCGCCTAGGTTTTGATTATATATGCATCTCACGGGATGTTATTTGTATAAACCAAAAAAGCCATGTCTGGATTTCACAGATGCTTTAATTGTGTACATTTACTACCACCATCACATGACGATAATGAAGTGGGTGCTTTAGACGGTCCATTTAGCGGTAATAGCCTCAAAATTGATTTATAATTAATTTACAATAAAGATATTTTCCTATCTTGGCCTTTATCGGTTCAGTGCTGTTCTTAATGAGCCGAGCGAGACGGCAACTGAACAGAATAGCAACAGATATTTATCAGTCAGACGGTGCGAAATGAGAGCAATAACTGTATTACCATGTGAAAAAAAGTATTATTATTACTCATATTTAAAGCTTTGAACAAATCTCTAACTGTAAGTTTAAAACTCTAATGTATCTACCTTTTTATTTTTAACGTCAGAGCTTTAACTTGAATGTGCGAGGCTTCTGATGTCAGTCGCTTCCAGTTAATTTAGCTGTAAAAAACTGTCTATTATGCCACTTGGTGCTGGAAACTGGTATTTGTTATTATATTATTTTAATTTATTATCATAATCATAAACAGTGATTGGTAGCACATATTGTTTACTGCACTATGAATCATTTGTTCACAAATCAGACTAAATCAGTTCTTGACTCACTCACTCATCTGGTCGCAACGATTGTCAGCTAAACTGGAATTTGTTATCATATTTTAATTTATTATCAGAATCATACACACCATGGTAGTGCAAATAATTTTACTAATCTGAAGTCACGCACATTCACAAGAAATTGCATACTAAATAAAGAGGACTCAACTTTTCTAAACATTCAAACATACAATTTTCGCAACAATAAAACAACATAAAGTAAACAAATAAATTACAAATTCTAACAATGAAGGAAGAATCCAAGCCATCCATGTATTTATGCGAATTTTGGGATACTGCAAATTATAAAACTGGATGGAAACACTACGATGCCAACTAATACGCAACAAAATTCCAAAACAAGCTAATCTTGTTTGAGGTCAATTTTGAGGTAAGAAGACATGAACATAAACTACGTCAGAAATAAATTTACTTGCATGTGACTGAATAACTGAATGAAAAAGTGCTTTATTCATAAATTGCTCTACGATGTTCCAATTTGTTTACATAAATTAAATTCGCAACTTGCGAAAATATTTATGTCGCCCTAGTTACCACCCAAAACATCCCTAGCAACTACACAGTAACATCCTAGCAATGTGACGTGAGTTTTGCACATGGATGCATAATATATCGCTATTTTATCGATTGTCAGCTGATAATAGATTTTTTTTTTATGTATTAGTATGTTAATTTAGAATTTTCAACTGTGCATTAATTCCTCTATTTTGACATTTAGATTACCTTTGCCAACATCTAACACTCACTCACACAGTTAATCTTTAAAAACACTAATAATTTTATAAAAGCGCAAATTTTTTGTTCTGTTCTGTTGACATTTGCGTCATGTTCGGACATAAACACTGCTAAAGAACTCTTTTAAACCTGTGACTAGGGCTGGGCGATATAGCTAAAAAAATTATCAACGATATAATGTTTCATAACGTTCGGTATCGATAATTATTGACATTTTTTATAATCTTTTTTAAAACAAAGAGCAATAGAATTAAAAAAAAAATTTAACTACTGTATTTTTAAATGAACCCAATTTATTGTGCTTGTCGGCTTCTGCAGTAAAACGTGAACTCGAGTTGCCTTGAAAGTGGACAAAACGGCTTTTTTGACAAAACGTGTTTAGGGTTCAGACTAGGGCTGGGTGATATAGCTAAAAAATTTATCAACGATATAATGTTTCATATCGTTCGGTATCGATAATTATTGACATTTTTTATAATCTTTTTTAAAACAAAGAGCAATAGAATTTTAAAAAAAATGTAACTACTGTATTTTTAAATGAACCCAATTTATTGAGACAAACAACAAATATTTGTTGTTTTAACAATCAAACACAAAATAAAATTCTAATGTTTTATATGCAGATTAAATAGGTCTTAAGGAAAATTTTGTCTTGTCTACCGAGGCCACAGGAGGGCGCAATGAGCAAAATATGAGCAATGTGAATTACGTCTAAATTAACTCATAAAAATCAAATATAATTTCGTAAATTGCATAAACAATTATGAACAAAACAGCATCATGTATTTATGCATTACTTAATCCAAGGAACCGAAGCGCCCATCACACAGATTGCCTTTAAAAACATATGAGACGCAGTGAAAAGGAATAAACCTTCACAAATTCATGACGTGTTTTCTAAACGTTTAAACTGTTTTAACATTGCATAGCTTTCTAAGCATCTCTTGTGTGAGACGCGAGTGCAGCAGTCATATTTGTCCGTCTAAAAAATGCACTGAATATGCGTTCTGTGTGAATGGCTTGGTTTCGGTTTTAACCTAATTATTAAGATCTTCTCCGCATTGAGCTTCTATATTTCTCTAATATTTTGAAGGCATAACACAGCAGCGGTGCGTCTCGTGGGCTATACTAACAAAACATTCAAATGCAACAACGTCATTTACATCATCATAACC